>NC_057803.1:306811219-307140997 GCF_018294505.1 Triticum aestivum | reverse complement strand
GCCGTCCATCTGGTACACCTTGCATCTCAAACCTGGATACATCCTGACGTGCATGGTTATGGTCCATGCAGTATAATAAGGTGACGTAAGTAGGGGATACAAATTAAAGTAAAATACTTTATATTTCTTATTTCTATGACATGGAACGGAAGCAATGTATAGACCAGCTGCAGCACGGGCGACGACAAACAATTTGAGAGTGTTACCTGGGCCATGTACATTAATTAAAGTAGGAGTAGTTTTTTTGATGGGATTATGGCTACCTAGCTAGTACTACACGGAATTGAAATTGTAAAGTCCTTTATAGTTTATATAACTAGCATTATAAAGTTCCATAGATGACTATCCAAATCAATAAAGAAAAGAAGGAAAGAACTACTCCTAGTCCTGGAGTACAAAGAGACATGTACTGAAATGTTATAAGATGACATGGCAATAAGATATACGGTAGTTCCTGGCTCTACTACTCTTGGATCGAAGAGAAGGGATTACCGGGGTACATGATCAGGGTCCAATCATGATAGATCGTGGCACCTTGTTTCCCTTAAATGGTACCATGGGTAATGACTGCTAAGATAGTACGTCCCAACCGGGTATCGTCAGCTACAAGGTTCCAAGTTATACCAAATGCCCCATGCACATCCACGATTGGCAATCTGATTTTGATCGAGGGATGACTTTGCCCTACATAATCATGGAAACAAGGTGGAATCCATAGAAACCGTACGAAAATCATTACGTTTCAAAAACTTTTCATATAAACCGGACGAGATACATTACAGTTTTCATACAAACCGGAGTAAAACCTACTCTAAACAAGCTGAAACTATAATGTGGGCAGCGCACGAACGACGGCCGGCCATGGTTTCTGAGGCTACTCATAGTGGGGAGTATCATATACAATATACTAGTGCATGATACTAATATATGATATAATACTTTTATAGTGCATAGCAAAATAGAGTAGTAGCATACATGATCATATTTATTGCCATGCATGACCCCCTATCTCTTCTTTAATTCTCTGCCACATCACCATGTCTGCTATTCCCCGAGTGTATGTACCAGAGTTACCACCACTATGGCCAGCCTCGATGCAGAGCAGTCGCGTGCATCGGGAAGCAGCATTCTCTCAGCCATCGCGTTGCTTCAAAGCTGGCGCTAGTGAGAGGTCGCCTCTAATCTGGCCGAGCATTAATGTGGCACTGATCCTCTGGGGCAACGCTAACCGTTTTACGTGGGAAGCGCGCGCCGGCAAGGGAGGGGGTTTGGGTCGGCCAGGGCGGTCACAAGCGGGCCCGGTGGTGGTATTGATTTTGTACCGTCTCAGGTGTTGTACAGGTAGTTTGCAAAACTACTCAATTATTGCACTCAGTTCCCTAAAAAATCATGGTAAACAATGTTACTTGCAATGTGTGCATGCATGACCAATATAAATGACCAGCAAAAAACTACTAGATGCATGCAATGATTTAATGCACAATGTAATCTCAACAGGTGATGGGGAGCTCTAAATTTGAATTTGAAACTTATAAAACAAAAAAATCAAAACAAATAAACTAGAAGAGAGGGAGTATATCGTAGGATGTGTCCCATACAAAAAAAGTCCCCTGGTTTGTCACCGCGAAGATGCGGTTAGAAAGGAGCACAGCGTCTTCGTACTCGTACGGCAACAAATCGGCCGCAAACAACATGGTCCACCTTTGGCCGCCATGTGCAGGGTTGGTGAAAGAAATTGCAATGTAGAACACCATGATGAGAGTGTAATTTTGTTTGGCGGACGATCTTGTCGGGGCTTCCGGGATTGCTATCTTCTTAAATATCACCGTGGTTCCATCGTACTAATTCAAGCGATGGCCCATTGCATGTCTGATCCCAATGTTGGACAAAGGTTCTACGGGAACGGTGTCACCATTGTATATGTTGTGCAAATTGATGTTGGTACCCTCCCGTACATATGCAAGCCAATATCCACTGGCACCAAGTCTAACCTGTGAAATAGTGGGCAGCGGGGGGAATTAGGAAATGGACACGGAAGTATTCTTTATAATGCATTTACTACGTGATCAAACTCATCACTTATGTGCTCATCAGACAAAATCCGAGTGCCCCTCAACGTCGGCATCTCAAGGGTTGTCAACTTGCAACTACGGCCACACCGTGCTGGAGAGACCCCCAAGGAAACATCCTCGTCCTCGACGAAGCATGGAAGACCAACTAGCATGGCCTTCTCCCACACATATTTACGCACCCTCTTAAAATATTTGGTGCAAGTACCGCTAAGTCTTGCGGATGTGAGGAAGTTGGAGCAACTTACGATTTATCCCAAAGGATCCTCGTCCAAGGTCTCCCAACCTCGACGAGGACGAGAAGCACCACCGCCTTGCGAATCCATGGCAATGGCAACCAACTGCCTTGTCCCTTGTGGAACTGGTTTACATGAGAGGAGATGGTTACTACAAGGCTTCGTCCCTTCGGAAAGGATGTTCTGCGGGCGCGCACCAGTGCAGTTTATATTTGAGACTAGCTAGAGGCCCATGCATTGGAAGGAAAATCAAGATGCATTTATACGAGTTGTTTATCTCGTGGGAGACGAAGATGAATGAGCGAAGGCCTTATTTGCAAATGTGGAGAGGGGTGCGAGTATCTTTTTGCAAAATTGCCATAGTTCGCTTTCTATCCGTCAGATATAGATCGTACGGTCTCTATTGCAGACTAGCAGGCACACCATCGTCACCAAGTTGGTTTTTTTATAGAAGTATTACTAGGAAGATGCCCGTGCGATGCACGGAACATCAAGATGCATTTGTATGAGTAGTTTATCTTGTGGGAGAAAAGGATGAACGAGGGAAGGCCTTATTTGCAAATGTGGAGGGGTGTGGTTATATTTTTGCAAAATTGCCATAGTTTCCTTCCTATCCGTCAGATATATACAAATGGGACGGCCTATATTCTCGAGTGTACATACTCCCACCTTTAACAATTTTTTAATTGGATATTCCCGTGGATAAGTAGCACACTGGCCGATTGGTAGAAATTAGTTGTAGCCATTTTTAGGGTCCACGCAACTACTTTCTTCTAGCGTGCATGCATGTGCTTCATCCTATAATTAAGGGATCAAAAACCAGATACCTTTTTTCATGAAAAAAACTCAGATGCCTTTCTCTACACATGTGTTCCATTCATATGCTCCATGTTTTCTTTAGAAGCCATTCATATAGTACATAGAAGAACATATCCTCAACTTGAAAGGGAGTAGTATAAGTACGTTGAAAATATACCAATTTGCTAAGATTGCATGCATTGTTTATTCACATATTATGTCATATATATATACTATTTTTTATGAAGTATATACTATTTCTTTAGGGAGCACACATATACCACATTTTTGGGATGAAGTATATACCACTTCCTTGTGAAATTGTGATGGATATACCATATATTGTGGGTTGGAGTATGTACCCTATATTTTGTGATGGATTATATATCATTTTTTAGTCATGGGTATATTTTTCCCATGGAGTACATATGGAAAAAAGTTTCTTGGAATATATACCACATCTTTTCAATGCAGTGTATGCCTTATTTTCTCTGATGAGTATATTCATTACAATAGAGTATATACCATATTTTTTGCAGAATGAGTATATACCATATCTCTTAGATGAGGTATATACACTATTTTAGCGATGGGGTGTACATAGTAACCTAAAAACAATTACAATTTAATTCTAAAAGAAGTATAACAAAATAAAGAAGTATAATTCATTTTGAATGTTGCCATTTGCCCACTCAAATACAACACTTAAAGCTATGTATGTGTATCACGTGCCGCATCGATCAATCTTGGCTGGAGTTCCATGGTGGCATTGACTGCGAAGTGTCTTGGATCATAAGTCTTTTGAGTAGCATGTATCGATCTTGATTAGAGTTTCACGTTGGCCTGTGAAGATGAACAACAAATCTGGTTGAGAGGAGGTGAAGCTTCAATGCAGTCATGTGGAGGGGACGTTATCTAGATCCATCACAAGTAGTATAAATAAATTAGTACTACAAGGGATGCAAGTAATCACATTATGCATGCATGCGTAGGAATTAATCGTCAGGCATGCCATACCTTGCAATGATACATGCCGATTTGAATAACTTGCATGCGAGACACTCCATCGTGCATCATGATCCATGTCCACACCTCGGCGGTGCTACCTCTTGAGATTGCATTGGTTTTTCCCTTGAAGAGGAAAGGGTGATGCAGCAAAGTAGCGTAAGTATTTCCCTCAATTTTGAGCACCAAGGTATCAATCCAGTAGGAGACTACACAACAAGCCACCGAATACCTGCACAAACAAACACCAACTTGCAACCAACGCGACAAAGGGGTTGTCAATCCCTTCATGATTATTCGCAAAGTGAGATCTGATAGAGATGGATAAATGGCAAAGTAATATTTTTGGTATTTTTGGTTTATTGAACGGAAAGTAAAAGATTTCTAAGTAAGGGAACGGTGACAGAAATTGCAAATAAACGGAAACTAATATGATTTAAAATAGACCCGGGGGCCATAGGTTTCACTAGAGGCTTCTCTCAAGATAGAAGTTATTACGGTGGGTGAACAAATAACTGCCGAGCAATTGATTGAAAAGCGCAAAGTTATGACGATATCTAAGGCAATGATCATGAATATAGGCATCACGTTCGTGTCAAGTAGATCGACCAACTACTGCCTGCATCTAGAGTATTAAGTTCATAAGAACAGAGTAACGCAATAAGCAAGATGACATGATGTAGCGGGATTAACTCAAGCAATATGATGAAAACCCCATCTTGTTATCCTCGATGGCAACAATACAATACGTGCCTTTCTACACCTACTTTCACTGGAAAAGGACACCACAAGATTGAACCCAAAGCTAAGCAGTTCTCCATTGCAGGAAAAACCAATCTAGTTGGCCAAGCCAAATTGCTAGTTCGAAGATACTTGCAAAGTTATCAAATCATGCATATAAGAATTCAGAGAGATTCAAACAATATTCATAAATAAGCTGATCATAAATCCACAATTCATCGGATCTCGGCAAACACACCGCAAAAGAATATTACATCGAATAGATCTCCAAGAACAGCGAGGAGAATTTTGTATTGTGAACAAAGAGAGAGAAGAAGCCATCTAGCTACTAGCTATGGACCCGTAGTCTAAAGTAAACTACACATGCTTCATTGGAGAGGCAATGGTGTTAATGTAGAAGCCCACCGTGATCGAGTCCCCCTCCGGCAGGATGCCGGAAAAGGCCCCAAGATGAGATCTCACGGGTACAGAAGGTTGTTGCGGTGGAAAAGTGGTTTCGTGGCTCCACTAGATGTTTTTGGGGTATAAAAGTATATATATACAAGGAAGAATTAGGTCAGGAGAGCTACGAGGGGCCCACAAGGTTAGGTGGCGCTCCCCACCCCCCTAGGCGCGCCCTCCACCCTTGTGGCCGCCTCAAGGCTCCTCTAACTTGCACTCCAAGTCTCCTGGGTGTCTTCTGGTCCAAGAAAAATCATCGCAAAAGTTTTATTCCATTTGGACTTTGTTTGGTATTCCTTTTCTGCGAAACTCTAAAACAACGAAAAAACAGAAACTGGCACTGGACTCTAGGTTAATAGGTTAGTACCAAAAATCATATTAAATAGCATATCAATGCATATAAAACATCCAAAACATAGATACGTTGGAGACGTATCAAGCATCCCCAAGCTTAATTCCTGCTCATCCTCGAGTAGGTAAATGATAAAAACAAAAATTTTGATGTGCAATGCAACCTAACATATTTATCCATGTAATTCTCTTTATTGTGGCATGAATGTTCAGATCCATAAGATTCAAAACAAAAGTTTAATATTGACATAAAAACAATAATATTTGAAGCATACTAACAAAATAATTATCTCTTCTCAAAATAACATGACCAAAGAAAGCTTATCCCTACAAAATCATATAGTCTGGCTATGCTCCATCTTCATCACACAAAATATTTAAATCATGCACAACACCGATGACAAGCCAAGCAATTGTTTCATATGTTTGATGTTCTCAAACTTTTTCAATTTTCACACAATACATGAGTGTGAGCCATGGACATAGCACTATGGGTGGAATAGACGGTGGTTGTGGAGAAGACAAAAGGAAGGCGATAGTCTCACATCAACTAGGCGTATCAATGAGCTATGGAGATGCCCATTAATATATATCACTGTGAGTGAGTAGGGATTGTCATGCAATGGATGCACTAGAGCTATAAGTTTATGAAAGCTCAAAAAGAAAACTAAGTGGTTGTGCATCCAACTTGCTTGCTCATGAGTACCTAGGGCAATTTTGAGAAGCCCATCATTGGAATATACAAGCCAAGTTCTATAATGAAAATATCCCACTAGTATATGAAAGTGATATCATAGGAGACTATCTATCATGAAGATCATTGTGCTACTTTGAAGCACAAGTGTGGCAAAAAGGATAGTAACATTGTCCCTTCTCTCTTTTTCTCTTTTTTTATTTGGGCCTTCTCTCATTTTTTTGGCCTCTTTTTTTTCATCCCGAGTCTCATCCCGACTTGTGGGGGAATCATAGTCTCCATCATCCTTTCCTCACATGGGACAATGCTCTAATAATGAAGATCATCATACTTTGATTTACTTACAACTCAAGAATTACAACTCGATAATTTGAACAAAATATGACTCTATGTGAATGCCTCCGTCGGTGTACCGGGATGTGCAATGAATCAAGAGTGACATGTATAAAAAATGACGAACGGTGGCTTTGCCACAAATACGATGTCACTACATGATCATGCAAAGCAATATGACAATGATGGAGCGTGTCATAATAAACGGAACGGTGGAAAGTTGCATGGCAATATATATCGGAATGGCTATGGAAATGTCATAATAGGTAGGTATGGTGGCTGTTTTTAGGAAGGATACGTGGTGGGTTTATGGTACCGGCGAAAGTTGCGCGGTACTAGAGAGGTTAGCAATGGCGGAAAGGTGGAGTGCGTATAATCCATGGACTTAAAACTATTCATAAAGAACTCACATACTTATTGCAAAAATCTATTAGTAATCGAAATAAAGTACCACGCGCATGCTCCTAGGGGGATAGATTGGTCGGAATAGACCATCGCTCGTCCCCGACCGCCACTCATAAGGAAGACAATCAAAAAATAAATCATGCTCCGACTTCATCACATACTGGTTCACCATACATGCATGCTACAGGACTCACAAACTTTAACACAAGTATTTCTTAAATTCATAACTACTTACTAGCATGACTATAATATCACCATATTCATATCTCAAAGCAATCATAAGGAATCAAACTTCTCATAGTATTCAACGCACTTTATATGAAAGTTTTTATTATATCCCTCTTGGATGCCTATCATATTAGGATTAATTTCATAACCAAAGAAAATTAACATGCTGTTTAGAGACTCTCAAAATAATATATGTGAAGTACGAGAGTTCATCAATTTCTATAAATAAACCACCACAGTGCTCTAAAAAGATATAAGTGAAGCACTAGAGCTAATTTTTCCCATCTCAAAAGATATAAGTGAAGCACATAGAGCATTCTAATAAATCACGATTCATGCGTGTCTCTCTCAAAAGGTGTGTACAAGAAGGATGATTGTGGCAAACTAAAAAGCAAAGACTCAGATCATACAAGATGCTCCAAGCAAAACACATATCATGTAGTGAATAAAAATATAGCCTCAAGTAAAGTTACCGATAGACGAAGACAAAAGAGGGGATGCCTTCCCGGGGCATCCCCAAGCTTAGGATTTTTGACATCCTTGAATATTAACTTGGGTGCCTTGGGCATCCCCAAGCTTAGGATCTTGCCAATCCTTATTCCATAGTCCATCAAATCCTTACCCAAAACTTGAAAACTTCACAACACAAAACTCCAACAGAAAATCTCGTAAGCTCCGTTAGTATAAGAAAATAAATCACCACTTTTGGTACTGTTGTGAACTCATTCTTTATTTATATTGGTGTAATATCTACTGTATTCCAACTTATCAATGGTTCATAACCCCCGATACTAGCCATAGATGCATCAACATAAACAAACAACAGCGAAAAACAGAATCTGTCAAAAACAGAATAGTTTGTAGCAATCTAGGTATTTTGAATACTTCTGTAAATCCAAAAATTCTGAGAAATTAGGAAGTCCTAAATAGTTTGTTTATAAATCTTCTACAAAACGAATCAGTATTTTATCACTCTTGTGTTAAAAACTAAAACTAATCTCCTGGGCGCAAAAGTTTCTATTTTTCAGCAGGATCAAATCAACTATTACCGTAAGCTATCCCCAAAGGTCTTACTTGGCATAAACACTAATTAAAACACAAAAACACATCTAACCAGAGGCTACATGATTTATTCAAAGAAAATAGGACCTAAAAAGCAAGAACAAAAATAAAATTGGGTTGCCTCCCAACAAGCGCTATTGCTTAACGCCCCTAGCTAGGCATAAAAACACGAATAGATCTAAGTATTATCATCTTTGGCATTGGGGAAGAAAATAGAAAATTTATTATCTATGGCATTTATCTTTCTGTTTTGTGAAAGCACATGGCCATTGATCGTAGAAGAAAGATTAAGCACATTGCAAAAATTTGCATCTAAACTTGCCTTCATCTCTTTAATTACTTCGTTTTGATATAAAAGCATAATGGCGGAAGATTCAACATCCTTTTCCTTGGGGTGCCCGAATATGGATTTGATCTTCTCATAAGTATCGATGGCATCCCCTCCAAGAAAACCATTTTAAAAAATAGAAACCAAAACTTGCTTAAAAGAAGGGGGGAGGCCAAAATAAAAGCTTTTTAAGTAAACCTCAATTTGACATTTGGGCACATAGCTGGCTCGAATCCTCAACAACCGACCCCAAGCATCTTTCAAAGATTCATCAAGCAAATAACGGAAAGTTCCGGGATCATCTTCATCAAGATTGAAATCCTCCTCAACTATCAAAGTATGTTTTTCCATAGCATCATTATTTATAAGCTTAGAAAGGACAGATGGGTTATCTAAGGTACATGAACCTGGGAGAAAACCCGAAGCTCTTCTAGATTCGGCCATGGAAAAAGAGATGAACAAAAAAGAGTGCGAAGAAAAGGCAAATCTTTTCGAAAATCATTTTAGAAGTGGGGGAGAGGAAAATGAGAGGCGAATGGCGAATAATGTAATGCAAGAGACGAGAGTTTATGATGGGTACTTGCTATGTCTTGGCTTGGTGTAGGTCTCCCCAGCAACCGCGCCAGAAATCCTTCTTGCTACCTCTTGAGCTTGCGTTGGTTTTTCCCTTGAAGAGGAAAGGGTGATGAAGCAAAGTAGCATAAGTATTTCCCTCGGTTTGGAGAACCAAGGTATCAATCCAGTAGGAGACTACGCAACAAGCCACCGAATGCATACACAAACAAACACCAACTTGCAACCAACGCGACAAAGGGGTTGTAAATCCCTTCACGATTAATTGCAAAAGTGAGATCTGATAGAGATGGATAAACGGTAAAGTAATATTTTTGGTATTTTTGGTTTATGGAACGAAAAGTAAAAGATTGCTAAGTAAGGGAACATCGACAGAAATTGCAAGTAAACGGACACTAATATGATGTAAAATAGACCCGGGGGCCATAGGTTTTACTAGAGGCTTCTCTTAAGATAGAAGTTATTACGGCAGGTGAACAAATTACTGCCGAGAAATTGATAGAAAAGCGCGAAGTTATGACGATATCTAAGGAAATGATCATGAATATAAGCATCACGTTCGTGTCAAGTAGACCGAAATGATTCTGCATGTCGGAGTAAATGACCATGGGTAGCCACATCGCCCCCTTGGTATTTCAAGACATCGGGGATAGTTGTGCCCCTCAAAGCATCAAAGATAAGCATCCAACTTTTGAGGGCTGGCTGGTCTAAACGGCTGGTTGCTGGAAGGCGGCAGAGCCTAGAGGGCGGCCGTGAGGTGGGCCGACTCCTAGCATGCGGCCTCTAGGGAGGTCGGCTCCTAGCAGTCGGCCCGTCATTCCCTCAAAGTTAGCACGCCTTTACGATGATGAGACGGGGCGTGGCTATAGTACAACCTGCCACCGTCGAATCTAGGGCGGAACATGGCCATAGTGCCCCATACCAGGCAGGCACCCCCGCCCGGCGCGCCAGTGTTGCAAGCAGCCCGTGACATCACCTACGACCTAGGGTGCGGCGCCCCCACGACGGGATGTCGGTACAACCTGCAGGCGGCGGGCCCTACCTGTCCGTGAGAAGCCAGAAGGTGGCGGGCCCTGACTAGTCGGCATGGGGGAGGCCTACTCCTAGTAGGCGGCCCTCCCCCTCCCTCAAAGTCTGTGCGCCATTAACAAGAAGAGACGATGAATGGCTACAGTAAACGCCCACCAGGTGGCGGCACTGTAGCCATGCTCCCCCCGACAAAGCACACACATCAACGACACTGCCAAGTATTAAGCAGCCGGCAGGACCCACCAGCGGCAGGCGCGGCTTGTCGGCCAAGTACGAGACAGCAGGTGGGACCCACCAGGCGGCGGGACCGAGCAGCCGGCGGAGAAGCCAGCCACTAGAGACACTGACGGCCGGGTCCCACACCCGGCCGGATTACCATTGTACCCCTGGGGGGTAGGCCTATATAAACCCCCAAGGCACCCATGCAAAGGGTTTAGCTTCTTAGATAGCACACAAACATAAAGAGAGGACTAGAGCTAGCCTTGCCCTCCCTCCTCCTCTAGCCAAACAGCTCAAGGAGCAAGCTTGTAGCTACTTGTTGATATAGCGATCATGCGGAAACCCCACAGCGTAGGACTAGGGGTGTTATCTCCTAGGAGAGCCCTGAACCTGGGTAAGATGCGTCGGCGTACCTATCTACACCTTATCCTGTTTCCAGGCACTAGCGACTTATTACTCTCCCCCACCATGATAAGCCATCCTTTGGCATATGTCTCACGACACCCCCGACATTTGGCGCCCATCGTGGGGCTAGGTGCACCGTTGTCCGGAGATATGTTCTGGACGGGAACCCTTTTCCTCCCTAGCAAGCGCAGCTAGCCTGGCACGCCCAATGGCGTTTGCGCCGACGTGCTGCATGGTGCGGAAGTCGCTTGCGCTGCGACTGCCTCGCTGATCTCATCGGCGAGATCCGCCTCACCGACGAGCCCGCACCTAACGCGGGAGCAGCTAGCTCCGAGAGCTACCTCGTCGACCTCCTTGGCAAGCTCCACATCGCCAACGAGCCAGCCTCTGACCTAGAGTTGGTTGGCTCTACCGACCTGACGCTTGTCGACTCCGACACAGCATCCCTCGATGCATTCCCCACCAATGTGGTGGTCATCGACGACCCGATCCTCGCGCGGACAACGACAGCAGCACCGTCATGGAGGTGCTTGTCATCAGCCGTGATAGAGCCTCCGGCGGAACCACCCAGGACCCGCTGCAGGCGGAAATGTGCGACCTCTCTACGCCCATCACGGCAGATGCCAACACTGAGATGCTAGAGGCCTGCCGCGTCTCGCTCGTCGATAACGCCAAGAAGTTGGCCACCATGAGATGCCTCTCCGAGGCCTACCAGCGCGGGATCGACCGCGCCGTCGGTGGCACGCCGGCTGTTGGTGGGCCCAGCCATGTAGGCATGGCCCGACAGCGCGGTGCTGCCGTTGCCAGCATGTTTGTAGTAGACCGCCCTGTCTACGCCACACCCATGGAGAACATACGTGTTGCCCAGGCGACAGCAGACGAGCTGGACCACCTGGTGGGTGACGAGCGTCGCTGCATGACGTAGCGCGTTCAGCAACTCATTGACACGGCCGCTGCGTAGCAAGAGGCCGGCTGCCGCGTGCAAGAACCCGACCAGCATGCCGAATCCCCCCACTCACCGAGAGCATGGCGTCACCTCCCGGTCACCGATAGGCGGCATCCACGACCAGAGAGACACAAAGCCGGCTCCTAGTCGTAGTCGGATGCACATCACCATCGAGCGCGACCAAGAAGGCCGCCCACGAGTAGTGGAACGGCGGGACAATCATCCGCCTCCTCCCCCTCCTCGCCGGGAGAGGCGTGCCTCCCCACCGCCTGTTGAGAACCTGACTCTCGGTGACCGGCTAGGCCGCCATGAAGGAGTCGGAGAGAACGACGCCCGTCACTGGATCGACCGTCTGGCGCGATCCCTGCCACTGGAAGAAGAAGATGCAATCGGCCCGCCTTGTTTTGGCCCCTGCATTCACGATGAGCCCTTCCCCAAAGGGTTCTAGCTCCCAACAGACATGCCCAAGTACAACAGCTCCGTGAAGCTGGAGGATTGGCTGGTGGATTACTCCACAACCATCAACATAGCAAACGACAACAAGTGTGTTGCCATGAAGTACGTTCCACTTATGCTCCAGGGCACGGCCCGGACATGGCTGAACAGCCTGAAGCCCCGCAGCGTCAACAGCTGGGTAGATTTCACTGAATTCTTCATCCGCAACTTCACCAGCACCTACAAGCGGCCACCCAAGCCTCTCTAGCTTTCTCTGTGCGTCCAAGGCCCCATCGAGTCCATGCGCGACTACTTGACACGGTGGGCTGAACTACGCAACTCTTGCAAAGAGGTGCACAAGGTGCAAGCCATTGAGTACTTCACCGCCGGATGCTGAGAGGGCACCTTACTCAAACACCGACTCCTCTGCGACGAGCCGACTACACTCGACGAGCTGCTGATCACAGCAGACAAGTACGCCATGGCCGACTCCTCCATGAAGTCGGAGCTCCAAGTGGATGTGACCGGGAAGGTGCCCCCTCCGGCTCCCCGCACGCCAGCTAGTGACAACGGTCGGCGCCAGCAGAAGAATGACAACAAGTGCAAGGCCCCGCAGCCGGCTCCCACCAGCCGGTAGGTGGCGACAGTTGAGGACCAACAGCCGAAGGGACAACCCGACCCCAAGCGTCTGAAGGGAGGAAAGCCTGCTTGGCTTCCTGCCTTCTCTTATGAGAAAACCCTTGATGCTCCCTGCAAGTTCCATAGTGGCGCGTAGCCGTCCAACCACACCACCCGAAAGTGCCACTGGCTCACCCGAATCTCCAAGGGCGAAGGACTACTGCTCCTTCGCCTACTGGCCAGCCGCCGCCTCCTCCCTAGTAGCTGCCGGCCTATCCAGCAGTCGACGTTCTCCAAGATGAATACACTGAGGAGAACAGAGCTTACGTCATCTTCACCAGTGTGGCTGGTGACCGGCACAACCGACGTCAGCAACACCATGAAGTGAACATCGTTGCCTCAGCTGCCCCAGAGTTCATGCACTGGTCTGAGAAGCTGATACGTCTCCAACGTATCTGTAATTTTTTATTATTCCATGCTATTATATTATCTGTTTTGGTTGTCTAATGGGCTTTAATATGCTCTCTTATATTATTTTTGGGACTAACCTATTAACCGGAGGCCCAGTGCCAGTTTCTGGTTCTCTGCCTATTTTAGAGTTTCACGGAAAAGGAATACCAAACATACTCTAAACGGAATGAAACCTTCGCGATGATCTTTCTTGGACCAAAAGCAATCCAAAAGACTTGGAGTCGAAGTCTGGAACTCCACGAGGCGGCCACAAGGCAGTATGGGGCGCCCTCCACCATCTTGGGGCCTTTTCCAGCGTTTTGCCGGAGTGGAATCGATCAAGGAGGACTTCTGCATCAACATCATTGCCTCTCCGATGAAGCGTGAGTAGTTTACCACAGGCCTTTGGGTCCATAGTTATTAGCTAGATGTCTTCTTCTGTCTCTTTGATTCTAAATACAAAGTTCTCCTCGATGTTCTTGGAGATCTATTCGATGTAATATTCTTTTGCGGTGTGTTTGTCGAGATCCGATGAATTGCAAATTTATGAACAAGATTTTCTATGAATATTATTTGGTTCTTCTCTGAATTCTTATATGCATGATTTCATATCTTTGCAAGTCTCTTCAAATTATCGGTTTAGTTTAGCCTACTAGATTGATCGTCTTGCAATGGGAGAAGTGTTTAGCTTTGGGTTCAATCTTGTGGTGTCCTTTCCCAGTGACAGTAGGGGCAGCAAGGCACGTATTGTATTGTTGCCATCGAGGATAAAAAGATGGGGTTTATATCATATTGCTTGAGTTTATCCCTCTACATCATGTCATATTGCTTAATGCGTTACTCTGTTCTTATGAACTTAATACTCTAGATGCATGCTGGATAGCGGTTGATGTGTGGAGTAATAGTAGTGGATGCAGAATCATTTCGATCTACTTGACACGGATGTGATGCCTATATTCATGATCATTGCCTTAGATATCTTCATAACTATGCGGTTTTCTATCAATTGCTCGGCAGTAATTTGTTCACCCACCGTAATACATGCTATCTTGAGAGAAGCCACTAGTGAGACCTATGGCCCTCGGGTCTCTTTCTTATTATATTGCATCTCTTTTATTTACGTCGCATCTCATTTACTATTTTGCAATCTTTACTTTCCAATCTATACAACAAAAATACCAAAAATATTTACTTTACTATCTTTATTAGATCTCACTTTTGTGAGTGACCGTGGAGGGATTGACCACCCCTTTTATCGCGTTGGTTGCAAGGTTCTTAATTGTTTGTGTAGGTACTAGGTGACTTGTGCATTGTCTCCTACTGGATTGATACCTTGGTTCTCAAAACTGTGGGAAATACTTAAGCTACTTTGCTGCATCACCCTTTCCTCTTCATGGGAAAACCAACCTACGCAACTTTGCTGCATCACCCTTTCCTCTTCAAGAGGTAGCAAGAAGGATTTCTGGCGCCGTTGCCAGGAAGATCTACGCCAAGTTAAGATATGCCAAGTACACATCATAAACTCTTCTCCCTCGCATTACATTATTTGCCATTCACCTCTCATTTTCCTCGCCCCCACTTCACAAAAATTTGGCGTTTTATTCGCCCTCTTTTTCTTTCACCGTTTTCTCGTCAGATCTCTTCCTTGCTTGTGTTCCATCTGTCTATTGATATGGATCCCCATCCACTTGCTAATCTTTTTAAAAGATCCAATCATGATGAACCAATTACTAGTGAGTTGAGTGCACTAGTCTATCTTTATGAAGTTTTGCTTGAGATTCGTGAATCTGAAAATTATGATGAAGAAATTTATGATGTGATTCATGATAGCTCCTTAGATGAAAAGCATGATTGAAATTATGTTATTATAAATTCTATTAATGTCAATTGTGCTAATAATATGCAAAACCCCAAGCTTGGGGATGCTAATTTTGCTATATCCACTACTTATTGCTATGGTCATGATTGGGGTGATTCTTCTTATGATCCTGAAAAAAAATTATGCATCATGATGAATATGTTGTTGATAATAATGTTTGCAATAGTATTGAAAGTGGGTTTGGAAGAGAGTCAACTTTAGGTAAAAATAATCCCACATATTCAGAGAGTGTTCAATCTTAGTTGATGTTAATCCCACTATTTGATGATAAATGTGGGTTTGGAGAGGTCATGACTTTAGTTGATGATAAATGTGGGTTTGGAGAGGTCATGACTTTAGTTGATGTTAATCCCACTATTTTGGAAGATTATAAGACTTTTGTGCATGTGGATCATGAATAGAAAATTTTATATGATAGATATATTGTTGAATTTGAATATGATCCTACATGTAATTATTATGATATAGGAAAATTTGGTCATAGAAATTTTCATGTTACTAAATTACCTGTCGTTATGTTGAGATTGATATTGTCTCTTTCTTCTTCCTTGCATATGCTAGTTTCCGCTTGTCTTGATAATTTGTTTGCTTAAAAAGTGCGTATGCATAGGAAGTATGTTAGACTTAAACCTATTTGTCTCACGTTTTATGTTGCTCTCTTCATGTTTCAATTATTATCTTTGGTGTGAGCATCGTTGAAATATTATGCCTAGCTAAGGGCGTGAAGCTATAGCGCTTGTTGGGAGGCAACCCAATGAATAAAATTTATTTTTTCTTTTTGCTTCCTGTTTTTGAGTGTTAGCACAATTATGCTACTGTTATGATTTTTTTATGTTTTAATTAGTGTTTGTGCCAAGTAAAGCCTTTAGGATCTTCTTGGGTGATTGTTGTTTGATCTTGCTGATAAAACAGAAAGTATGCGCTCACGAAAATAATTATCATTTTTACTAGAGAGCGATAAAATACCAATTGCAACTGCAGTAGATCAATATACTTTTTATACTGGTCTTCCTATTTTTTCAGAATTTTTGGAGTTACAGAAGTATTCGAAATCTCCAGATTGCTACAGATTGTTCTGTTTTTGACAGATTCTGTTTTTCGTGTGTTGTTTGCTTATTTTGATGAATCTATGAGTAGTATCGGTGGGTATGAACCATAGAGAAGTTGGAATACAGTAGGTTTAACACCAATATAAATAAATAATGAGTTAATTACTGTACCTTAAAGTGGTGGTTTATTTTCTTATACTAACGGAGCTCATGAGATTTTCTGTTGAAGTTTTTTGTTGTGAAGTTTTCAAGTTTTTGGGTAAAGATTTTATGGATTTTGGAATAAGGAGTGGCAAGAGCCTAAGCTTGGGGATGCCCAAGGCACCCCAAGGTAAAATTTAAGGACAACCAAAAGCCTAAGCTTGGCGATGCCCCTGAAGGCATCCCCTCTTTCGTCTTCGTCTATCGGTAACTTCACTTGAGGCAATATTTTTATTCACCACATGATATGTGTTTTGCTTGGAGCGTCTTGTATGATTTGAGTCTTTGCTTTTTAGTTTACCACAATCATCCTTGCTGTACAAACCTTTTGGGAGAGACACACATGAATCGGAATTTATTAGAATACTCTATGTGCTTCACTTATATCTTTTGAGCTAGATAATTTTGCTCTAGTGCTTCACTTATATCTTTTTAGGGCACGGTGGTGTTTTTATTTTATAGAAATTATTGACCTCTCATGCTTCACTTATATTATTTTGAGAGTATTTTAGAACAGCATGGTAATTTGCTTTGGCTATAAAATTAGTCCTAATATGATGGGCATTCAAGATGGGTATGATAAAAACTTTCATATAAAGTGCATTGAATACTATGAGAAGTTTGATTCCTTATGATTGTTTTGAGATATGAAGATGGTGATATTAGAGTCATGCTAGTTGAATAGTTGTGAATTTGAGAGATACTTGTGTTAAAGTTTGTGATTCCTGTAGCATGCACGTATGGTGAACCGTTATGTGATGAAGTCAGATCATGATTTATTTTTTGATTGTCTTCCTTATGAGTGGCGGTCGGGGACGAGCGATGGTATTTTCCTACCAATCTATCCCCCTAGGAGCATGTGCGTAGTACTTCGTTTGGATAACTAATAGATTTTTGCAATAAGTATGTGACTTCTTTATGACTAATGTTGAGTCCATGGATTATACGCACTCTCACCCTTCCACCGTTGCTAGCCTCTCTAGTACCGCGCAACTTTCGTCGGTACCATAAACCCACCATTTACCATACTCAAAGCAGCCAGCATACCTAGCTATTATGGCATTTCCATAGCCATTCCGAGATATATTGCCATGCAACTTTCCACCATTCCGTTTATTATGTCACGCTTCATCATTGTCATATTGCTTTTCATGATCATGTAGTTGACATCGTATTTGTGGCAAAGCCACCGTTCATAATTTTTCATAGATGTCACTCTTGATTCATTGCACATCCCGGTACACCGCCGGAGGCATTCACATAGAGTCATATTTTGTTCTAAGTATCGAGTTGTAATTCTTGAGTTGTAAGTAAATAAAAGTGTGATGGTCATCATTATTAGAGCATTGTCCCATGTGAGGAAAGGATGATGGAGACTATGATTCCCCCACAAGCCGGCATGAGACCCCGCATGAAAAATAAAAAGGAGAAAAAAAGAGAAAGGCCCAAAAAAATGAGAGAAAAGGAGAGAAGGGGCAATGCTACTATCCTTTTTCCACACTTGTGCTCCAAAGTAGCACTATGATCTTCATGATAGAGAGTCTCCTATGTTGTCACTTTCATATACTAGTGGGAATCTTTCATTATAGAACATGGCTTGTATATTCCAATGATGGGCTTCCTCAAAATGCCCTAGGTCTTCGTGAGCAAGCGAGTTGGATGCACACCAACTTAGTTTCTTTTTGAGATTTCATACACATATAGCTCTAGTGCAACCGTTGCATGGCAATCCCTACTCACTCACATTGATATCTATTAATGGGCATCTCCATAGCCATTGATATGCAAAGTTGATGTGAGACTATCTTCTCCTTTTTGTCTTCTCCACAACCACCATTCTATTCCACCTATAGTGCTATGTCCATGGCTCACGCTCATGTATTGCATGACGATTGAAAAAGTTTGAGAACATCAAAAGTATGAAACAATTGCTTAGCTTGTCATCGAGGTTGTGCATGATTTAAATATTTTGTGTGATGAAGATAGAGCATAGCCGGACTATATGATTTTGTAGGGATAGCTTTCTTTGGCCATGTTTTTTTAGAAGACATGATTGCTTTATTAGTATGCTTGAAGTATTATTATTTTTATGTCAATATTAAACTTTTGTTTTGAATCTTTCGGATCTAAACATTAATGCCACAATAAAGAAAATTACATTGATAATTATGATAGGTAGCATTCAACATCAAAAATTCAGTTTTTATCATTTACCTACTCGAGGACGAGCAGGAATTAAGCTTGGGGATGCTTGATACATCTCCAATGTATCTATAATTTTTTATTGTTCCATGCTATTAGATTATATGTTTTGGATGTTTAATGGGTTTTAATATGCTCTTTTATATTATTTTTGGGACTAACCTATTAACCGGAGCCCACTGCCTGTTTCTGTTTTTTTGCCTATTTTAGAGTTTCGCGGAAAAGGAATACCAAACGGACTGAAACCTTCGCGATGATCTTTCTTGGACCGAAAGCAATCCAGAAGACTTGGAGTCAAAGTCTGGTACTCCACAAGGCGGCCACGAGGCAGGAGGGCGCGCCCAGGGGGGTAAGCGTGCCCCCCACCCTCGTGGGCCCCATGTAGCTCCATCGACATACTTCATTCACCTATATATATACTCTTATACCCTAGAAACATAACAGAGAAACCACTTTTCCACTACCGCAACCTTCTGTACCCGTGAGATCCCATCTTGGGGCCTTTTCCGGCGATCTGCCGAAGGGGGAATCGATCACGGAGGGCTTCTACATCAACACCATTGCCTCTTCGATGAAGCGTGAGTAGTTTACCACAGGCCTTCAGGTCCATAGTTATTAGCTAGATGGATTCTTCTCTCTCTCTTTGATTCTCAATACAAAGTTCTCCTCGATGTTCTTGGAGATCTATTTGATGTAATACTCTTTTGCGGTGTGTTTGTCGAGATCCAAAGAATTGTGGATTTATGAAAAAGATTATCTATGGCTATTATTTGGTTCTTCTCTGAATTCCTATATGCATGATTTGATATCTTTACAAGTCTCTTCGAATCATCAGTTTAGTTTGGCCAACTAGATTGATCTTTCTTGCAATGGGAGAAGTGCTTAGCTTTGGGTTCAATCTTGCGGTGTCCTTTCCCAGTGACAGTAGGGGCAGCAAGGCACGTATTGTATTGTTTCCATCGAGGATAAAAAGATGGGGTTTATATCATATTGCTTGAGTTTATCCCTAAACATCATGTCAACCCCTTTACTATTTCTTATTATATTTCTTATTATATCATAAACCTATTGCCCCCGGATCTCTTTCTTATTATATTGCATCTCTTTTATTTACACCACATCTCGTTTACGATTTTGCAATCTTCACTTTCCAATCTATACAAAAAATACCAAAAATATTTACTTCACTCTCTTTATTAGATCTCACTATTGCGAGTGACCGTGGAGGAATTGACAACCCCTTTATCGTGTTGGTTGCAAGGATCTTGATTGTTTGTGGAGGTACCAGGTGACTTGTGCGTTGTCTCCTACTGGATTGTTACCTTGGTTCTCAAAAATGAGGGAAATACTTACGCTACTTTGCTGCATCACCCTTCAAGGGAAAACGAACGCATGCTCAAGAGGTAGCAGAAGCCTATCAGCTGGAGCCGTGCGGACCACCCAAAAGTGATGCCTTCTCCGGGTTCCTATGGCCCGGTGTTGGATGACACCCTTGCAACCGAGAGGCGAGCTGCTCGTTTCTCCCGGATTCTGATTGATAGAGGTAGCAGCATCAACATCCTCTACCATGACACCATGGAAAAATTGTGCATCAAAGAGAGGCAGCTCCAGCCAAGTCGAACTATCTTTCATGGCATTGTGCCCGGCCTTTCCTGCTCATCAATCTGCAAAATCAAGATAGATGTCCTCTCCGGAGACAAAGATCACTTTCGTCGTGAGGCAATTTAGTTTGAGGTGGTTGACCTAGAGAGTCCTTATCATGTGCTCCTAGGCCGGCCAGATCTAGCCAAGTTCATGGCAGTACCTCATTATGCCAACCTCAAGATGAAGATGTTGGGAACCAAGGGCATTATCATGATAGCCGGGGGCTACGAGAAGTCGGCTGCCCGTGCCGGGGCCAGCAGTCGGCTGGCCGAGTCCCTTGTGATTGCTGTCGAGAAGAAGCTCCTGGACCGGGTGGTGGCCATGGCCAGCAAGCAACCTGACCTGTCACCATATCCCAAAGAGTCGGAGACCCAGGGCTCCTTCTAGTTGGCCAAAGAAACACAGAAGATCCCCTTGGATTTGATAACCCACAAGTATAGGGGATCACACACTACAAAAAAAAAGACACATCCGTGACATTTTGGGTCGAATAAATTTTTTCCTGTCATACTTATGACACTTCTATGACAATAATTGTGACAAAACACGGTATCATCATAGATGTGGTGGCGTCCTACTTCTATGACAAAAAATCATGACAGAAAATGGGCTTTTCGTCCTGGGCGGGCCGGAGATGTGGCTGCATGACATTCTTTTGGCCGTCCATGATAGAAACAACCGTGATAGAAGCGAGGGCGAAGAAAATATCGGGGTGTTCCCGGTTACGGTGGGTGGTCGGGGCCGAGCGTGGGTGCGAGGCGTTGGGCTCTAACTGAACCCGAGCGAGGCGTTGGGCTCTAACTGAACCCGAGCGATCGATCGATAGCTGTTAACTGAACCCGATCGAGCGATTCCTTCGCTACTGCTGCTAACTGAAGCCGATCGATGCTGCCTCTGGATGAACAGTGAGCGTTGCTGGTGTGGTTTGGATGAACGGTTCCCGGTGGGGGTGGATGAACAGGGCCCCGTGGTGCTGCCTCTGCATGAACAAGACCCCGATCGATCGAGCCGGTTGGGGCTCGATGACAAGGACCCCCTGGAGGGCTCGATGAACAGGACCACCCCGTGGAGGGTAGGAGGAACAGTAGACTGTGGAGGGCTGGATGAACAGTAGCCCATGGAGGGGTGGTTCAATAGGAGGCCGTGGAGAGGGCTGGTTGAATAGTAGCCGGTAGAGTAGCGCGTGGTGGAGGCTGGATGAACAGGAGCTCGTGGATGAATAGTCGCAGGTGGAGGCTGGAGGAGGTCGACGGTGGATGAACAGTAGCCCATGGAGGCTGGAGGGGGTCGACGGTGGAGATGAACAATATCCTGTAGAGTCCCGTTTTGCAGTACGCCACACCCCTCCCGATGAACAGGACCCCTGTTTCGACCGTAGCACTCCAACACAATTCCGTTTCCTCTGTTTTGCGGTACGCCACACCCCTCCCGATCAACAGGACCCCCGTTTCGACTGTAGGAGGTCCATTTCCTCCATTTTGCGGTACGCCAGACCCCTCCCGATGAACAGGATCCCGTTTCAAACGTGGCCGGTCGAACACAAGGCCGTTTCCTTCGTTCTGCGGTACGTCAGGCCTCGTTTCCATCGGTTGTTCCGTGCAAGCCCTCCCGACGAACACGACGGCGCATTCTGTTCCGACCCAGCCAGTTGGCTCCCCATGAACACGGCGACGACGCAGTTTCTCCGTTCCGACCCAGCCATGTACACGAGCCCTGGTCGTACGTATGCACGAGTAGGCGTTCGAGACCCTGCCCGTACGTACGTACGTGTCCGTATTTTCTTTCTTGCACACTGGCCGTTGTACGTATGTGTACTTGGTACGTGCGCGCCTCTACTATGACACGTGCACGCCTCTACATCGACCAGTATGTACATACACGTTCGCGACCAGAATGACAACGCTACGTATGCTTTGACCAGGTGGGTCCCGATTGTCAGGCACTTCCCTACGTGCGAAGATGTAGCTGGTGGGTCCCAACAGTTAGGGGGGCGAATCATTTTTTTGCCTGGACGCACTTCCTTGCGTGCGAAGATGTAGCTGGTGGGGCCCAACAGTCAGGGGGAAACGTTTTTTTCGCGAAAGACGGTGGCCCGTCCGATGGGTCCCTGCTGTCAGGTGGAGGAATAATTATTTTGCGCATAATAAGGAGGCACTTCCTTGTTGCGGCCGTGGACCCAACTGTCAGCCTCTCCACGTACAGTCCATGTCCGATGGAAGCCATTCCTTGACCACGTTGACCACGCCGCGCCGGGAGTACCAGGGCGGTGGACGACGGCGAGGCCTAGGAAGGGGACGACGCAGAACCGGGGAAGACGCGGCAGAGGAAGCTCGCGTGGAGAGGAGTACGAGGGTTCACTGGTTCAGCTGCGGTGTGACGATGCCGTTGCCGCAGGGCCTGGCCTTCGGTGAGAATAGTAGGGGGCGGTGAGGCCTCCGCGGAAGCAGAGCCGGCCACGGGAGGCAGGAGCATGCGACACGACCGACGCTGCTTTGGGCGGCTGGAGCAAGAAGACCAGAGGTTGAAGAAGCACTACGGCCGTTGGATGCACATCGTACGGTCACCTGGGGCTAGAATCGTTCACATTGACGAAGTTGACAAAGCACTCCATCCCCGTCAACTTAGTAGGCCCACAAGTCAGCCTCCCACCAAGGTCGGTCCCAACCAGCAGGGGGAGTATTCATTTTTTTGTGCGTAATAAGGAGGCACTTCCGATGGGTCCGAGCTGACAGTGGGGGGAACGTTTTTTTCGCGCAATACGGTGGCCCATCCGGTGGGTCCCGGCAGTCAGGGGGGAACCTTTTTTTCGAAAAATACGGTGGCAGTCCGGTGGGTCTCTGTTGTTAGGTGGAGGAATCATTATTTTCCGCGTAATAAGGAGGCACTTCCTTGTTGTTGTCGTGGACCCAGCTGTCAGCCTCTCCACATACAGTCGATGTCTGATGGAAGCCGTTCCTTGACCACATTGACCACGCCGCACCGAGAGCACCAGGGCGGTGGCCGATGGCGAGGCCTAGGAAGGGGATGACAAGGAGTCGGGGAAGACGCGGCAGTGGAATGTGACGCCCCGAGACCGATGCTCGAGAAGACTTCCATATGTTCCGGGTTTCGCCGTGTGTTTCATTTGTGCCTGCCCTTTTATTCGTGCATTGCATCATGTCATCATGCCATTAATCTAGGCACTTCAACTCACTAAATAAATTGCATGGATCTTCGGTCCATTTAAATCGAGGGAAGGGTGATTTCTCTTTATAACATTACCCTCCTAATATCTAGGGAGCTATTATAAATATTCCATTAAGTTGGAATCAACATAACACACGTGCAAAATAAATCCTCATGCCTATTTCCACTTCGAATTTGACCTTCAAATCTTGTCCACAATTATGTATCTCTTTTATCGAGGTTCCTCTAAAAATCTGAACATTTTTGGACCTTCCTTTTACCAAGCCCCAGTTCAAACCCATTTGAATTAAAATCAAATAAGTTTGAATTTAAACTTTCAAAAATGCCCACTCCATTTTTCTTGGTACATGCGCATTTTTGCGAGTCCGGGAAATTTATTCCCGTGCCCAAACTCTTTCTCTACATTTTCTTTTCTTCCCTTTTCTTCCTCTTTTTCTGTTGTTTTGAATAGAGCAAATAGAGGGAGAGAAGAGCCCAGCCTCTCAGGCCTGCCAGGCCTGCCCTTTTGCCTTAAGGCCCAGCTGACCCCCTCCTCTCTACTGGGCCAGCCCCAAGCCCACCTAACCCTCTAACCCTAAGCCGCACCCTAGCACCCCTTGCCCAATCCATCTCCCTTCCCCGATCCATATCTTCCTCACTCGGCTCCCTCTCCCTCCCGTAGCGCCGCCACCTCCCTCTCATTTCCTTCCTCCCTCCTGTGTGCCACCAGAGGAGAGAGAGGCAGCCACGAGCCCTCACCCTCTCCCCTCGCGCGCGAGCTCAACCTCGAGTGGCCGGCCACTCCGTTCCTCTGCTCAGCCTCCCCAGCGTTGTGCCATGGGACGTCCCCGGCAATGGCGTTGCTACCGTCGTCGCGCACCCACAGTGCTCGAGCGCCGAGCCCTTCTTCCTTACCTTTCCCGGGCTGGAGCAAGCCGCCACCGCTTACCTTCCCCAGTCGCGCGCCCCTGCTCCCTTCTCCTCCTCGCTGTGGTTCCCCAGTGCCTAGACACCGCCGGCTTCCCCTCTGCATGAGAAGCTCCAGCAACAGCGCATGACCGCGCCTCCCATGGAGCTCCGCCGCAGGGACTCCTCCTCGCCTGCGTCGCTGCCTTACCTCGTGCCGACAAGCCGCCTTGCTCCTACTTCCCCGCCTCCATGCCGCTGCTTCGCCTGCTCTACATCGAGCTGCCGGCGTCGAGATGCCCCTACTCCGAGCATAACCATCGCAGCCTCTTCTGCTTCGGGCCATGCCCAGACCTGTGTTGGTTTTTCCGGCATCTTCTGCCGCTGCTCGCGCATCGCCCTACCTTGCTGCTGCCCACTCGGGGCCCTTTTGTCTCGCTTGGTTTTGGATCGGCAAGAATGATATGGGAAGAACCATACCCGGACCGTCAAGTATCTTCTCGAAGAATTTTGCCAAGTACCAAGACGATGCGTCAAGTACCACTACCCGCAAGTACCACGACATCTGTCGATCGCCAAGTACCCCTTCGTTTCGTCGAGACCGGAGGGTCCAAAGACCCAAGTACCACGCACAACCCCGAATGGTTCCGAATTCGTCAAGTTAACCTTTGAATCGTGTACCCCTACACCGCAACGAAACACCGAGTTCCTCTCCGAACGTGTGTGCCCCTACCGTCGACCCCATGGATGTCAACTTCCTCGCCGCGACCCCGATCCTCTACGGAGTGTGTACGACTACGACCCGTGTATTACTACTTCCACGATGAAACGAGTACACCTACCGTAGACCTGCATTCCACCAAGTACCACTACCGTTGGCCCCGAAGGGCTTGGAGCCATCAAGTACCTATCCGATCGAACGTGAACCACGACTTCCTCTACGAACTTGAACCGCTCTGGGAATGTTCTTTTGGAAGGTATAACCCCGAGACGACCGTCCATGAACGAATGCTTGCGATGTTTGAGATGCTCGTGTTTGGACCGTGCCCAAATTGTCACTTGTTTCCTTGTCGCCAACTCGGGGGATACCCGGAATCTGGGATCACCCCACCATCTTTTGCATACTCCGGTCACTTTTCCTTTTGCACCGGTATTTCCATGAGCTACCGGAACCGTTATCATTGCCGTGGCACTCCCTTTCTTTCCACCATGGTGACAAATGCTTCTTAATGCTCTTGTCAACTTTTAATAAAAATTGCATAAACTTGAACATGTCATCCGCATCATGTTAACAACATTTAAAATGGTTAAAAATTCGTGTTGCATTAAATTGCTAATGCACATGAGGAATTAGCGGAATTATTGTTTGATGTTTCCGGCCTCATTTAAAATGCCTAACTGTGTATTTTACTCATGTTTCATCTCTTGCCATGTTTAACAACATTTAATATTGTTGGGTACATAAACGAGAGTGAACTAAATAAGTCATGTGGTGTTTCATCAATATGCAACTCGTTGCATATTGAGCTCCACTTAATTTGTAGGGTTGTTTGTGCACTTTGCCATGCCATGCCTCATTAAACCGGACATGCATCATACTTGTTTGCGCATCGTGACATGCTTATGTGATCTTTGTTCACTATGTTGTTTGCTTTCTTTCCAGTGTACTTCTTCTCGGTAATCCGGTAACGTCGCATTTGTGAGGATCCGTTTGTCTACGTCCGTTTGTCTTCTTCATCGACTCGTTCTTCTTCCTTGCGGGATCTCAGGCAAGATGAACATACCCTCGAAATCACTTCTATCTTTGCTTGCTACAAGCTCGCTCTTTTGCTATGCCTATGCTGCGATACCTACCACTTGCTATATCATGCCTCCCATATTGCTAAGCCAAGCCTCTAACCCACCTTGTCCTAGCAAACCGTTGTTTGGCTATGTTACTGCTTTGCTCAGCCCCTCTTATAGCATTGTTAGTTGCAGGTGAAGATTGGAGGTTGTTCCATGTTGGAACATGGATATTTGTTGGGATATCATAATATCTCTTATTTAATTAATGCATCTATATACTTGGTAAAGGGTGGAAGGCTCGGCCTTATGCCTGGTGTTTTGTTCCACTCTTGCCACCCTAGTTTCCGTCATACATGTGTTATGTTCCTTGATTTTGCGTTCCTTACACGGTTAGGTTATAATGGTAACCCCTTGACAGTTCGCCTTGAATAAAACTCCTCCAGCAAGGCCCAACATTGGTTTTTCATTTGCCACCTAGCCTTTTCTTTCTCTTGGGTTCTGCAGACTCAAGGGTCATCTTTATTTAAACCCCCAGGCCAGTGCTCCTCTGAGTGTTGGTCCAACCTGTCAGCTGCCGATGGCGACCAGGGGCAACTCTGGGCTGGCCTACCAGAACCTTGGACAATCCGGTGTGCCCTAAGAACGAGATATGTGCAGCTCCTATCGGGATTTGTCGGCACATTCGGGTGGCTTTGTTGGTCTTGTTTTACCATTGTCGAAATGTCTTGTAACCGGGATTCCGAGCCTGATCGGGTCTTCCTGGGAGAAGGAATATCCTTCGTTGACCGTGAGAGCTTGTGATGGGCTAAGTTGGGACACCCGTGTAGGGATTTGAACTTTCGAAAGTCGTGCCCGCGGTTATGGGCAAATGGGAATTTGTTAGTGTCTGGTTGTAGAAAACCTGAAACTTAACTTAATTAAAATGCATCAACCGCGTGTGTCGCCGTGATGGTTTCTTCTCGGCGGAGTCCGGGAAGTGAACACGGTATTGGAGTTATGCTTGACGTAGGTTGCTCTAGGATCACTTCTTGATCATAGATTCTCGACCGTGCATTTGCCTTCTCTTCTCGCTCTCATTTGCGTATGTTAGCCACCATATATGCTAGTGCTTGCTGTAGCTCCACCTCGCATACCTTTTCCCTACCTATAAGCTTAAATAGTCTTGATTCCGAGGGTGTAAGATTGCTGAGTCTCCGTGACTCATAGATACTTCCTAAACCAGCTTGCAGGTGCCGTTGAACCGTGCAGGTGACACAACCAAGCTCAAGGAGGAGCTCGATGAAGATTGTGTTTGTTGTGTTGTTTTGTTTCAGCCGATCACTAGTGGAGCCCAGTTGGGACGATCGGGATCTGTGTAGCATTTGGGGTAGTCTTCTTTTATTTTGGTTCCGTAGTTGGACCTTGATTGTATCTGATTGATGTAATGCTTTATTCATGTATTGTGTGAAGTGGCGATTGTAAGCCAACTATGTATTTCTTCCCCTTATGTATTACATGGGTTGTGTGAAGATTACCTCACTTGCAACATTGCTTACAATGCGGTTATGCATCTAAGTCGTGCTTCGGCACGTGGGAGATATAGCCGCATCGTGGGTATTACAAGTTGGTAATCAGAGCCTTCCCCGACTTAGGAGCCCCCTGCTTGATCGAATCGCTGGCGTTGTTGAGTCTAGCAAAATGTTTGGAGTCTTCTTGGATTTATATATATCGGAGAGTAGTATTCTTTGTACTCCTCAGTCCCTTCGTCGCTCGGGTGAGGCATCCTAACGTAGAGTTTTGACTCTTCTCTTCTCAAATTTCACTAAAAAAAATTTAGGATCACGCGGGTATCTTGGAATCGTTTCGATGGTTTTGTGACAAGAACATTGTTCTTGGTGCCTCCTGACATTTAGGGGTTGTGGCAGTGTCCCGGGGAGTTGAGCTCCGAGGTGTTGTCGTCACAATTTTATCGTTGCAGTTCTGGAATACCTGTTTTTTGCTGATATCGAAAATCTCTTTTATGCAGTTGTTGGTGAGATAACCTTGACGCCACCCAGTACTGGGGCGGGAGTTCGGGAGTATTCCCATAACTCGTATGACGGATGCTTTTCGAAGATTGAGATAAACGATTTCCGAAGGCTTCTTGGTTATGTGTTGAAGGTTGGATACAACCGGATGTAGGATTTGCTACTTTTGGCTGAGATATTATGCTTCCCCTGTATCCCCAACACCTGATTGCATAACCGGAAAATTTCGGGAGTTTATAAGTGGGAATTCAAGTAGCTCTTAGGATATCTTTCCGACAGATGTATGTTATGAAATTGGGGTTCGACGTCTAGTGGTCCGCATATCCACGGTTGGTTTTACAGTGGTCTCGTTGTGTATTAAAGAGTCCTTGGCTATGCTGACTCGGGGACGCTTCGTATGTCATGTGCACTGCCTTGTACATGATGGTGTTGTACGATCGAGCCCGTGTAGGCCCCACCACGAAAACTTCGGACGAAATCTCTATCATATGTTTGTTCCGGCTTAGTATCCAAGCCAATCCTTGTTTTGTTTTGATTGTGGTATTCGAGTTGCTTCGAAGTCAAGTGTTGATTCCATACCTTTCTCGAGCGGTGTTCTCATGTTCCTATGTGAATCTTAATCCTTCTCGATCATCGAGTTTGTCATGTCAATCCTTGTCAACCGGTGCGATTCTCTTCAAGATGATCCTATCATTTGTCTCATCCACAAGATCAACTCAAGTCTTCTCAATGGTGTTTGTCTCATCCGTCTCAAGTTGCCTTTGTTTTCCCACCCTCCCACCCTTGTTTCTTCAAGGACTCGGATTTCTTTATCAAGTATCCATCTTATGGATGTGAAGTTTCTTCGTTCTTTCCGTCAATGTTCTTATTCGGTGGTTCTAAAGAAGATTCTAACGGAGCTTCAAGTTCATCATTCTTCGTTTATTTTATTTTCTCCGATGGATTCAATTCAAGATTTGTTGATCATATCATTTCCTCGTTTCAATGCTTTCTCATGCCGGTGCAATTCTTAATCATTCACCTCTCGCTATTCAATTGTTCCGGAGTGCTGAAGATATCTCAGAAGATTCAAGTTTCCATTCTCAATGCGTTCAAGTTCTTTTGATGATGTTATCTCATTCAAGCAACTTAATTCACCCGGTGCAATCTCCCTTTCAAGTAATCATTCAACGGTGTTTCTTTTGAGTGGGCCCTAACCCACAGGTCTTTGTCCAGGATCTTACCTGACTCTTCTAATTTTCCCGGAGTTATTCGAAAATTCATTTAAAAGTTTGACGTAAGTATGAATTTTTTAGCAGTCAAATGCTTTTCTCCAAGATCTTTCAAATTCTTTTCACCGTTGGCTCAACCTTTCTATTCGTCATCCCGGAGTATCTCAATAATTCTTGGTGGTGCTTCTCATCATCAATATTAACATTTGAAGACCAAAGAAGAGTTTTCTCTCATTCTTGCTCCATTCTCTTCAAAATTCGTGATTCTAGCTTTATGTCATACTCTCATAATTTTTTTGATTGTGAGAATTCTTTTCACCTTTCCGGAGAAATTCATGGGTCTTTTCAGTTTGATTCTCCGAAGGCCATCATTTCGAGTTTATTCATTCTCAGCTTTCAGCTCTCATCCTCCAAATCTTACCGGTGCATCATTCAAATATTCTCTAATCAGTTCATGATCTACTCGTTCCACTTGTATCTAAATTCTCTTAACCATCTTCGTTCATTTGCAAATTCTTCTCGGTGTTTCTTTATCTTTTCTTCGTTCATTTTCAATTCTTACTGGTGATTCTCCCAAGATTCTCTTCCTTCGTTATCATATCAATTCATTCATTCTTTCCAAGCCTACCGGTGGATCATTGAAGACCGTCTTATGTTTGCGCTTAATCCTTTCTATGAGAATAAGTAGTGTGCCAAACCCGTTGCTTGTCATCAGTTTAAATTGGTGAAGGATACGCATAACGTAATTCTTATTATTGTTTCATCCAAGTGATCTAGTTTATTCTTTCCGGAGTTTGTTCATCATGTCACATTTCTTAGTTCGAGATGCTTCATCTTTTCTTTCCAGAGTTTAAAGTTTCCTCATTATACCATCCCGAAGCTCCATCTAAATCATTGCAAGGCTTCACCTTGTGTTGTCAACTTCTCTTTCTTTCTATAATCCTTTTGTTTACCAGAGTTCTTCATGGAGGCTCTACATGATGGTTCATCAAGGATTTAATTCCTTCTCGAAGTGTTCATTGAGATTCTTTTCAGAGGAGCTCAAGCATTCTTCATCTTACAATCCGGAGTGAAATTGTTCTCCCTTATCTTTTGAGGTGGTAATATATCATTCTTCATTCACAAGAATGAGGTATTTAAACCCATCACTTTCTTCCATGGAGTTATCTTGGTATAGTTTTCACCTAAAGCCTTCCATTGGGAATGTAGCTCTTTGTGGTGATTATCTATGATCCAAGTTCTTCATTTATCCACTTGGTGAAATAGTTTCTCGTCTCCTTGTTATTATCAATCCAATCTTTTTCCGTGAGTGGCAGGTGGTCACCTCATAATTTTGAGATGTATTCCATAAGGCCATATCAAGTCTATGCTTTTCGTTGTTGATAATCCAACAACTCCATTCCATCATTTGTTGAAAGCATGCTCTCTCAAGATCTTGCTTCCCTCTGTTCATTACATTCCATTCTTTCATTTCTTCCAGAGGCATTGTGATGTTGTTCTTTTCTCTCACCATCTCGAATGGTGAATATCATGTTCTTTTCGTGCTTATCCATTTAAACGGAGTGTTCTGCCCTCTGCTCAAGTTCTTTCATTTTAACAAGTCTTTCATCTCTTTTCAACCGGTGTGCTACCCGAATCGGTTCTTTCTTTTCCTCTTTCTTAACGGAGTGCTTTCAACTTCATTCATCGCTGTTGCTTTCTTTCTTTCAATTTGCTCAACCTCGCAAGGTTCTTTGGTTTCACTCGTTTGTCAAAGAAGCAACTTAGTTTTACCTCTTCTATTCCTCTTCGGTTTTCCTCCGGTGTCGTCCTAGATCTCGGGATGAGATCATCTCGTAGTGGTGGAGTGTTGTGACGCCTCGAGACCGATGCTCGAGAGGACTTCCATATGTTCCGGGTTTCGCCGTGTGTTTCATTCGTGCCTGCCCTTTTATTTGTGCATTGCATCATGTCATCATGCCATCATGCCATTAATCTTTGCACCTCAACTCACTAAATAAATTGCATGGAGCTTCGGTCCATTTAAATCGAGGGAAGGGTGACTTCTCTTTATAACATTACCCTCCTAATATTTAGGGAGCTATTATAAATATTCCATTAATTTGGAATCATCATAACACACGTGCAAAATAATTCCTCATGCCTATTTCCACTTTGAGTTTGACCTTCAAATCTTGTCCACAATTCTGTATCTCTTCTATCGAGGTTCCTCTAAAAATCTGAACATTTTTGGACCTTCCTTTTAATAAGTCCCAGTTCAAACCCATTAGAATTAAAATCAAATTAGTTTGAATTTAAACTTTCAAAAATTCCCACTCCATTTTTCTTGGAACATGCGCATTTTGGCGAGTCCGGGAAATTTATTCCCGTGCCCAAACTCTTTCTCTACCTTTTCTTTTCTTCCCTTTTGTTCCCTTTTCTTCCTCTTTTTTTTGTTGTTTTGAATAGAGAAAATAGAGGGAGAGAAGAGCCCAGCCTCTCAGGCCTGCCCTTTTGCCTTAAGGCCCAGCTGACCCCCCTCCTCTCTGCTAGGCCGGCCCCAAGCCCACCTAACCATCTAACGCTAAGCCGCACCCTAGCACCCCTTGCCCGATCCATCTCCCTTCCCCGATCCATCTCTTCCTCACTCGGCTCCCTCTCCCTCCCATAGCGCCGCCACCTCCCTCTCGTTTCCTTCCTCCCTCCTGTGCGCCACCAGAGGAGAGAGAGGCAGCCCCGAGCCCTCACCCTCTCCCCTCGCGCGCGAGCTCAACCTCGAGTGACCGGCCACTCCGTTCCTCTTCTTAGCCTCCCATGCGTTGTGCCATGGGACGTCGCTGGCAATGGCGTTGCTGCCGTCGTCGCGCGCCCGCAGTGCTCGAGCACCGTGCCCTTCTTCCTTACCTTCCCCGCGCCGGAGCAAGCCACCACCACGTGCCTTCCCCAGTCGCGCGCCCCTGCTCCCTTCTCCTCCTCGCTGTGGTTCCCCGGTGCCTAGACACCGCCGGCTTCCCCTCTGCATGAGAAGCTCCAGCAGCAGCGCATGATCGCGCCTCCCATGGAGCTCCGCCGCTAGGACTCCTCCTCGCCTGCGTCGCTGCCTTACCTCGTGCCGACAAGCCGCCTTGCTCCTGCTTCCCCGCCTCCATGCTGCTGCTTGGCTCGCAGCAGCTGCTCGGTAGCAGCGACCTTGCTTCGCCTGCTCTGCATCGAGCTTCCGGTGTCGAGATGCCCCTACTCCGAGCATAACCATCGCAGCCTCTTCTGCTTCGGGCCATGCCCAATCCTGTGTTGGTTTTTCCGGCATCTTCTGCCACTGCTCATGCATCGCCCTACCTTGCTGCTGCCCATCCGGGGCCCTTTTGTCTCGCTTGGTTTCGGATCAGCAAGAACGATACGCGAAGAACCATACCCGGACCATCAAGTATCTTCTCGAAGAAATTTTCCAAGTACCATGACGATGCGTCAAAGTACCACTACTCCCAAGTACCACAACGTCCGTCGATCGCCAAGTACCCTTTCGTTTCATCGAGACCGGCAGGTCCGAAGACCCAAGTACAATGACAACCCCGAAGGGTTTCGAATTCGTCAAGTTAACCTTCAAACCGTGTACCCCTACACCGCAACGAAACGTCGAGTTCCTCTCCGAACGTGTGTGCCCCTACCATCGACCCCGTGGATGTCAACTTCCTCGCCGCGACCCTGATCCTCTACGGAGTGTGCACGACTACGACCCGTGTATCACTACTTCCACGATGAAATGAGTACAACTACCGTCAACCTGCATTCCACCAAGCACCACTACCATTGGCCCTGAAGGGCTTGGAGCCATCAAGTACCTCTCCGAACGAACATGAACCACGAATTCCTCTACGAATTCGAACCGCTCTGGGAATGTTCTTTTGGAAGGTATAACCCCGAGACGACCGTCCATGAACGAATGCTTGCGATGTTTGAGATGCTCGTGTTTGCACCGTGCCCAAATTGTCACTCGTTTCCTTGTCGCCAACTCGGGGGACACCTGGAATCCGGGATCAACCCACCATCTTTTGCATGCTCCCGTCACTTTTCCTTTTGCACCGGTATTTCCATGAGCTACCGGAACCGTTATCGTTGTCGTTGCATTCCCTTTCTTTCCACCACGGTGACAAATGCTTCTTAATACTCTTGTCAACTTTTAGTAAAAATTGCATAAACTTGAACATGTCATCTGCATCATGTTAACAACATTTAAAATGTTTAAAAATTGTTGTTGCATTAAATTGCTAATGCACATGGGGAATTACCAGAATTATTGTTTTATGTTTCCGGCCTCATTTAAAATGCCTAACTGTGTATTTTACTCATGTTTCATCTCTTGCCATGTTTAACAACATTTCATATTGTTGGGTACATAAACGAGAGTGAACTAAATAAGTCATGTGGTGTTTCGTCAATATGCAACTCGTTGCATATTGAGCTCCACTTAATTTGTAGGGTTGTTTGTGCACTTTGCCATGCCATGCCTCATTAAACCGGACATGCATCATACTTGTTTGCGCATCGTGACATGTTTATGTGATGTTTGTTCACTATGTTGTTTGCTTTCTTTTCGGTGTACTTCTCGGTAATCTAGTAACGTCGCGTTTGTGAGGATCCGTTCATCTACGTCTGTTTGTCTTCTTCATGGACTTGTTCTTCTTCCTTGAGGGATTTCAGGCAAGATGACCATACCCTCGAAATCACTTCAATCTTTGCTTGCTAGAAGCTCGCTCTTTTGCTATGCCTATGCTGCGATACCTACCACTTGCTATATCATGCCTCCCATATTGCTAAGCCAAGCCTCTAACCCACCTTGTCCTAGCAAAATGTTGTTTGGCTATGTTACCGCTTTGCTCAGCCCCTCTTATAGCGTTGTTAGTTGCAGGTGAAGATTGGAGTTTATTCCATGTTGGAACATGGATATTTGTTGGGATATCACAATATCTCTTATTTAATTAATGCATCTATATACTTGGTAAAGGGTGGAAGGCTCGTCCTTATGCCTGGTGTTTTCCTCCACTCTTGCCGCCCTAGTTTCCATCATACCGGTGTTATGTTCCTTGATTTTGCGTTCCTTACACGGTTGGGTTATAATGGGAACCCCTTGACAGTTCTCCTTGAATAAAACTCCTCCAACAAGGCCCAACATTGGTTTTACCATTTGCCACCTAGCCTTTTCTTTTCATTGGGTTCTACAGACTCAAGGGTCATCTTTATTTAAACCCTCGGGCCAGTGCTCCTCTGAGTGTTGGTCCAACCTGTCAGCTGCCGGTGGCCACCAGGAGCAACTCTAGGCTGGCCTACCGGAACCTTGGACAATCCAGTGTGCCCTGAGAACGAGATATGTGCAGCTCCTACCAGGATTTGTCGGCACACTCGGGTGGCTTTGTTGGTCTTGTTTTACCATTGTCGAAATGTCTTGTAACCGAGATTCCGAGCCTGATCAGGTCTTACTGGGAGAAGGACTATCCTTTGTTGACCGTGAGAGCTTGTGATGGGTTAAGTTGGGACACCCCTGCAGGGATTTGAACTTTCGAAAGCCATGCCCACGGTTATGGGTAGATGGGAATTTGTTAATGTCCGGTTGTAGAAAACCTAAAACTTAACTTAGTTAAAATGCATCAACCGCATGTGTCGCCGTGATGGTCTCTTCTCGGCGCAGTCTGGGAAGTGAACACGGTGTTGGAGTTATGCTTGACGTAGGTTGCTCTAGGATCACTTCTTGATCATAGATTCTCGTCCATGCATTTGCCTTTTCTTCTCGCTCTCATTTCCGCATGTTAGCCACCATATATGCTAGTGCTTGCTGCAGCTCCACCTCACATACCTTTTCCCTACCTATAAGCTTAAATAGTCTTGATCGCGAGGGTGTGAGATTGTTGAGTCCCCGTGACTCACATATACTTCCTAAACCAGGTTGCATGTGCAGGTGACACAACCAAGCTCAAGGATGAGCTCTATGAAGATTGTGTTCGTTGTGTTGTTTCGTTTTAGCCGATCAGTAGTGGAGCCCAGTTGGGACGATCGGGGATCTGTGGGGTAGTCTTCTTTTATTTTGGTTTCGTAGTCGGAACTTGATTGTATCTGGTTGATGTAATGCTTTATTCATGTATTGTGTGAAGTGGCGATTGTAAGCCAGCTATGTATCTCTTCCCCTTATGTATTACATGGGTTGTGTGAAGATTACCTCACTTGCAACATTGCTTACAATGCAGTTATGCCTCTAAGTCGTGCTTCGACACGTGGGAGATATAGCCGCATCATGGGCATTTCATGGAAGCCCGCACGGAGAGGAGTACGAGGGTTCACTGGTTCGGCTGCGGTGCGAGGCTGCCGTCGCCGCAGAATAACAGGGGGTGTGGGTGAGTAGAGGGAAGGCTTGGCCAGCGGTGGGAGCAGTAGGGTGCGGTGAGGCCTCTGCGGCATCACAGCCGGCCACGGGAGGCAGGAGCACGCGGCACGACCAGAGCTGCTTTGGGCGGCTGGAGCAAGAATACCAGAGGTTGAAGAAGCACTACGGCCATTGGATGGAAATTGTACGATCAGTGCAGCTAGAATCATTTATATTGACTAAGTTGACAAAGCCCTTGGTACGCGTCAACTTAGTAGGCCCAGGAGTCAGCCTCCGAAACGGTGCGCCCAGATGTCAGGGGGAGGAATCATTTTTTGGGCGGCTGAAGCAAGAATACCCGAGATTGAAGAAGAAGCACGACATCCGTTGGATGGACATACAACGGCCACAGCTGCCAGAACCGTGTGTTGTTTACAAAGCCTTGCATACGCGTCAACTTAGTTTTTCTAGGGGACGCGTCAACTTAGAAGGCCCACAAGTGTGTGGCAGAGAACATATAGCCCATTTGCGGTTTGTAAGAATGTACAACCCAATTTTTAATTCTAATGGAATTTACTACAGCCCATTTACAGTTTGTTAAAAGTATAGCCCATTTTCTAGCTAGGACAACGATTAATAATTTCAACCAACCGCTCAAAATAGAGTTCAAAAAAATTCCCAAATTTTTATGGGATCCGAAATTTCTTGTCAGATTAAATATAATTTCAAAATAAAGTTGTATTATGTTAAAATCCAATGAAATATTGCGCGTGCAGCAAGTAATGAAATTAAAATTTTCAAATCCAAAAATAATATACTTTTTTAAACTAATTACGTGTTTGGTACATTTTTTGATAGTTACTGCCCAGTTATTATAATTACATCCCATTTATTATTTCTTAAAGTCCATTTTCTTGTTAAGCCTAATGCATACCTCCTAGGAAAGTTTGCAGCCCAGCGAGGCGGAGAATAACAAGTTGACCCGGATATTGTGTACAACTGTCGACCCAGTTGCATTGCTGATGTTGAAAAATAAGGCCTATGTAGTACAGTACAACCTAACATGGCTACTCAGCCCACATTCAGCGACACCGGAAAGGCCCAAACAAGGATTCTCTACAACTTTTTGAAGTCACTGAGCTCAATTAATAACTTAAGAAAAAAGTTAGATTACAGTGGAACCTAATTAAAAGCTGTCATGAGCAAAGAAATAATTCAATGGGTCCCACTTGTGCGTGTGTGTGCGTGTGTGTGTGTGTGTGAGAGAGAGACCCATCGATCGATGCTTGTAAATACATCTTTCAGCCATAGGCATTGTTGATGCTTAGTAAAAACTTATATAGTTGACACAATCATATAGAACATCATAGCACGCTGAACTTGCATGCAAAAATTTCACGCAGGCGGCACAATCAGGATGGAAGCAGTGAATCGCTACAGGTAGGGCTATGTTGAAACCAACGAACTCGTACATAATGGTTCATCCCTTGAATGTTGTGCAAAGAAAACAGACAGACAACACAATAAGTTTTTCAAGCACATTAAGTTGACGTACATCCCTTTAAAAAAAGTTCAAGTACAAAATTAGAACATGTCACAATCAAATGTACTGGCACATCAGTGCTTCACACCCATATCTCGGATTTAACTAGTATCTGACAAGATTCAGTTGTTACCTCAAATTAGAGCACATCCAGGCAGCCAGCCCTGCCTCTTCTCCCAAAGAAGCAGTGGCCTCCGCCGCGCGATGGAGTAGGCCCTGTGCCATCCATGGTTTCGAGCAACACGGGGAAATTCTGACGTTGACCCCTGTAATGGACATCGTCGACGGACCCTGGCACCAGCGGCGGCGGGACTTCGATTGATGGATTGACCACTTCTTCGACATGCACGAACACTCGATACAAGTACATTCCTAGCATGGCCCACGGCGGCCTTGGTGGCGACGAATAGTACAACCCCGATTCCTACACCGGTATCTCAACACCAATCACCTTCGGTATGGTGGACGTCTTCTTCATCCATGCCATAATCGTCAGAGCCTAGCTGTGTGGAGGAACAAACATACTTATGAGATCACCTCCAAGGTCGTTGATAAGCTCATTCATGGACTCACTGTTCCAAGCACGTCGAGGCATGTTGTGGAAGGTAAGCTTTGTTAAAAACAAGCTCAGAGGGCACCGAGCCCCATCCTGGGTGCCAACGATCAAAGATCACCAGAGCGCCATTGCAGAACAAACGCCGGGAAGATTCAAACACACGACTGCAGTCGAAAGTTGTCCGGAACCTGATGAAGAAATCAGCCGCTGGCGGATAGACTTTGACGAGCAAGTCACTTATTTGGATGCCGTGCGCAATGCCAAGAGCTTTGACAAGGTCGTCCGGCGAGATGGGAGGCCGGTCGCCGTTGATGGTTACCATCAACACTTTGCCGGCAAACTAGTCGTCAAGCGCCGCCATGCCACTGTTGAGCAACAACACGCAGCGCCCAAAGGCAGGGCGGACCTCAGGATCTCCGGCTCGGAGATCCGCGTTCACCGGAGACATGATAGTGAGCTTGAGTACAGGGAGTACATGAGGGGGATTTGGGGGAACTGTAGTAGGAATCGAGATTCCGGAGGTGGGGGAGGGGCGGGAGATTGGGGATGAAAAGGTAGCTTGAATTTCGAACACGCGCCAATATGCTCTCGGTGCGCAAGCGCACAAAAACACCGGTGGCACCCGCATGTCGGCCTAAGAGTCCTTATTCTTTCTTTTTTGGAGAGCCCAAACTTTTTTTTGAGGATCTTTTGAGACCCCGGCCTGAGAGTCATAATTGACCTGTTTGGCATTGCGTTATTACTCAACCCATATTCAACGACACCTAACTGGCCCAAACAAGTGTACATCATCGAAAATACACTGAGCTCAAATTATATAACTTGAAAAAAGGAGATACACTCTGAACACTAGAGAGTGGTGATGGCCTCATTTAGCCCACCAGTTGTTCGAGACAATAAACAGTTCTAAACAACAATATATACAACATTCAAACACTGACTAGTGACTACTACTGACATAAACAGCAAGACATGATAGTTCATAAGAATTCTTGCTACACCACCAAAGCGCACCCATCTGCAGTGCTCAGACTCTCATGATCCAGACAAGAATAACATTCTAAACAGAGGCAACTATTACATAGTAAGAGTGACATAGACGAGGATGACCAAATGACAAGGAATATGCATAACAAAAGAAAGAACTACCCATCCAGAACAAGTAGCAAAGACAACAAAGTCATTTGAAGAGATGATCCAACACCATCATAATTTGCAGCCCCGCTTCAGCGACCAATGATCCGGAGACAGCAATACTCCACCCTTTCGATGCAACAGCCCAGTTAGCTATCAACCTGAAGGCTTGAACCACATCACTGCCTGTCGTAATTGAGACATCCAAGGATCAAAGTCAATCCGGATGCCTTTGTTATTCTCACCTTCTTTTGGCTGCAGGTTGTATCGTTTACAATCAGGGGAGTTTTCTCCCGAACTCCTAGGGCTCGCCATGTAGACACAGTTTTCCATAGCAAACAGAGCCTCTCTACCATACCATCAGGATAATTGAGTCCGAGAAACAGAGAGTGTGAACCAAGGCTCTTTACCCGCCTCCAACTAAAAAATCCTGAAGGCCCCAACAAGTTGGTATCCTGCTCATAGACGTAACAGCCACTGTCCGGATACTCACCTATTTCACGGTGCTTGTATATAGTGGGGTTTTTGCAATATAACTTTTCGGCTCATGTGTCCGAATGATCATCAGTCTTTTGCCATCGTCTGATCGAGCGAGGAACCAGTTGTGCTTCCCTGTTTTTGGCAAAGGTGGTGCGATTACAAAGGGCAGTAACTGTAGGGACACTACATCATATCAAAAAGGACAAGCATTATTAATGTAAGATCAACATTGTTCAGAGTATGAGTAGGATAATGCAAGAAACATCATTGATATGTCCTTGTTGGAAGTGGGAGGAAAATATAGGGGAAATGTATACTGGGTTTGAAAATATAGAAGTGACATCCATGGTTATACTCATGTTATCTCGCAATCGATTCTTCACAGGAAACTACCATGTCATGCATGTTATGGAATCATGTTCTGTCCTCACAAACAAATTCTTCAAGGTAACTAATAGACCATGCATTGTTATATACTTGTGTTCTGTGGGAATTTTTTTGTGAGGATATTATTCTAGCCATTAATTGCTGAAGGGCGAATATAGGTATGTACACATGGTAAGTGTCGTGGGTTTGTCACGGTAGATGTCCTTGTGAAAGGACTTAGTCGTTGAGCCATCGCTACGGGTTAGCTTTAAGGGGTTAAATCGGACAAAGGGACACGGGGAATTTTATACTAGTTCGGCCCCATCGAGGAAGGTAAAAGCCTACGTCTAGTTGTGATTGGTATTGCTAGGGTTTCGAAGGCCAGGGAGCGAATCCGCTTTGTCTGGCTCTCGAGTTGTTGTCTGTTGTCCTGAACCGCTGCTGGGTCGTCCCCTTATATACATGGGCGGCGTCCGTCGGTTTACAGAGTCCCGAGACCGGCTCATAAACGTGTCCGGTTCGGTCTCCACTCTTTCTATCTTACAATACAAGTTTCATACAAATGCCGGTTCATGGCTACGAGCCTTAAACTAGTTCTAGGCCCTGGACTTTTCCTCTTCTGTCTACATGGGCTTCAAGCATAATCAACTACGGATGAAGTTAACTTGGCCTTTCCTGGCCGGTTTACGCCCAGTAGTAATATCCCCAACAGTAGGCATTACAGGATTTCACTACTTCCAAATATAGAGTTCTCCATATGGACATTTACTTCCCTAATGTATGGTTAGATGAAACCAACAGTGTGGTGCATGTTTGTACATCATGAAAATGAGGAAACCAACATGGCCATTGATACACACTCATATTTAGTAGTAGTATATAGATTACTGTAAAATAAGGAGAATATCCATATATTCCTAGCCGTTTGATTATTCAGGGGTACAAATTGGCTGTAATGACATGATCACAATCGCATGAATTAACTCATTCCAAATATAGCTGATTTCCGGCGTCTCTAATACATTGCCATAGTTCTACTCAAATTCTGCTCAAACAAGGATATGCTAATCATCACAAAAAGTTCAAAAAGTGTCATGGCGTCATCATTAACATGAGATGGAAACAACTTACACGCGTCGTCCCAGCAATACGTGGTGCCATCTGCTTTGTCGATCGCTTATATGATGCCATTGTGTTCAATATCATCACAGAAGTTTGCATCAGCTATGACGATGATCCACTGCGAGTTGAGTTGTCTCCAGCTAAAGAAGGCACGGGCATAAAGATAGGCGAATCCGTGGTCGAACAAGGAAATTAGCTTGAAGTGTGTGTAATTCGCGTGTCGTTGGGCACATGGCAGATTACAATCTTCTGCAAAGGAAGGTCCGTCCAACTGACATGGTAATCTTGATGACTAGGACTGCGATGGTAAAACTCTATATAATCCAACGGAGGAAGGATAATCTCATGGGATGTCTGGAAGTTCACGAGCACCAACTTTTTACCGTCTTCTCTGAAGGCAGCCATCCAGTGGGAGTTCATGCCAACCCAGTACATACCTGCCAAGAAGTTTCGGGCGATGGTGATCGGATCGAAGTCGAGGGAAATGATGTACGGCGACCCACTACATACCTGCAAAGAAGTTTCGGCTAATATAGATCGGATTGAAGTTGAGGGGCATCATGTACGCCTCTGTATCATGGTGAGCCAATCTCGCAAGACCAGATAGCAGCAAGCAAGCTGTCTTGAAAAGCTTTGGCCTCGCTTCGATGATGGTCGTGTGCATGCCCCTCGAGCATGCAGCCAGCCGCAGGGCGCTCAACATATCCATACACGAACAACAGAGGTCGAGGACGTCATTGGGGAGATTGCTCCAATCGTGGCTCATATGGATCCTGCACGGTTCATGTTCGGCCATGGTGGAGTTTGGAAGGTGGCGTTTTGGGGGGCTTGATTTACGGGGGAGAATGATGTCGGTGCTGGAGCGGCTAGTGAGGGAATAGTGGTACTGGGGGAGGCGAGCGAGGCGAGGGTATATAGGGGCACAGTGAGATAATGAAGAGTGACCTCGGGATATCCGGAGAGATGGAGATGGAGATGGAGTGGTGCTAGGGGAGAGGGAGACGAGGCGAGGCATGCTATACAGCGGCGGTGACAGTGACTGCACAATGCGAAAGGTGAGGCTGACTTTGGTAACCCGGACACGCCGCCTAGACAGGTGTCACCTCGGGCGCAGTATCTTGTCACTTCACTGTGAGGACCGGACGAATAATAGTATTTTGACCATCAAGTGTACCACAGTTGTACTACTACTACTACTAGTAGGAGTAGTAGGAACATGAGTACACTCCCGTGCTAGCATGCCTCCGGGTTCACTTCATCCTGTAGCTATCATCCATATTGCAAGAAGAACCAAGTTCTCATGCATGCGGAAGCGTGAAGAAGGACTTTCTTTTTTGAGGATAACCACATATTCCTTAACCATAGTACGAACATGAGTAGTACTCCCTCCGGTCCTCTTTTGTCCGCGCATAACTTTTTTCAGTATTTCTCTAATTAGTCTGTGTATATAGCCTTTTGCATGCACCCATTTCCCTCCATGCCCCGCATTCACAACATTAATTAGCGTACGCATGAGCAGCTGCAGCCAGACTCCAGCCAATAAACTGCAGCATACGAGTGGGGCATTCCGTGCGTGTGGGAGAGAGAAAAGGAAACTGAAGAGCCCGTCCAATCCATTGCATGCAGCAGTCAAACCACCGCAGCTCTCCTCATGCATGCGCATAACTTCTCCCATTTACTTCTCCATTGGGAACCGATTTTCCTCGGCTTTTTCACTACTCCTTGATCTTCATTTGCATCCAAACCACACTGCATTCACATATGTTTAAACCTCTTCACATCCTCCTGGAGTAATTCCGAAGCCCCTATAAATAATCATCTTCTTCAGTTAGACTAGCCATCTAATCCTAATTCTCCAAACCATAGCCCTCCGGTCCAGCAGTTCCAAATGGCGAAAGAGATCGAGATGCAGTTTTTTAGCGTCCAACATGTCTTCATCGAAGGCTCGTTGAGCATAGTTGCCACACTCACCGACCACCCAAGGGTTGTTCGAAAGTGGATCAACAATGTATCCAACTCCCTCCAAAAGGTGGAGATGAATGTCATCGGTTTCGACGCAGAGTACATAGAGCGTGCCACTGGGAAGATCCAATGCGTAACTGTCCTTCAGCTGTGCCTCGAAGATGATGTTTAGGTGTACCACATCATACACGCGCCCTCCATACCATGTGAGCTTCACGATTTCTTGTCTCGGGAGGACATATACTTCTGTGGGGCTGCCATCATAGGGGACAAACAGAAGTTGGAGCCATACAACCTTGATTTGAAAAGCATCACTGACCTACAAACCAGAATAAAAATTCCTGTAGAAGATTGTGATAAACCGACACCATCCCTATTCGACGTAGCAATTTTTTTTCTCGGACCAAATCTTCAGAAGGGTGACGAGACGCTGGCAGTAAGGTTGTCTGGATAGGAGAATTATCCCTTGATGTACGAGCGGATAAAATATGCTGCCCTCGATGCCCGTGTGAGTTTCGAGATAGCTGCAAGGTCTAGAGAGCTTGTTGCGAAGCCATCTCCCACAGAAAATGAGAACAAGAAGAAGAAGAAGAAGAAGATGCTACACCAGCAGCAGGGCATTATGGATGGATGAACTATTTCCTCTCTTGTAAAACAATATTCCCTCTCTATGTATATTGATATAGATGGACTATTTCGATGGTGTGCATGTCTTTGGAACAAGTAGTAGCGTGGGTCCGCTTGACTATAAGGAACTATTTATCCACCTAGCTTTCTCTACTACTCCTTCCAGTGATCGGTATGCAATGCATGTGTCCGTAGACATGACAACTTGTCCATGGAAGTTCAACTACGGCGACCATCACGTTTCATCCACTGCCACTCGCGATTCCCACGATGCTGCTCCAACCCACGGCACCACGTCCCCCGATGTGCGCCTCACCCCTATCGGCCGCACCGCTCCTCTGCCTTTGTGTGCATGACATGTGGGCCACGTTAAATGCGGCGAGCATCAAGTTTCTACCACAGCCACACGTGCTTCCCACGATGCCGCACGAACCCATGACACCACACATCCCCCGACCTGCGGCTCACCCCTTTCGGCCCCACGGCCCCTCTAAATTTGAATTCGAAACTTATAAAATGAAAAGATTCAAAACAAATAAACTGGGAGAGAGGGAGTATATCGTAGGATGTGTCCCATACGAAACAAGACCCTGGTTTGTCACCATGGAACATCAAGATGCATTTGTATGAGTAGTTTATCTTGTGAGAGAAAAAGATGAATGAGGGAAGGCCTCTAGAGATAGATATAGACACTACTACTACCGATGTGCTGGCCCGTGCGTTGCAATGGATCCAAAGTAGTAGAATAATACATGTTCACATGCTTGAAATATAAACACTCTAGTTTTGATATACATGTGTCTGTAGACATGACAGCTTGTCCATGGAAGTTGAACCATGACGACCATCACGTTTCTTGTTTCTACCACTGCCACACCCACACGCGATTCCCACGACGCCGCTCCAACCCTACCTGTAAGCACGGCGTCCCCCGACGTGGCTATCACTGCCTTTCCCCGCCTTTCCTTCGCTGACTGGTGGGACCCACACTTGTGAGTCCCACATGTCAGTGATAGAATGGTAGGATTGTTCACGTCAGGGGATCCTCATCCCCCTGACGTGCGCCTCATCCCTCTCGACGCCACCACTCCTCTGCCTTTGTGTGCATGACAGGCAGGCCAGCTGAACTGCGGGGACCATCAACTTTCTACCACAGCCACACCCGATTGGACGCGGTTTGCCTGCTCCGCTGCTGTGCTCGGATCCGTACTCCCGCACCATCGAATTTTCATCCAGCGGCTGTGACACATTTCGTCCCGGGCATCAATCCTCAGCTGGAGTACTTCTGTTCTACAGGTAGTACCCGCCGGTGTGGCCATCTACGCCTAGTAACGCCCCGACGCCCAGCTGTGGCACCCTCTCCATGGCCACGCCACCACCGGCCGGTTCATCTCGAACGATTGAGTCGCGAACCACACCACCACCATGAGAATGACATGTGGGCCAGCCACATTTAAGGTCCGCATGTCATTGACTCATAGGCCGGGCACTAAGCCACTGAAGTTCGGTCCAGTGGGCCCCGAGAGTTAAATGTAACTCCTGCGGCAGGCCTTGTGGTGCTCCCGCAGTACGAGCTTGTGCCAAACCCGGAATTTGTTTCTTACTAATATCAACTACTAGTAAGGTACACGTGCATTGCACACATGAGATTCTGGTGGTTTGCGCATTATGCTTCTACATGTGGAGTCTTCTAGATTCTACATGTGGCAAAATCTGGTGGAATGTAGATGATATCCAACGGCATGTAGTGCTTGGATTTGCCATCTTTGTATCGTCGGATTGGCTTCATCCAACGACCAACTTTCAAAGTTATGGTTTTGTTTGCAGCCTAAGGTTGCCACGCCTAAGCTTAGGCATGCCACAAGTGTGTTTGGTTGCATTCTCGTCTCAGCATAGTTGTTCCCTCTTCATGCATGCTCAACTCAACACCCCTCTTCTTGTATGCTCTCTTCATGCATGCTTCTAGTGTATTTGTGCTAATCTTGTGTGGACTCATGCACCCTCCATATACTCTACCAAACACCCAAAAGTGGGTCGAGAAGGGAACTCTTCTGATCATGTACCCTTCATACGCCCTACCAAACACACCAGGCATGTGTTTGGTTCATTGCTACACTTGTGGCTTGCCACACTTTTCTAGCTACATGGTCCACATGTCATAGACTCAACTTCTTGCCAAATCTTGCCACACTTGTGGTGGTCATTTTGTTAGCCACATTTTTTGTGGCAGACACACTTTGCCTAAGCTTAGTTGTGGCAAAGTTAGTCATGAATGAATTTCAATCATGGAGTCTTCTAGATTCTACATGTGGCAGAATCCAGTGGAATGTAGATGATATCCAACGACCAGTAGTGCTCGGATTTGCCATCTTTGTAACGTCGGATTGGCTTCATCCAATGACCAACTTACAAAGTTCTTCACACACTATATAGGGGGTATAGATATAGATGTGCCGGCCCATTGCAATGGATCTAAAGTATATCTGTTTAGTGGAGTGCACTCTAAACACATTATCTATTTATTTTTCTCTAACCTTTCGTAGACATGCAACCAAGCCACATAAGCTTCATGGGTGCCCCCCACATCATATTATTCATACTCCCTCCATTCGATAATGTAGTGCCTATAGATTTTTTAATAATTAAAACCTCACAAACTTTGACCAAGTTTGTGGAGAAAAATATTTACATCTAGAGTGCAAAACATATATCACTAGATTCATCATAAGATGTAGTTTCACATTATATATTTTTGGTATTGTAAATATAAATATTTTTATCTACAAACTTGGTCAAAGTTTGTAAAGTTTGACTTCTCAAAAAATCTATAGATACTACATTATGGAACGGAGGGAGTACTACGTTGATTGAAAAAAAGATAAATCACCCAAAAGAAGATCTTCCCGTTTTTTGTTTCTACGATGATGTGCCATGCACGTACCTACTAGTTGTATAGTGGTAGTACTAGTTGTATAGTACTACAAACTTGGTACTAGTAGGAGTAGAGTAGTATGGAATGCTCCTACTCTATCAACGAGCCCCATCTGACACCAAATTTCTTGGCTTCCGTGCTACAGCTAGATCTTCCCCTCATTTTTGTTTTCCAACCACGCGGCGGGCGGGGTGCGGTTTGCCAATAGTCAGTTTGCTCAACGGCAGTCCCACATGAAAGTGAAAATTCTAGGCAACACGCCTTCCCTAAGCTATGTGTCATGCCGGACGGGCCGTGGAGTACTCCCAATTCCCGGGCGTGTGTGGGGGGAGTGCGACACGAACGCGGAAGGCCTTTTCCTTTTACTAGCAATGTGCCAGTGCGTTGCGATGGATCCGAAGTAGTAGAATAGTAGTACTTGTTGACAAACTTGAAAGAAATCACTCTTGCTTTGATATACTCCTAATATATTACTCCCTCGGTTCCTAAATATTTGTCTTTTTAGAGATTTCAAATGGACTATCACATACAAATTATATAGACATATTTTGAAGTGTAGATTCACTCATTTTGCAAACTATGTTGCATTCACATCGTGCGACCTCTTTTCCCGGTCCTCCTCCCATTACTTCCCTCATTCATTAATTGAAGGAGGATGCATCGGCCGTTCAACATTTTGGGAACCGCTACTCCCTCCCTCGTCTGCATTAAAGCCATATCGAGAACTGCGCCGCCCGCTGTCAAATCAAATAGTACTGCGCTGCTCGCTACGTGCCCGGCTGAACACGCCTCCTCGCATCCATCAAACCCCTCTGATAAACCCACATGCAAACCGAGAAACCTACTCCGGCCACACGTACGTTCATGAGCGGGCCGGAATTAAATGCAACATCGGCCGAGCTCCTCCCGTCCGCCCTCAGTTTAAACGAGGCCAGACGCCGGCCAAGCTCCTACCGTCCGCCCTCTATTTACACGAGGCCAGACAGACAGAGGGCAAGAATCGCACCCGTCCGTCGCTCCCCCATCTCCTCCTTCACCATTTTCTCCACTCTTCCGATGGCTTCCGAGGAGTCGTTCTCCGGCATATTACCCGGCTGGGTGGCCCGCCGAGCCCTCCGGATACGGGCGAGGCCGCTTAGTCCTTCACCAACCTCGCTTGGCCTAATGGAGCTAGTTGCTGCCCCAAGCATGCGCGTGGTTCAGCAACTCACCGCTCCATTTTAGCTTGATGAGGAGTGGCGAGTTGCTCCACGCCAGCACGACGGTGAGCACACCGCTATGGGTGTCGTCAATGCCGCGTCATACCGCGCCACCAGTGGTTGCGGTGCAACGCCTCCCGTGTCTATGGACACGCCTCCCATGCCTGTGGTAGCGCCATGCAGGCAGAGACAGAAGCCGGGTGCGTGGAGAGCCTCGGTGGCCAGCTTCTCCGTGTTCGCCGCCATCATCGAGGAGATGTTGAACACGGGAGGCCGCCTCCACTTGGGTCCCATGAAGGCCACCGCCGAGGCGACGACTGCGCAATCAGGTGGTTTCTTTCCTTCTTCATCTCTTCCGAGGACCTTCGTCGACCCCGCAAAGTGTCTGCCGGACATGAGGAAGACAAAGGGATCCACGGGCGGCCATTTAGATTATGTACTCCCTCTCCAGCTGGCGGGAAATTTTTGTTCTAAGAATGGATAAATTGTATGTATCTATAACTAAAATAAGTCTAGATACATCAATTTCTAGGACAAGTATTTCCGGATAGAGGGAGTATTAATTATACCAAGAGAGCCGGATTGGCACCGCTTAGTTCATGTAAATGTAATAAAATCCATCATGTTTATATGAAGCTCCAGCTTTTTATATGAAATCGTTCATGCTTATATGAAATCAGTTCATGTTTGCACGAATTTCATTTGGTTGGTTAGAGTTGTGAAAATGTATGCCGCTGGTGTTTGATGTCGTCCTCCACGGAAGGAAGTGGGAGGAAATTTGCAAGCTGCCGTTGGAGATGCTCTTATGCTCGAAATAATACAGTGACATCCAATCCATTTGAGTTAATTGCATGTATGATTGTCCCTCTATAAAAAGTTAATTCCATGTACAGTGTACACGTGACTTGCAGGGTGGCTACAGCTTCATACAGAAAGTTAAAAAGAAACAAGTCCATACTTAATCTTGTATTCTAAGTACTTTGTGGGTTCCACTGTCAGTATAGTAGCGAAATAAGTATATATTAAATAAGTAATATATAATATAAAAATCTGAAGTTAAAGACAGAATTTGAACTCATGTCATCGCGTTGCGAGCATCCGGCGCTAACCAGTCCAGCACATTTTTGTTGTAGACCATGCTAGAGATATATCTCCATGTCTACTCTTATACTCCATCCGTTCCTAAATATTTGTCTTTTTCAGATTTCAAATGGACTACCACATACAGATGTGTATGTAGACATATTTTAGAGTGTAGATTCACTCATTTTGCTCCATATGTAGTCACTTTGAATGACATCCAATCCATTTGAGTCCAGCACATTTTGCTCCATATTTTAGAGTGTAGATTCACTCATTTTGCTCCATATGTAGACAAATATTTAGGAATGGAGGGAGTAGAAAACAGAGTTGGTGATGATGGTGTGCGTGCCATCCTGCAATATAGGCCGTCAAATTTATATCTAACGGATAGGAAGAAAACTATGGCAGTTTTGCAAAAATATACCCACACCCCTCTCCATGTTCGGAAATACGGCCTTCCCTCGTTCATCCTTTTCTCTCACAAGATAAACTACTGATACAAATGCATCTTGATGTTCCGTGCAATGCACGGGAATCTAGCTAGTTTCTTTTAAAATAGTTACTGCGATAATTGGGTTGATGTGATATACTTTATGTCTGCCCCAAATGATTTCAGATTCACTAGTAGTAACAAAGAAAAGGTTTCCTTCTTAATTAACAGAAAACAGGGTGAAAACTATCACATGAGGCTGGCTAAAACGAGGCACACTGGGTTCAGTGTCATCGTCACTACAGCTGTGCGCACGCGAGAAGTCTACATATCGAGGGGGCTACTGAGCGAGGCACAGAGACACAATGTTCGAGAGAGAAACCAATTGAAAGATTACGATTAGATTGAGTTGTCACCCTTCTGTTGTCATTGTTGGGGTGGGGGAGGGGGAGGGAGAGAAAGACATATCGAGAGTGTGCGGTAGGCACAGAGGCACAACTAGCGAGCATGTGTGTATGTGTGTGTGTTTGAAAGAGGAGGAGATAGATTGCTATCAAGATCGAGGTGCCGCCCTACTCCTTCGTTGTCGGGTAGTGTGTGCGTGTGTGTGTGTGTTTGAGAGAGAAGCCAGTCGATAGATTAGTATCAAGATCGAGGTGTCACCCTACTCCTTCGGTGTTGGGAAGTGTGTGTGTGTGGTTGTGTGGGTGTGAGTGTTAGTGTCGGGGGGGGGGGGGAGGCAGTGACACTTACATATCCCTACTCTTATAAAAAAACAGAGTTGGTGATGATGGTGTTCCTGCCATCCTGCAATATAGGCCATCCAATTAATACCCGATGGATAGGAAGGAAACTGTGGCAAGTTTGCAAAAAGATACCCACACCCCTCTCCGCATTTGCAAATAAGGCATTCCCTCGTTCATCCTTTTCTCCCACAAGATAAACTACTCATACAAATGCATCTTGATGTTCGGTGCAATGCATGGGCATGTTGCTAGTAGGGAGAAGGAGTTTGTGTGACACATATTTGGCTATATTAAGGGATAGGTAGACAACATTTGTGGGAGGCATACTTAAAGCATCACGAAGATCAACAAATTTTTGTGCATGCAAGTGCCGGAAAAAATGAAGCGAGAAACAATGTGTGTGCGCGAGCGTGTGTGTGAGAGAGAGAGAGGTAGAGAGAGAGACAGAGAGAGAGCGAAATCTCAAAACAAAAGGTGCTCTGCTGGAATCCCATTGTATGTATTCATATGGTTCCGAACTCGAGTTAACCTTAGGCATATGTGTGAGAGACATTATTATTCTTTGAGACATTAGTGGCTGTGGGTGGGCATGTTCGACAGAGAGAACGTGTGCATTTCTGTGTGAGAGACTTGTAGGACAGGGTAGAAAGAAGAATTCTAACCTTGACGGAGGGAGAGAAATACACGAAGTGCGCGTGTGTGATTCTGATGCCCACAGGGAAATGAGATATGTATGCGTGTGAGAGAGATTGCACAATTCATTCATGTATCACTATCTACGATCGTGGCCGTGCATCACTTGAACATAAATCAATATCTACTTCGTATCGTGGCCAAAGGTACAATATCGATTCAACGCTATAAAGATTGGACACTCACGTATCACATTTTTTCTATTTAAATAAACCTTTTCAGTTTTGCATGCCAAAGTTATAGTGATGTTTCTTCAAACAACCAATGTAGCTATCATGTACATGCACCATTGTTACTCTTGCATTCAAAATCATTAGTCTTGGATGACTTAAGGTTCTATTATGAAGTAATATATGTAATATTCATATATGAATTCAACGGGTATGCAATTTATGAAATGGAGGCTATGTAATCATATGAGGTAACACTTTTAAGTAGTGGACTACAATATTCATTTCTTTTTGTGCGCCTCTACACTAACATGTCAATGCATTATGTTTAAAGTAAATAACCAATTGCACTAAATTATCTATTTACACGAGAAATACATAGGCTGAGCGTTTGATCCCTTTTTTTGTTAACGCGCCACTACACTCGTACGATTGGCCGCGCCCGTGTGAACGTCCAACTTATCGACGCATCATCCCGAGTTATTGTCTTTTTTCTGGGGTGTACTACACACCAGTTATTAACTGCTGACGTGTGCCCCGTGTACACAGTCTCGCATGACCTTCCCACTAGCACAGTCCAAAATTAGTTGAAACTCGATACGAATGATCCCGCGGGCGGCAAAATCTCCTGCCTCCTTCTAAAATTCCCGCCACCTTAGTCTTTAGCATACAAAATTCCCCTTTTGTCCTTGGTGCACGGAAACCAACAGTGACAATACCGCCCTCATCTACATAATATGTCAGGGCTGCTTTCTTAACTTCCGGTTCCCCCCACTACACGGCAGCCCCACTTCCTCTCCCCCTCCCGCAAAAACGACTAACTCCACAGCACCAGAGCATCTCACATCACGCCTTCCGTACTTCATCGGCCTTTCTCCCCTCCCCTCTCGAGACCCTAGACTACTCATCCACCGGCGTACCAGAGCCCATTCACTGCTAGCGGCGTCCACCTCACCGGATCTGCTTCTGCAGCCGCATCTAACCCTCCCACCTCCCCTAGAAACAAGTAGACTGCTCATGCACCACTGTACCATAGCCCATTCATTGCCGGCCTTGTCCATGGCGCCGGATCTGCTTTGTTGGTACTCTCATCAACCACAGCGCATGTACAGCGGCTCATTCGTACTCCGCACCGGAGACGCTTCGTCCCCCCCGGAGCCGCCCCACTGACGTCCCCGTCGACAGCCTCTGATCCTCTTCGCCGACACCTTCCTCAACCCTACCGGAGCTGCTTCGCCGACACAATCGTCAACCCCACCGGAGTAGCTTCGCCTATACCATTTTCAACCCTACCGGGGCCGCTTTGCCAAGTCACAAGTCCACGGCCTCAGATCCGCTTCCTCGCACCCACATCCAACCTACCGGAGAAGCTTTTGATGCCCCGTCCACGGCCGCAGATCCGCATCGTCGACACCATCCTTAACCCAACCACTGGAGCAGCTTCACCTACGCCCTCGTCCACGGCCAGAGATCCGCTTCGCCCACACCGTAGTCCACCCTACCGGAGCAGCTTCACCTACACCCTCGTCCACGGCGACAGATCCGCTTAGCCCACACCGTAGTCCACCCTACCAAAGCGCTCCACAAACACCCTACTCCACGGTTCTAGATCTCCTTACCGGACCCCGACAGCCAGAACGTTTCTAACCTGATTCCCACCATCTAGCAAGATGCCAAGCACCCCCATGGCCTAGGTACTTGTCACCTTTAAACCCCTCCAGCATCACCTGCCCGATGTACTTCAAATATACTAACAGGTCACTGTTATCTGTTATGCAGCTGGCAAAAACTACAAGGACGATGTTTCTTCTGGATCTAACAGCTTGGCCAACCAAGATCCTGGACCGAGGCATTGCTATGATCTTGTAAGCGTCTCTCTCTCTCTCTCTCTTGTATTGTTCTGTGCCTGCCTGTGTGCTTTGGTAGGATTTTTGACCAGTAATCTCTTTTTTGCAGACAATGATTTCTACTACTGGATGCTAAATTAGATATGTAGATGTCATACATGATACTACCTCGTACCTCTGTTCCTAAATATAAGTCTTTCTAGAGATTCCACTATAGGCTACATACAGAGCAAAATGAGTGAATCTAAACTCGAAAATGCATCTATATACATCTGTATGTGGTCCATACTGGAATCTCTACACAGACATATATTTAGGAACAGAGGCAGTACATTACACAAAATCGTAGGTGGCATGTAGGAATTCCAGTACACTACATTAGGATCCCTTAGAGTGCCTGCTAGTCCAGCACACAGAGTCATGGCTAGTTTATGCTACGCACACAATCATTAATTGGTGGTTTAAATATGCGCAAGGGATATGCAATGTATTATCATGTAGAGATGTCTGAAATTAGCCGTGTCAACTTGCAGATAGGGTTACACAATGAAAAAGTACAAGATGTATGTGGCAATTTCATGGAACATCACAAAAAAAGGAGAGCCAACGGTGAGCCTATATAGTGTGCTATGGTACGTCACTCCTCCATTGCAATCATCGTGACATGTTATTTGTATGTCAGTTCTATTGGCCAAGTTTCTTAGGGACAGTTAGTATGAGTTATCCTAAGAAAATAAGCACCTATGAATATAAGCTCCATGTAATAAGCCAACCAGTTCTTTTCATTGCATTTTCAGCTTATCTTTGGTATGATCAGTGAAAAGCCTAGATTGCATTATATATTTTCATTTTTCTACCCATATGAAAATTAATTTGACTTGCAAACATCACAAATTGAACGCAGTGCAGTAATTAATATGATAGGAAAACAGACCTTTACTATTTGCTCAAAATGCAAATACAAAGATACCATCTACTTGGCACAATCTACTTTGGTCAATCTTTTCCCTAGAGATCTCATTGCCTAATTTAAACGAAAAATGCATGACCCACATTTAAATGAAGAACAATTATTTATTGAAATTCGATGGTCCAAGTGGCTAGTTATTATCATATAGCAGCACCACCTGAAAGCATCATGTAGCAGCAGCAGCAGCTCATAGCAACTCATCATACAGCAGCAACAGTGTGCAATTCATCATATACCAGCAGCAGCTCATAGCAATTTATCATATAGCAGTAGCAGGATTAGCTCATAGCAATTCATCATATAGCGGCAGCAGGAGCAACTCATAGCAATTCATCATATAGCAGCAGCAGGAGCAGCTCATAGCAATTCATCAGATAGCATCAGCAGGAGAAGCTCATAGCAATTCATCATACAGCAGCAGCCGGAGCAGCTTATAGCAACTCATCATATAGCAGCAGCAGCTCATAGCAATTCATCATATAGCTGCAGCAGCTCATAGAAATTCATCATATAACAGCAGCAGCTCATATCAATTCATCATATAGCAGCAGTATGAGTAGCTCATATCAATGCATCATATAGCAGCAGCAGAAGCAGCTCATAGCAATTCATCGTATAGTGGATCAGAATGAAAATTTGGCAAAAATCAGAGGAGATCCTCACCTTGTTGGATGAGCTCCTCCTTCAACAGCACCTCAAGGCCATGGCTTGGGAGGTGGGGAGGGGGGATAAGGTGCCTTCTGTCGCAGTGTGGCATCAGCCGTAGTTGTGCAGCGCCTGCCGGAGTAGTGCCTTGGAAGAACCACAGTGGAGCAGTTGCTGGAGACCATGAGAATGAGGGGCGACACCAGAGGGAGGAGCAGCCAGGGAGATTTGCCCCTACCCACCAGCCATGTAGCGTAGCTGGACAGAGCATCATCGAGGACCAGTCCAGATGGGACCAGTGGCGACGGCTTGCTGGAGGAACCCTAGTGTTGCAGGCAAGGTATCAAGGTAGAGGGAAAGGGGGGAGGAGATGCAAGTGGGCAGGGCAATGAACGCCTGCGTGTTTGTTTTTACTTGAGGGTGAGGTGTGACGTGGGCGTCACCAGTTGCATTTTGAGTGTAATATAGGCAGACAACAGAGTCATTTCACTATTCCCCTTCCCTTCAATTTTTATTGAGGTTCTACCCGAAACACCCACCTCCAAAGCGAAATTAGTGAAGCCCAAGCCCATAACTCAAAAATGACTTCTTTACATCTTTTATGGATTATTTTGACAATAAGCCCTGAAAAGGCGGAATAGAACTGGCCCTTAACCTGCAATTCAATTGTGCGTGGAATGATGAATCACTCCTGCCTGCTATAGTGTACATTTAGGCATCATCATACATGGCATAACCTAATACATGTGCATTCCATTGTAGAATCTGGAATATGTAATGTTTATGTTAGTTCATACGTTGCACATGATGTTTAAATGCCCCTTAAATCTGGTCAATCAAGTGATTGTCTTTAAGCCTCCTTCTTTGATTCTTTTCTTTATATGTAAGATTTGCTCACACATCTGTTCAATTGCTTGTTTGCATCAGCCAGCCATACTAGGACTGTTTGCTTTGATTACTTGTTGTTATTGACCTAACACTCTAACAGAGCTTGTCAACGATTTAAACACTAAGGGTTGTTGTAGTGGGGCCTTTTCTAACTCATAGGTGACATAAAGGTTTGGCTGTACACTAAAGTAGGCTCTCCTAGAGTACCTGGAGATCCAGTTCGAAGGTATGCCTAGTTTTTACATAGTGCAGACATAGTAAATGCTCATTTCATTGTGTGCAAGTGCAAGAGATGCGGCCTGTTTTATTATGTGGTGTTGTTTTGTTATAATCTCATCCTTTTGTGTTCACAAACTGGAAAGTATGCATATTTATATTCCAAGGAGATGAGTAACTAGTTTGTGTCACCTTGAAGAGGGGGTGCAATGAAGATAAGATTGAGGGTTTCCAAGTACAAGATGTTAGGAAGGAGGCTTGCAAGGGAAGTAGGAGCTACGCTGAGCCTCTTCAACCTGTTAAGGTAAGTCATTGTATCCAACTCAACAGTTCAATTCCTTGTTTGTTTTAGGCATAGTTAATTTGCTATTTTCAATTGCTTTATTTGTCCTCAGTTAATGAGATGCCCAAAGAATGATGCCTGATGTTGGGTACTTGTATAACTATTAGTTGACATAATTAAAGGCCTTACCATTTAATTACTCTGCCGAAATGTGCCTGAAGCTTTGAAGTCTATTAACCAACTGTTATTGAATAAGGCTCACAATCTAGTTTATACTAGGCTAATGATTGCATAGTTTTGCTTGCAGTAGTATGTTTGTATGAAATCCTCTGCTGTTCATTATGCTCCCTAAGACTTTAATTGAGCTACAGAATGGCCAACTGCTTGCTTACTTCTATGCAACATGCTGTCTAAATTTGTAACTTGTCTGTGTTTTGGATTGAGCCCGAACATCATGCTCGTCTGGTGAGCTAAGAGAGATTTCTGTATGCCGGCTGCACACACTACCTTTTTTTATAATTTTTAAAATATCACCTGCTTATGCTTCATGACGTGTAACATTATTGTTAGTCCTGTTTTGCCATGTACAAAATAGTCTGTCTTGCTCACTTCACTGTTGTAACTATATTTTTTCCCTAGTCATGTGTACTTACAGAAACATTTCAGGATGAAGTGACATCAACACAAAGATTTGCAAGCAGTGCGGCATGGCCGTTACCAAATGATTATGGATTGGAATTGGAATGTGCTGATGTTCTCGAGCATCAACTAGGGTGGCAAGACAATGTGTACATGATTCTGAATGTACAATCAAAAAGTTGAGACTGGACATCCATGTATTAGATGCAGGAGTCAAAAAATGAAACAAGACACTGAGATAACAACGAAGGAATTGGAGATTTTGCAGACTGAAATTTGTGCTATCTCAATCCGGCCAATCCTATTTTCTGAAGAGATTATAGTTCAAATGGTAAGTTATGTTGATGCACGTCCATGATGTATGAGCTGTATTTGCCCAGTGTATGTAATTTGCTATTTGTGTATGCTTTATTATCACTGGTGCCAAACCATAATGCTCAGTGGGTAAAATCGACTGTAGTTTCTTTATTGTATAGTGTAGGATTATTCTATATTTCTATGCCTTAGTCTCTTTATTGTATAGTGTATGTTTTTTAGAGGTGATAGTATAGAGTAGGATAATTCTTTGAATATACTATGTCGTTCAAATGGGGGCCAACTCGCCCAAACGTTGTGGTGACCATGGCATCCACAGGCCGTACGATCCATGGGCCATCTACGTGACGGACGACCATGGCCTTCTATGGGCTGTCGGATCCGTGGGCCTTCTATGGGCCGTCAGATCCATGGGACTTCTATGGGCCATCGGATCAATGGGCCATCTATGGGCCGTCAGGTCAATGGGCCTTCTACATCACGTAGGATCCATGGGCCTTCTACGGGCCGTCTCATCTATGGGCCTTGTACGGGCCGTAAAAGGGGTCGTAAATGGTCTAGAGTTGAAATCGTCCATTCATGGGCCAACCATAACGGGCCGTCATTAATCGGCTGTATTTGATGACATATGAAAATGGCCCAACGTATTAACGGGACACAAACAGGTCGAGTCTAACCATGGGCTAAATTTGGCCCACAAGCAGAAAATGACAGTAACGGGCCGAAAGTAAACGAATGCTGGAAATGAGCCCAAGAATAAATGGGCCCTGAGAAGGCCGAAAGATAACATGGGCTGGAAACGGCCCAACAGAATAATGGGCCGTTAATGGGTATAAGGTGATACACTGTCCATTACGGGCCAGTTTTACCATGGGCAGTTAATGGGCCGAGGGTTACTAAGGGCCTCATATGGGACGAAAGACATCATGGGCCATACATGGGCCGGAAGTTAAAATGGGCTGGAATTATATTGGACGGCCCAATGACGCTACTGGGCCTAATTCGGATAGGCCGTAAACTGGCCCTGGGTTAGCAGGCTGTAAATGGGCTATATGTGAACAGGCCGTTAATAGGCTTGCCGTGGGCTGGCCCGCCACCTTTTGACCAAGTCAAACGGGCTGGCCTTTTCACAGGAATGGGCCTCTGTTGGGTCGTGCCACGTGTCGACGTATCATAGGCGCTTTGGGTCCAATGAGTGGATGATGTCTGTCCCAACGGTGAGCCGACACGTGTTCCCTCCAGCCAATGATGATTTTACACGTGGAAAATCCCCATTAGTCGGGGCTGTTAACAGGTTATCGGATCCAAAACTGGACCCGATAGCTTAACGGCATTCCGTTACGGTGGATGCCCCGTGTCGGTCACCCTTGACGAAAGCACTTCTATAACGCACGATTTATGTTCATGTAAGTGGACACTTCCATGATGATAATTTTGGTAATTTCATGGAACACTTCTACGACAGCACAGGTATGACTATCTTGATTCTGTCATAAAATTGTCATGGATGTACATGCATGACAGAAAACGTGACCTACTGTGACAAACACGTATCATCATGGAAGTGTATTTTTTTGGTAGTGACCACCGTTTTTGAGGGTAGAGTATTCGACACAAGGGGAGCCAAAGAATATCCTCAAGTATTAGCAGTTGAGTTGTAAATTCAACCATACCTGAAAGACTTAATATGTGCAGCAAAGTATTTAGTAGCAAATAGTATGGAAGTAACGGTAATGGTGGCAAAAGTAACAGTAGTAGTTTTTGTGGCAATCGTAATAGTGGCAACGGAAAAGTAACTAAGCAAAGATTAATATGTGAAAAGCTCATAGGCAATGGATCAATGATGGATAATTATGTCGAATGCGATTCCTCATGCAACAGTTACAACATAGGGTGACACAGAACTAGCTCCAATTCATCAATGTAATGTAGGCATGTATTCCGAATATAGTCATACATGCTTATGGAAAAGAACTTGCATGACATCTTTTGTCCTACCCTCCCGTGGCAGTGGGGTCCTATTGGAAACTAAGGGGTATTAAGGCCTCCTTTTAATATAGCACCGGACCAAAGCATTAACACTTAGTGAATACATGAACTCCTCAAACCATGGTCATCACCGGGAGTGGTCCTGATTTTTGCTACTTTGGGGTTGCGGGATCATAACACATAGTAGGTGACTATTGACTTGCAAGATATGATCAAGAACTCACATATATTCATGGAAACATAATAGGTTCAGATCTGAAATCATGGCACTCGGGCCCTAGTGACAAGCATTAAGCATAGAAAAGTCATAGCAACATCAATCTTAGAACAAAATGGATACTAGGGATCAAACCCTGACAAAACTAACTCGATTACATGGTAAATCTCATCCAACCCATCACCGTCCAGCAAGCCTATGATGGGATTACTCATGCACGACAGAGAGCATCATGAAATTGGTGATGGAGGAAGGTTGATGATGACGATGGCGACGGATTCCCCAATCCGGAGCCCCGAACGGACTCCAGATCAGCCCTCCCGATGAAGATTAGGGCTTGGCGGTGGCTCCGTATCGTAAAACGAGATGAATCCTTCTCTTTGATTTTTTTCTCCCCGAACGTGAATATATAGAGTTGGATTTGACGTCAGTGGAGTCTCAGGGGGCCCACGAGGCACGGGGCTCCCTGCATCCTCGTGGACAAGGTGTGGGTGCCCTTTTCTTGCCCTCAAGCAATTCAGTTGAAAAACTGAAGATGATAAAGAAAAACTTTTACAAACTCTGTTTGATCTTGTTGTTGCAAATATGTAAAGCCAGCATTCAAGTTTTCAGCAAAGATTATGAACTAACCATATTCACAATAACATTTAGGTCTCATGTTTACTCATATCAATGGCATAATCAACTAGCGAGCAATAATAATAAATCTCGGATGACGACCCTTTCTCAAAACAATCATAACATGATATAACAAGATGGTATCTCGCTAGCACTTTCTGAGACCGCAAAACATAAATGCAGAGCACCCCTTTGTGACGCCCCCGATTCAATCATACACTAATCATGCACGCAAACGTGTACGATCAAGATCAGGGACTCACGAGAAGATATCACAACACAACTCTAAAACATAAATAAGTCATACAAGCATCATAATACAAGCCAGGGGCCTCGAGGGCTCGAATACAAGTGCTCGATCATAGACGAGTCAGCGGAAGCAACAATATCTGAGTACAGACATAAGTTAAACAAGTTTGCCTTAAGAAGGCTAGCACAAACTGGGATACAGATCGAAAGAGGCGCAGGCCTCCTGCCTGGGATCCTCCTAAACTACTCCTGGTCGTCGTCAGCGGGCTGCACGTAGTAGTAGGCACCTCCGGTGTAGTAGGGGTCGTCGTCGACGGTGGCGTCTGGCTCCTGGACTCCAGCATCTGGTTGCGACAACCAGAAAGAAAGGAAAGGGGAAAAAGGGGGGAGAAAGCAACCGTGAGTACTCATCCAAAGTACTCGCAAGCAAGGAACTACACTACATATGCATGGGTATATGTGTAAGGAGGCCATATCAGTGGACTGAACTGCAGAATGCCAGAATAAGAGGGGGATAGCTAATCATGTCGAAGACTACGCTTCTCGCAGTCACCATCTTGCATCAAGTAGAAGAGAGTAGATTGAAGTCCTCCAAGTAGCATCTCCAAGTAGCATCTCCAAATAGCATCTCATAGCATAATCCTACCCGGCGATCCCCTCCTCATATCCCTGAGGTAGAGCGACCACCAGTTGTATCTGGCACTTGGAAGGGTGTGTTTTATTAAGTATCCGGTTCTAGTTGTCATAAGGTCAAGGTACAACTCCAAGTCGTCCTGTTACCGAAGATCACGGCTATTCGAATAGATTAACTTCCCTGCAGGGGTGCACCACATAACCCAACACGCTTGATCCCATTTGGCCGGACACACTTTCCTGGGTCATGCCCGGCCGTCGGAAGATCAACACGTCGCAGCCCCACCTAGGCAAAACAGAGAGGCCAGCACGCCGGTCTAAACCTAAGCGCACAGGGGTCTGGGCCCATCGCCCATAGCACACCTGCACGTTGCGAGGGCGGCCGGAAGCAGAACTAGCCCCCTTAATACAAGAGCAGGCTTACGTTCCAATCTGGCGCGCGCCGCTCCGTCGCTGACGTCTGAAGTGCTTCGGCTGATACCACGACGTCGGGATACCCATAACTACTCCCGCGTAGATGGTTAGTGCGTATAGGCTCGTAGCCAACTCAGATCAAATACCAAGATCTCGTTAAGCGTGTTAAATATCCGCGAACGCCGAACAGGGCCAGGCCCACCTTTCTCCTAGGTGGTCTCAACCTGCCCTGTCGCTCCGCCACAAAGATCCACACAGAGGGCCGTCGGGACAAAGGTCCTTTCAGCCCCCAATCCGTGAATCACTCGCGGGTACTCTTCGAGCTGACCCGACTTTAGTCACCATCTGTATAGTATGTATGTATGTATAGTATATACCCGTGATCACCTCCCGAAGTGATCACGGCCCAGTAGTATAGCAAGGCAGACGGACAAGAGTGTAGGGCCAATGATGATAAACTAGCATCCTATACTAAGCATTTAGGATTGCAGGTAAGGTATCAATGACTGTAGCAACAATGACAGGCTATGCATCAGAATAGGATTAACGGAAAGCAGTAACATGCTACACTACTCTAATGCAAGCAGTATAGAGAAGAGTAGGCGATATCTGGTGATCAAGGGGGGGGGGCTTGCCTGGTTGCTCTGGCAAGAGAGAGGGGTCGTCAACTCCGTAGTCGAACTGGTCAGCAGCAGCGTCGGTCTCGTAGTCTACCGGAGAGAAGAGGGGGAAGAAATAATGAATACAGAGCAAACAAAGCACCACAAAATATATCAAGGCAATACGCGGTGTTCGGTGTGCCCTAACGCGGTAGTAGGTGATACCGGTGAAGGGGGGAAAACCCCCGGGAAAGTATTCCCGGTGTTTCGTGTTTTCGGGCAGAGGAGCCGGAGGGGGGAAAGTTGCGTGTTCGATAGGTTAGGGGTGTGTGGCGGACGAACGGACCGCGTATCCGGATTCGTCTCGTCGTTCTGAGCAACTTTCATGTTGAAAATATTTTAATCCGAGTTACGGATTAAAAGATATGATTTTTTAAAGATTTTATTAATTTCTGGAATTTAATCAATTAATTATTTAATTCGAAAAATGGAATTATGACATCAGCATGATGTCATGCTGACGTCAGCAGTCAGCGTTGACCGTTGACCTGGTCAACCTGACATGTGGGGTCCGCATGTCATAGACTGAACAGGCTAATCAGGTTTTAATTAAGTTAACTAGTGATTAGATTAATTTAATCAGGATTAGTTAAGTTAATTAATTCTTTAGTTAATTTAATTAATTAATATTTTAATTTTTATTATTTATTTATTATTTTCTTTTACATTTTCTGTTAAAACGTTATATGCGTTGGGCCCCTCTGGTCAGTGGCACAGAGGCCCTAGCAGGTCGGGCCAACGGGCACCGATAACGGGCGGGGGCGTCGGACGCGCCCGAGCGGGCGCACGCCCAGTACTGGCGGACCCGGCAGGGCACCGGTGCAGGGGAGGTCAGTGGCCATGGCGAGGCCATTGCCGGAGCAGGGTCCGGCCGACGGCGGCGACGGGACTACAGAGGCGGGGCGGAGTGTAGTGGCCGGACGCGGCCACGACGGGCGCGCGCGGGCAGGCGGGTAGGGCCGTGGGGAGCGGCGGTGCTCGGCGGGAGTGGCGGTGGTGAGCACGAGCGACCGCGGGGAGGAGCAACAGCAGGGGTCGGCGCGCGCGGCCACTGTGGGGCTCGCGTGGTCGCGGGCGAGGGAGAGAGAGGAGGGCGCGTGCTCACATCGAGGAGTAGGGCAATTGGCAGCGGGGGTCGAGGGGGGTGACGGGGACGACGTCGGCGGAGAGGAGGCAGGCCGGCGGCGCAGCTCCGGCGAGTGCGTCGAGTGGCGGGGGCGAGGCGGTGATGGACGGCGACGGATCCAAGGCGGCGCGGGGCTCCAGGCGACGGTGGTGGCACACGACGACGACGAGCGGGTGCGGCTCGGTGATGAGTGGAAGACGGAGAGGATAGGAGGACGGGGGGTCCGGTGGGTGGCGCCGGTGAACGGCGAGACGGCGGGGACGAGCCGGGGCATCGGCGTCGGGTGCCCCATTCCCGATCCAGATTCGGGGGAAGCAGAGGGGGAGTGGGATCGTGGGGGGGGGGGTGGGGAGTGAGGTGGGTCGTGGGTTAGGGTTTCCTCCCTCGTGGGGATATGGAGGGAGTGGGTCGGCCGGCTGGGCCAGTCGGCTGGGCCTTTGCCCAGTTGGGCTGGCCAGCTGGGCCTCAGATGGCCCAGTGGGGGGGGGGGCGCCTCTTTTTGTTTTTAGTTAGATTTGTCTTTTCCTTTTTTTTCATTTTTCTGTTTTATTTCATTTTAATATATTTAGACATTTTCAAAAAGGGTGTTCGTTGCACTATAATCACCTAGGCATTTAACTGCACACTCCGAACATTTTAGTTTAATATTTTGAAAACTTTGTCGTTTGACATTAATTTGAATCTGAATTTGAAAAGGTTTCGAATCATTGCGAGGTTAGCAACAGTAAGAGTGGTGACGTGGCATCATTAACAGAGGTTACTGTAGCTTGATTATCCGGGCGTCACAATTCTCCTCCACTACAAGAAATCTCGTCCCGAGATTTAAGAGGGGGACTAAGGGGAAAATTTTGGTTACGAAATTCTAACGGGTCTTCTCGTCTTTGGTTGCTCTTCTCGAAGAGGTCGATCCGTTACGTTGACGTCTTTATTTCTGTGCTTCAGGTCATCATGGTGAAGTCGTCCTTTTCTTCGGGAACTCCAACGTACTTACGAATAGGTAAGGGGCAGCTCGGCTACGACAGAATGCTTATGAGGGAGACAATCTGGGGTTAACCCATGAATGAGCATAAGCGTATCTCCCGAGTTGAACCAATAAAATATGTCGAGAGTAAGGTACGAAGGTACAATAAGAGGTTCCAAGCGGATATATAGTTGCTCGAAGTCTGAACCGGAGTGAGAAAGGGGTTCAGAGCAACGAGAGTAAGTATTGCGTCTGATACCAGAATAGATGATCTCATCGGTAGGTGGCTCATGAATTTCATACGAGTCCACGCGCGAGGAATAACTTTGGAAACATGAGGGTGTACAGGAGAGTCAGGTTTCGATCCTGGTGGAACTGTGGGTTATGGGCCCACCATGTGGGTTAAAAGTAGGAAGGGCGGAGACGTCTTGCGCGATCATGCAAGCAAGGCATGTCAGAGGGTAGCCTGTCGATTAAGTCGGCAACAACGTCGATACCAAGGGCGAGGGACGAAGAGAACCATTTTCCTGCTCGTTGAACGAGGCGGACCAATAGGCAAAGTTCCCGTCCGTCGGTGGCTACCGAAATGTCATCAACACTAGAAACAGGGTTACACCAGACAGGAAGGTACACCGAGGTGTTTACCTAAGCAGGGGATTACCACTGCTCGGTTAAGTAGTTTACAAGTAAGTTGAACAAAACAACGCGAAGGAAAATGTGCTTAAACACGTATATCAGGGGTATATCCTTCCCAAGGACAAGCAGAGCATGATATCCATGACAGGATATTATGTAGAAAACTCCTTAGGTAGGGGAGAGAAATTTCATGATATTACCCATACAGCGGTGTTTGGATAATTGAGCAGGAAACATTTATCATTGGGCTTCAAATGTTCTTGTTGAAAATTGGAGTACCATAGACATGCTTCGAGATAGCATTGACATGGTCTTCAAGCAAAAGGTCAGACTTTGGATATAGGAAGGATCCATTAGGAACAACTTGTAGGATAAGTCTTACAATTTCCTCAGGGAAGAATGGCTAAACTTGCTAAAAAGGATACTACAATAATAGGTCCTCCACCCAGGGGGGGGGTGCTAGGCATGACATCATGTTACCAGGTCATCAAAGGACCAATGTTATAACTCTTGAAAATATGTTCCAACCATCATATCTGACCGAGATTCAGATCTGATTGGTGTCAGGATAACTCAGACTCGGGATGCCTGAGAAGAAAGGTGCAACACAAATTGATGAGATGACATTGCAAGATTCTCGGGAAATTTACTACGGAAGCGAGTTCCGAAACAAAAGCTCATCATTAAACCAAGGAGAGGGCGAGGAGGTGGCTGATGAACTCAGCGACAATTCATCGAGATTTCCAAAAATGGATTTCCACAATTATGTGAACAAGGAGATAACAGCTGTCAGATCAAATAATATAATGGGGTATGCTTGAGGAACACATACACAATTAAACATTGGTTGAAAAGTGCACCCGAAATATGGGTTGGGTTGCACGACCAATGTCAGAATGGTGAATCAATAACCAATAGCCTGAGGATGAGCTGTCGGCCATTAACTTCAAAGCAATAGGGTTGCTAGGAGTACAGAATCCAAGCAGCACCGTTCACTTGCTAGTATTCCGGTTAGAATCAACATTGGGGCCAAGAAAGAATGGTGATGGTGAGAAGTATCACCATACCAAGAGATTTTAAGAGGCGGAGCACTTCTCACAACCTTCTTGACATAAAAGATGGTAATACTTCAAGGTGAAGTAGAACAAATGCTGGATAGCAAGGAACTCAAGATTCAATCCAAAACATGAACACGTTTGTGTTGAGGGAAGACAAGGATGTGGTCGATGATAACACGATCATCGAGGGGCAAGGATGGTATTTCCCATCATGAATTTGATTGATATCCTGGAAGGAGTTAAAATGTTGATGATGATCACGACAAATTTTGTCGAGAGGCTCCATGAAGATGCAATCGCTCGGCGACGGCATCAAGCCAAGGGAATGGTGAAGCAAAAGGCTATTATAACCGTAGATAAGATGTCATCCCAAAATTTAGAGTTATCTCTCAAGACAAACAATATGATGGTGAAAGTTCGATGTAAGCTTAGAGCACTGTCGGGATTGTGCCCCAAGGTTGAAGGACATAGGTAAAATGGTCAAGCAGTCAACCTGACGATGATGATGTAGTCAATCAGCTGGGAATGACACGATCGAGTACAAACTCGTAAGCGATGAAGATTACTAAGAGTTGTTGAATCGCAGTGCGGACTCGATTCAGTTATCGGTGTTCTCGAGTGACTAATAAAGACCCTGGGGGGGAATCCGAGATCGGTGAGAAGCAATACTAGATGAAGACTCGCAGGAAGCAACATAGTTCTCGAGATACCAAATGTTAATAATCGAGGAAGATCAAAATAGAGGTTGGGCAAGCGTATTGATCTGCAAAAGGCAAGCACTTTAACTTGTCCGAGAAATTGAATCAAGGAGAAAATGTGGTCGGGACCACGACTGCAAATGATCAATACATAAATACCAGATGATTTCATATCAAGGAAATAGTTATTATTACAAGAAGCTTCTATGACAGGATCTACATTGTGTCCATGGGCATGAACACAAAGTTCAAGGTCGACTCCCACTTCTTTAATGCATAACCTTTCATTCACTTCTCGCGTTCAACGAAATTGTGTGTTGAAATTTTATCTGACATAACACTAGTAGAGTATGACCCGTAGTGGTTTCCGGGTTCACATAGTTTAAAGAAAAGCATATGTCCAACCCATCAGGGCCTCCTAGGAACATATACCACAAACTTCAGGAGTAAATAACACAAGCTCGATAGCAGAGCATGGTTGGCAAAGTAGAGGATACAATTTACCAAAGGCGGTATATATCCTAGGAAAGGCTCAAGGTTATTGAATATGAAGGACATTGTCGGATAAAATCCAGCAAAGGATCTGGGGTGAGTATCGACACACAACCAGAGGAAGAAGCCAGGCAAAGACATTGGATTATCGAAACAACTGAATAACTTAGAGCTCAATTGCTAAGGGGTTATGGTTTACAAAGCGAAGAATTAGAAGCAGACGCTCTAATCAAGGATGGATAAGTTCAATAGACTTAGGGGCAAAATTGACGACAATTTAATTGGCGAGAACCAGCTCATGATTAAAACGACGTCTGAGCCGGAAGGATGAATTCTAGGATCTGTTTGAGGATTGCGAGCATTCGCAACAAATCGAATCAACGGACTCAAAATGACAATGACAATGGGTGTCAACAAGATTACTAGACTTATGGGACTAACCATAATGCAAGCAATCAAGAATTTCAAGAGCAACAGGATGCTCAAGATTTTCGGAAGATCGAATGATATTTCGAGGATTGGTGACATACATGAAACAACTGGGGATGAGTGGATACTCGGTAAGTGCGAGAAATTTATCCGTAGTGGTATTCATATAGCAAAGAACTGCAAGGCAGTAGGCACAAAGTATTCTCGAAACATTAGAGAAAATTTCGAGGTATCTTGTAATAACAAGATCGACTGGGTATAAAGTAAGGACGACGGGTGTAAGTATTTATCCCTGGGGATATTTCGGTGGAAGGGAATTGCAAAAGCAACGGGCACAAGGTCTCGAGAGAATATTGGAGAGTATCTTCGAAATCTTCTGGTGCAGCAGGCGGTCATCGGTAACAAGTGGCTCCCCGGTAGAAGGTACTTGCGAGAACCTAAAGTTAGATTTTAGTAAAAATCGTTTAACCCGAATAGAAGAGAGTTCAGAGTCCCAGAGTAAAGATCGAGGAGTAAAAGATCCTAGTACCACCCGATGGCGACGTGGGCCCGTAAGGCACACAGCCAAGTTAGTATAAGTTTTTGTAATGTCTAGACTCGACTTCGACCAAGGAGTGTGGAAGGGGGATTCCTACAGGCAGTCGGCTCTGATACCAACTTGTGACGCCCCCGATTCAATCATACACTAATCATGCACGCAAACGTGTACGATCAAGATCAGGGACTCACGGGAAGATATCACAACACAACTCTAAAACATAAATAAGTCATACAAGCATCATAATACAAGCCAGGGGCCTCGAGGGCTCGAATACAAGTGCTCGATCATAGACGAGTCAGCGGAAGCAACAATATCTAAGTACAGACATAAGTTAAACAAGTTTGCCTTAAGAAGGCTAGCACAAACTGGGATACAGATCGAAAGAGGCGCAGGCCTCCTGCCTGGGATCCTCCTAAACTACTCCTGGTCGTCGTCAGCGGGCTGCACGTAGTAGTAGGCACCTCCGGTGTAGTAGGGGTCGTCGTCGACGGTGGCGTCTGGCTCCTGGACTCCAGCCTCTGGTTGCGACAACCAGAAAGAAAGGAAAGGGGAAAAAGGGGGGAGAAAGCAACCGTGAGTACTCATCCAAAGTACTCACAAGCAAGGAACTACACTACATATGCATGGGTACATGTGTAAGGAAGCCATATCAGTGGACTGAACTACAGAATGCCAGAATAAGAGGGGGATAGCTAATCCTGTCGAAGACTACGCTTCTCGCAGCCACCGTCTTGCATCAAGTACAAGAGAGTAGATTGAAGTCCTCCAAGTAGCATCTCCAAGTAACATCTCCAAATAGCACCTCATAGCATAATCCTACCCGGCGATCCCCTCCTCATATCCCTGAGGTAGAGCGACCACCGGTTGTATCTGGCACTTGGAAGGGTGTGTTTTATTAAGTATCCGGTTCTAGTTGTCATAAGGTCAAGGTACAACTCCAAGTCGTCCTGTTACCGAAGATCACGGCTATTCGAATAGATTAACTTCCCTGCAGGGGTGCACCACATAACCCAACACGCTTGATCCCATTTGGCCGGACACACTTTCCTGGGTCATGCCCGGCCGCGGAAGATCAACACGTCGCAGCCCCACCTAGGCAAAACAGAGAGGCCAGCACGCCGGTCTAAACCTAAGCGCACAGGGGTCTGGGCCCATCGCCCATAGCACACCTGCACGTTGCGAGGGCGGCCGGAAGCAGAACTAGCCCCCTTAATACAAGAGCAGGCTTACGTTCCAATCCGGCGCGCGCCGCTCCGTCGCTGACGTCTGAAGTGCTTCGGCTGATACCACGACGTCGGGATACCCATAACTACTCCCGCGTAGATGGTTAGTGCGTATAGGCTCGTAGCCAACTCAGATCAAATACCAAGATCTCGTTAAGCGTGTTAAATATCCGCGAACGCCGAACAGGGCCAGGCCCACCTTTCTCCTAGGTGGTCTCAACCTGCCCTGTCGCTCCGCCACAAAGATCCACACAGAGGGCCGTCGGGACAAAGGTCCTTTCAGCCCCCAATCCGTGAATCACTCGCGGGTACTCTTCGAGCTGACCCGACTTTAGTCACCATCTGTATAGTATGTATGTATGTATAGTATATACCCGTGATCACCTCCCGAGTGATCACGGCCCAATAGTATAGCAAGGCAGACTGACAAGAATGTAGGGCCAATGATGATAAACTAGCATCCTATACTAAGTATTTAGGATTGCAAGTAAGGTATCAACAGATGTAGCAACAATGTCAGGCTATGCATCAGAATAGGATCAACGGAAAGCAGTAACATGCTACACTACTCTAATGCAAGCAGTATAGAGTAGAATATGCGATATCTGGTGATCAAGGGGGGGCTTGCCTGGTTGCTCTGGCAAGAGAGAGGGGTCGTCAACTCCGTAGTCGAACTGGTCAGCAGCAGCGTCGGTCTCGTAGTCTACCGGAGAGAAGAGGGGGAAGAAATAATGAATACAGAGCAAACAAAGCACCACAAAATATATCAAGGCAATACGCGGTGTTCGGTGTGCCCTAACGTGGTAGTAGGTGATACCGGTGAAGGGGGGAAAACCCCCGGGAAAGTATTCCCGGTGTTTCGTGTTTTCGGGCAGAGGAGCCGGAGGGGGAAAGTTGCGTGTTTGGTATGTTAGAGGTGTATGGTGGACGAACGGGCTGCGTATCCGGGTTCGCCTCGTCGTTCTGAGCAACTTTCATGTTGAAAATATTTTAATCCGAGTTACGGATTAAAATATATGATTTTTTTAAAGATTTTATTAATTTCCGGAATTTAATCAATTAATTATTTAATTCGAAAATGGAATTATGACATCAGCATGATGTCATGCTGACGTCAGCAGTCAGCGTCGACCGTTGACCTGGTCAACCTGACATGTGGGGTCCGCATGTCATAGACTGAACAGGCTAATCAGGTTTTAATTAAGTTAACTAGTGATTAGATTAATTTAATCAGGATTAGTTAAGTTAATTAATTCTTTAGTTAGTTAATTCTTTAGTTAATTAATTAATATTTTAATATTTATTATTTATTTATTATTTTCTTTTACATTTTCTGTTAAAACGTTATATGCGTTGGGCCCCTCTGGTCAGTGGCACAGAGGCCCTAGCAGGTCGGGCCAACGGGCACCGATAACGGGCGGGGGCGTCGGACGCGCCCGAGCGGGCGCACGCCCAGTACTGGCGGACCCGGCAGGGCACCGGTGCAGGGGAGGTCAGTGGCCATGGCGAGGCCATTGCCGGAGCAGGGTCCGGCCGACGGCGGCGACGGGACTACAGAGGCGGGGCGGAGTGTAGTGGCCGGACGCGGCCACGACGGGCGCGCGCGGGCAGGCGAGTAGGGCCGTGGGGAGCGGCGGTGCTCGGCGGGAGTGGCGGTGGTGAGCACGAGCGACCGCGGGGAGGAGCAACAGCGGGGGTCGGCGCGCGCGGCCACGGCGGGGCTCGCGTGGTCGCGGGCGAGGGGGAGAGAGGAGGGGCGCGTGCTCACATCGAGGAGTAGGGCAATTGGCAGCGGGGGTCGAGGGGGGTGACGGGGACGACGTCGACGGAGAGGAGGCAGGACGGCGGCGCAGCTCCGGCGAGTGCGTCGAGTGGCGGGGGCGAGGCGGTGATGGACGACGACGGATCCAAGGCGACGCGGGGCTCCAGGCGACGGTGGTGGCACACGACGACGACGAGCGGGTGCGGCTCGGTGATGAGTGGAAGACGGAGAGGATAGGAGGACGGGGGGTCCGGTGGGTGGCGCCGGTGAACGGCGAGACGGCGGGGACGAGCCGGGGCATCGGCGTCGGGTGCCCCATTCCCGATCCAGATTCGGGGGAAGCAGAGGGGGAGTGGGATCGTGGGGGGGTGGGGAGTGAGGTGGGTCGTGGGTTAGGGTTTCCTCCCTCGTGGGGATATGGAGGGAGTGGGTCGGCCGGCTGGGCCAGTCGGCTGGGCCTTTGCCCAGTTGGGCTGGCCAGCTGGGCCACAGATGGCCCAGTGGGGGGGGGGCGCCTCTTTTTGTTTTTAGTTAGATTTGGCTTTTCCTTTTTTTTTCATTTTTCTGTTTTATTTCATTTTAATATATTTAGACATTTTCAAAAAGGGTGTTCGTTGCACTATAATCACCTAGGCATTTAACTGCACACTCCGAACATTTTAGTTTAATATTTTGAAAACTTTGTCGTTTGACATTAATTTGAATCTGGATTTGAAAAGGTTTCGAATCATTGCGAGGTTAGCAACAGTCAGAGTGGTGACGTGGCATCATTAACAGAGGTTACTGTAGCTTGATTATCCGGGCGTCACACCCTTAAGATCAAAGACTGACTAGACATTGTAATTCATGGTAAAAGAGATCCAGTCATAGTCATGCTCAATGTAAATTAATAGCAATGCATGCGAATGACAGCGGTGCTCTCCAACTGGTGTTTTTTTAATAAGAGGATGATGACTCAACATAAAAGTAAATAGATAGGCCATTCGCAGAGGGAATCAGGGATTTGCATAGGTGCCAGAGCTCGAGTTTTGAAACGGAGATAAATAATATTTTGAGTGGCATACTTTCATTGTCAACATAACAACAAACAGATCTCGATATCTTCCATGCTACAAACATTATAGGCGGTTCCCAAATAGAATGGTAAAGTTTGTACTCCCCCACCACCAACAAACATCAATCCATGGCTTGTCCGAAACAACGGGTGCCATCCAACTAATAACAATCCTGGGGTCTTTTTGTTTGCAATTATTTTGATTTGATTTGAGCATGGTGTTGGATTTCGGGTTCTGGCAAAACCCTTGAGGTATGAACACTGGGGTGTGCACGAAGATCTCTCCCCCTCTCTAGCTCGCAGACATCACGATCTCACAGCCTAGCTCGACGAACCCAAAGAACAAGAGACACAAGAGTTTATACTGGTTCGGGCCACCGATGTGGTGTAATACCCTACTCCAGTGTGGTGTGGTGGATTGCCTCTCAGGCTGAGGATGAACAGTTACAAGGGAAGAACAGCCTCCTGAGGAGAGGTGTCCTTGTATTTGGTGAACTTGTGTGGTTATGGATGGTCTCTCTCTAGATTAGCCGATCCCCTTCTATGGTGGTGGCTAGTCCTATATATAGAGGCTCGGGTCCTCTTCCCAAATATTAGGTGGGAAGGGATCCCACAATGACCAATTTAAAGGGGACAACTAGTACATGCTATCCTGACAAAAGTAGTCTTGCCTACCAAAGGCTCTGGTGGTGACGCCGTCTTGGGCTCTACGGTGACCTCCATCCTGCTGTCCTGCTGGTCTTGGTCTTGTTGCACCGATATGGAAACCTTTGCCTGATGCCTTGGGACTCCTCACCTACGCTTGTCCCTTTAGCACCAAAGAGGAAACAAGGACATTGCGCGCTGGCGCCCACCTGGCTCCAGTCGACATGGCTTGCATCACACAAACCTCGCGAGGTGTCCCTTGCCTTGATCTCTCAGCCCCTCGCGAGCCAGCCTGGTGAGGCTGCCCCTGAGGAGGTCTTGCGTCGTCTGCCTCATGAGGCTTGGGCCCTCGCGAGGGTCTTGAGTGTTTGCTGGTGAAGATGGCCCATACAGGGCCACTGGTGGAGCCACGCTGTGGGCCCCAGGCAGGCAAGCCTAGGGACCCCAGTTCCCAGAACGCCGACAGTAGCCCCCGGGCCCAAGGCGCGCTCAGACTTGGCTACAAGGCGAAGCCAAAGGGCAAGTGCGGAGCATCATGGGCCCCAACAGCCTGCTGCCCCGCTTGACGCATGGCGGTCGATTGGACGTGGGCAGCGCCATTTCCCCACGCAGCCTTGATATCCGCCTGGCTAGGCGGCCACGACATCCCACGCGGTTATTTCCCCATTGCTGGCAACACACCCCCGACTCCTCCGCTTCTTCGAACCTCAGCATCCTCTCCCAACCCGACCTGAGCTTAGTCCTTTCCATCGCCATGGCGCTGAACCGGACGGAGAAAGGGAATAAGCCCCTGTCCTTAGCCACCCCGCCTTTGGTCGTCGAGCCCGCCGTCGGCCAATCGCGGGTGCTCAATCAGGAGGCCATGGACAAGGTCCACCTTGCGCTCGCCACCAGCTTCAACGAATGGGGAGGGACAGCGGCCTGGCCTGCGTCCCGAGCTTCTGTCGATAGAACAGCCACCGAGGTCAAATTCATCATCGACGCCCTGTGGGACGGTCTGGTCCCCCCTTCTCCGCCTACTTCAACGTCCTGCTTTCCCATTACCAGATTCATCTGCTGCACCTAGATCCCCAATCTGTCGCTCTTCTTGCCGTCTTTGCCTTTGTCTGTGAGGCCATGGTGGGCATCGCCCCCTTTGTGGCCCTTCTGCGCCATTTCTTCTCGCTGCACCTGACCGACCCCAGGCAATGCTCGGGGTGCCTGAGCTTCCAGGCCGTGGCGACGACCGCCGTCTCAGGGATTGACTTTGAACTCCTGACGTCTGCCAGTGAGTTCCAGACGTGGTGGGTATGTGGATGTCGGAGTGCTCAACCCTTTGCTCTTGCCTCCGTTTGCACCCGCCGTCCCCAGGTCCAACTGGGCTCACAAGAAGCTTATGAGCCTCCGCCTCGCCTTCGTCTGGCTCCAGCTAAAGAGGTTGAAAGATCTTGGCTTAATCGCGCCCATGGTGATGAAGGAGTTCCTCCGATGCTACATCGCCCCACTCCAGCGCCATTCCCAGTAGATGTGGGCCCTATATGTCGGCCATGATCACATGAGGCTTCAGGAGTCAGAGCTTCCGCTCGAGGCACGAAGGACGGTGCTCGAGGTCCTGGCGGGCGACCCCTCGCCAGCCGATATGCCGCTGGAGGGTTGTCTCTTGTACTGTTGCTCAAACAGGGTGGAGTTCGCGGGGCAGATGCACCCCTTTGACGAATGGGGGTTGCGTCCGGTCGGCCTTGAGGGGTCCCGCGAGAACTCCGTCACCGTGGATACCCTTCTTGGTGCTGACGCCAAACTTGCCCCAAGAGTGGATGCAGGGGGGCAAGCACCATTAGAGGCCGGAGGCGCGGGTGCCAAAGTGTCGATGCTGCCCGTGGCTCCTGAGGCGCCGTGTAACGCCCTGAGACCGTTGCGCCAGGTGTCTTCCAATTATTCGCTATCCTTGCCATGTCATTTGCTTGCATGTTGCATTTTTCCTTGTCATCATCCGCATTGCATCAGCATGTTTTCAAAACTTGCATCCTTCCGGGTCCCCCAGTTCTCTTTGTTGTCCGTTTTGAGCCCAGACACACTCGCACGCAACCGCGGCACGTCCGAAATAGTATTTTATAAGTGGTGTTGTTATGTTGTCAGTAGACCGACTATCAATTTTCGTCACATTCAGAGCTCGTTTGATATCCCAACCGTTAAACATATAGCGGCATTATAGTCGGTCACACGTCGGACGTTTTCCGTCTCCGATGACTGTGTCGAGCCATTTCTGTAATGCCCCAAGACCGGAGCTTCAGATGCCTTCCAAGGTTTCCGGGTTTCGTCGTGTGATTTGTTTGGTTCTTTTCATTCATCATTGCATCATGTCATCATGCCATCATGTCATTTCTTTTTCTTAACTCAACTAAATAAATGGCATGGATTCTTGATCCATTTAAACCGAGGTAATTCACATGGTGATTCTCTTTACAACATATCCTCTCGATTTTTAAAGAGTTATAGTAAATACTCCAATTATTTGGATTTACCGCAAACACACTTGCAATTTAAAACTCCCAGGTCTTTTCTGCTTCGAGTTGCTCCTCAAACCTTGCCATATATTCTTTCTTCACTTTCCGAAGTTCCACCAAAAACCTCAACATTTTTGGACACTTCTATAACCAAGTCCTAGTTCAAACCCATTTGAATTAAATTCAAATGAGTTTGAATTTGTATCTTTCAATCTTGTCGTTTCTATTTTTCTTGGGTCAAACTCATTTTTGTGAGTCCGGGAAATTTATCCGCGAGTCCAACTTCGTTCCCTAACCCCCCTCTTTCTTTCTTTTTTCTTCTCTTGTTTTCTGTTAAAGAAAATAAGATGGAGAGAGGAGAGCCAGCCCAACTGGGCCTCTCTGATCCGACCCAGGCAAGCCTCCTCTAAGTCCTCCCGCAGCCGCCTAGGCCCAGTCTCCAGTGGCCTCTAAGGCCCAGCTGCGCCCCCACCTAATCCTAACCCTAGCCCGATCCCATCTCACTCCCTCGTCTCCACTTGCGCTGCCAGAGTCCCGCATCGAGCCAGAGAGCCTCGTTCAAACCTCCCTCTCCTCTCGATCCCACTCCTCCTTGTTCCCTTCCACCACCGCAAGCAGCGCGGCACGCACACCCGCAGACAGTGCTAGGAGCCTGCGTCCCCTCGCTCGACCTCACAGCCCGATCCCCTTGGCGCCAGGGTCGCCACCAAGCATCTGCATGCCGAGCCCTGCCCGACCTCCTCCTACGCCGTCGGCTCGCCATGGAGCCGCTTCACTCGGACCTCTTCTGCGCCTCCATGCCGTCTTCCGCACCCCGGCCTCCTCGTCACTGTTGCGCCCTTCCCCGGCCACCGGTGTCCTTGTCGGAGCCACCTTGCCTCGCCTCCTCCTGCAGGTCCCAACGACACAAGCCCCGACGTGACCGCCCTTGGCTCGCCTGCTTTGCCTCCTGCGACCCGCATGGCCGCCGGCCATGGAGGCCACTATGCTGGCCTACAGCTTCACGCACACCGCTGCTGCCCTCCTCTGCTCCGCCTCTGTTACGCCAAGGAACCCCGGCCATCTCCTACTCCTCGCCGGCCTTCGCTGTGTGCGCCGCCGCTCCCCTGCTTCAGGCCAAGGCTGACGCCGGCCACTACTTCTAGCCGCGGCTCGGCCACGCACCAACAACTAGCAGCTCAAGCTGCCTCCATTCATCTCCAGCGACCTCCTGAGACAGAGCCGTGCAAAACCCGAATGCACCCGTGGGCGCCAAGTACCTCTGCCGAAGACTCCCACCAAAGACACGTGAACGACTACTACATGAACGAGCAGCACGACGACCCTCGAAGAGTTCGGATTCGTCAAGTTCATCTACGTGTGTGTACGACTACATACCCGGCATTCGTCTAGTACCTCTACGGTAGACCCGAACGTCTATGAATGGTGCACGACGCCCGGAGCCCTCGGATCCATCAAGTTTGACTACCTTCATGTACCACTACCATCGCCCCCAAGACGTTGGAGTCATCAAGTACCTCTCCGAACGAACGTGAAGGACTTCCATCGCAAGAACTGGACCGGAAAGTCCGAAGACCCCAAGTATCACGACACCGATGACATGGACATCTACGGAAACTCGGGCAACGATAAACATGTACCGCAATTATCACCGAGATCGCGAGAACCTCTCCCGTCGACCCTACAACATGCGAGAATGACTACTTCCCCTACTGCCGTCATGAGAACTTTCCCGTTTGCACGCTTCGAAGGTATAACCCCAAGATAACCGTCCGAGAACGTTTGCATGTGTTGTATGAGATGCACCCATTGTCTGCATAATGTCCGGATTGATCCTTGCACGTTCCTCGTTAGCCTTGCCGCGAACCCGTGGGACACCCGGTATCCGGGATCACTCCCCGTAACTCTTGCACGTTTCGCGCACTCACACTTGTTCCTTGGCACTAGCATCTCATTTGAGTTGCCGGATAACCGGAATGTTGCCGTTGCACCATTTCTGTTGTCGTTGCCGTGGCACCCCTTTCGTTTCCGCCACGTTGACAAATGCTCTAACATGCTTATCAACCTTTTCATAAAATTGAATAACTTGCACATGTCATCTGCATCATGATAACAACAATTAAAATGTTTAAAATTGTTGTTGCATTATATTGCTAAATGCTTATGGGGTTTTACCGGAATTGTTGTTCGTTGTTAGATGGTATAGTTTTGTTATGCTTCACCTCTTGCCATGTTAACCAACATTTAATATGTTGAGTACCTAAACGAGAGAGAACTAAATAATTGATGTGGTGTTCCGTCAATATGCAACTCGTTGCATATTGAGCTCCACTTAACTTGTAGTTTTGTTTGTGCCCCTTGCCATGTCATGTATATTTAAACCGGACATGCATCATACTTGGTTGTGCATCATGCCATGTTTATGTGATGGTTGTTTACCATGTTGTTTGCTTCTTTCCGGTGTTGCTTCTTAGGGTTAGTTCCGATAACGTCGTGTTTGTGAGGATCCGTTTGACTACGTCTGTTTGTCTTCTTCTTGGACTCGTTCTTCTTACTTGCAGGATCTCAGGCAAGATGACCATACCCTCAAAATCACTTCTATCTTTGCTTGCTAGTTGCTCACTCTTTTGCTATGCCTATGATTCGATACCTACCACTTGCTATATCACGCCTCCCATATTGCCATGAGCCTATAACCCACCTTGTCCTAGCAAACCGTTGTTTGGCTATGTTACCGCTTTGCTCAGCCCCTCTTATAGCGTTGCTAGTTGTAGGTGAAGATTGGAGTCTGTTCCATGTTGGAACACAGATCTTGTTGGGATATCACAATATCTCTTATTTAATTAATGCATATATATACTTGATAAAGGGTGGAAGGCTCGGCCATATGTCTGGTGTTTTGTTCCACTCTTGTCGCCCTAGTTTCCATCATACCGGTGTTATGTTCCTTGATTTTGCGTTCCTTACATGGTTGGGTTATAATGGGAACCCCTTGACAGTTCGCCTTGAATAAAACTTCTCCAGCAAGGCCCAACCTTGGTTTTACCATTTGCACTAACAACCTATCACCTTCCCTTGGGTTCTGCAGACTCAAGGGTCATCTTTATTTTAACCCCCGGGGCCAGTGCTTCTCTAAGTGTTGGTCCGAAATGGGCAGCCTGCGGGGCCTCCTCGGGGAAACTTGAGGGTTGGTTTTACTCGTAGCTTGACCTATCCGGTGTTGCCCTGAGAACGAGATATGTGCAGCTCCTATCAGGTTGTCGGCACATCGGGCGGCTTTGCTGGTCCTGTTTTACCATTGTCGAAATGTCTTGTAACCGGGATTCTGAGTTTGATAGGGTCTTCCTGGGAGAAGGAATATCTTTCGTTGACCGTGAGAGCTTGTGATGGGCTAAGTTGGGACACCCCTGCAGGGTTTTGAACTTTCGAAAGTCGTGCTCGCGGTTATGGGCAGATGGGAATTTGTTAATGTCCGGTTGTAGAAAACCTGAAGTTTAACTTAATTAAAATGGATCAACCGTGTGTGTAGCCGTGATGGTCTCTTTCCAGCGGAGTCCGGGAAGTGAACATGGTGTTGGAGTTATGCTTGACGTAGGTTGTTCTAGGATCACTTCTTGATCATAGTTTCTCGACCGTGCCTTGCCTTCTCTTCTCGCTCTCATTTGCGTATGTTAGCCACCATATATTCTAGTGCTTACTGCAGCTCCACCTCATACCTTTTACCCTTCCTATAAGCTTAAATAGTCTTGATCACGAGGGTGTGAGATTGCTGAGTCCCCGTGACTCACAGATACTTCCAAAACCAGCTTGCAGGTGCCAATGATATCGTGTAGGTGACGCAACTGAGCTCAAGGAGGAGCTCGATGAAGATCTTGTTCATCATGTTGTTTCGTTTCTAGTTGATCAGTAGTGGAGCCCAGTTGGGGCGATCGGGGATCTGTAGCATTAGGGGTTGTCTTTTATTTTGGTTCCGTAGTCGGACCTTGATTGTATCTAGATGAATGTAATGATATTTATGCATTGTGTGACGTGGCGATTGTAAGCCAACTATGTACCTCTTGTCTATTTCAATACATGGGTTGTGTGAAGATTACCTCTCTTGCGACATTGCCTTCAATGCGGTTATGCCTCTAAGTCGTGCTTCGACACGTGGGAGATATAGCCGCATCGACGGTATTACAATTTCCGTCTCTCTCTTCTCAACCCGAGGCCCCTATTCACATCCCACTCCCACTATAAACCTAACCCACCTAGACCCTCCATCTGCTTCAAACCGTTCGATCGGGATCGAACGGCTCCGGAACGGGCCCAAACGACCCCTAGACCAAACTCTAGCGTCGCCGGCTATATATAGAACCCCCTCCTTCCAAATCTGGACATTCCTTCCCCTCCTTCTCAATTTTCGTGCCCCCCCAATCATCATCCGCCGCCACCTCCCACCTTTTCTTCCATTTCCGCACCCATCCACCTGCGATCCGCCACTTGGCGCGCCGCACTCGCCGGCACAGCCACCTGACTGCGCCTCGACCACTCCCGCGCCTCCACGTCGCCCCCTGCTGCTGCCCACTGTTCGGGCCCACCCGAAGCCCGTCCGTGGCTCGCCCCGGGCCGATCTGGGCCGAGACACATGTACCGCGCTGCCCCTGCTCCCCGAGCTCCAGATCGGGAGAGGAGATACCGATCCGAGCTCCGCCGCCTCTCTGCACCGTCACCCCGCGGGCCTCGCCGGACTTGCGCCCGCCGACAACCACTAGGCCGTCGCCGCCGCTTGAACCCAGGTCCGGCCGCTCTTTCTCATCCCTCCTCTTCTCCCCCTTCTCCTGTGCTCTCCCTCTCCTCTAAGCTCCGCGTCGCCACCATTTTTTTACAGGAGCCGCTGCAAGTTCGTCGCTGGCCTCCTCGGCCTCGTCCGTCGCCGGATCTGGGGACTCCATGCCCGGATCTGCTCGTTCCCGTTCTTCTCGCTTCATCCCGCCGCCGGAGTCCACAAGCCGTTGCCGCTCGTCCTAGTCGGGAGGAGGACGATGCCATCCACGTTGCTGGCCTCGCACACGCAAGCGGGCCGCGTCCTGCGTGAGGCCCAGCAACCAGCAACCAGCCTCCTCCAGCCCAGCTCCACCTCAGGCCGATTTGGCCCAAGGTGAGCAGATCCCCTCCAGCGCCTGTGCTCCTGTTGTGGCCCAGTCTAGCAGAATTCGGCCTGTTATGGGTTTTTTCCCTGTTCCAGCGATTTTGTCTTTTTCCCAAAGACTGCAGTTTGTAGAAAACTCCTTGAACTTCATGCATATCATAACTCACCAACCATGCATCACATGTAAAAATATTATATATATAAAATGCTTACAATTTCATCTAGTTTCACAATATTCCACTTTCATCCATGTTTAAAATGTTTAAATTGATGTTTGCATTAATTTTCTTAAATGCCATGCTAAAATGCTTTATTTCATAACTAATTAACCATAGCTTTGAATTTAATAAACTTTATATGTAAATGGGGCAGAAAAATGCATAGATTAACATGGTGTACTTACTTTGCATGTTTAAGGACTCTAAAATTATGTTTAGGTCAGAACAGTAGCTAATTCGAAATATGCAGATGAGGATTTTCTGGAATTGTTGTTGTTGTTTCTGGCCTCATTTAACTTGCTTAAATGTGTAGTTTTCATATGCTTCACCTCTTGCCACATTTAACAACATTTAATATTGTTGGGTACATAAACGAGAGAGAACTAAATAATTGATGTGGTGTTTCGTCAATACGCAACTCGTTGCATGTTGAGCTCCACTTAATTTGTAGTATTGTTTGTGCACTTTGCCATGCCATGTTTCATTAAATTGGACATGCGAGGCGTCTCTTGCGACCTCGCGCGAGGCTTGCGCCGAGCCTTGGAAGAAGCCCGGGAAGCTGATCGTTGTTGTGAGATCGCATAGAAATGCGCGTGGGAGCTCCAAGCCTGGAGTGCCTCCCTGGAGCAGCAAGTGGAGGCGCGCAAGGCCACCCTAGCGTCGATGAAGGGGATGCCTGCCCAGGAGGAAGAGATCCCGAGGCATGAGGAAGCGCTGGCGCTGGAAGCCATGGAGCGCGGCCTTGACCTTGAGCGGTTGGAGAAGAGGGAGCGCCAAGTCGCCCAAGCAGAGGATGTTGTCAGCGCACGCGAGGCCAAGGCCCAGGAGGAGGTCGATCGTCGGGTGGCCGAGGCTCGCACGGATCTTGTGGGCAGGTACGATCTGAAGCTGAAGCTCGTGGAAGCCGAAGCTGTGGGCAGGACTACTGCCCTCAAGTCAGGGTTGTGAAGGAAATATGCCCTAGAGGCAATAATAAAGTTATTATTTATTTCCTTATATCATGATAAATGTTTATTATTCATGCTTGAATTGTATTAACCAAAAACATAATACATGTGTGAATACATAGACAAACAGAGTGTCACTAGTATGCCTCTACTTGACTAGCTCGTTGATCAAAGATGGTTAAGTTTCCTAGCCATTGACATGGGTTGTCATTTGATTAACGGGATCACATCATTAGGAGAATGATGTGATTGACCTGACCCATTCCGTTATCTTAGCACCGGATCGTTTAGTATGTTGCTATTGCTTTCCTCATGACTTATACATGTTCCTATGACTATGAGATTATGCAACTCCCGTTTACCAGAGGAACACTTTGTGTGCTACCAAACATCACAACGTATCTGGGTGATTATAAAGGTGCTCTACAGGTGTCTCCGAAGGTACTTGTTGGGATGGCGTATTTCGAGATTAGGATTTGTCACTCCGATTGTCGGAGAGGTATCTCTGGGCCCTCTCGGTAATGCACATCACTTAAGCCTTGCAAGAATTGCAACTAATGAGTAAGTTGCGGGATGATGTATTACGGAACGAGTGAAGAGACTAGCCGGTAACGAGATTGAACTAGGTATTGAGATACCGACGATCGAATCTCGGGCAAGTAACATACCGATGACAAAGGTAACAACATATGTAGTTATGTGGTCTGATCGATAAAGATCTTCGTAGAATATGTGGGGGCCAATATGAGCATCCAGGTTCCGCTATTGGTTATTGACCGGAGACGTGTCTTGGTCATGTCTACATAGTTCTCGAACCCATAGGGTCCGCACGCTTAACGTTTCGATGATAGTTATATTATGAGTTTATATGTTTTGATGTACCGAAGGTTGTTCAGAGTCCCGGATGTGATCACGAACATGACGAGGAGTCTCTAAATGGTCGAGACATGAACATTGATATATTGGAAGCCTATGTTTGGATATCGGAAGTGTTCTGGGTGAAATCGGGATTTTACGGGAGTACTGGGAGGTTACCGGAACCCCCCGGGAGGTTAATAGGCCTTAGTGGGCCTTTACAAAGAAGAGGAGAGGCGGCCAGGGCTGGGCCGCGCGCCCCTCACCCCTAGTCCGAATAGGACAAGGAGAGGGGGGAGGCGCCCCCCCTTCCTTCTTCTTTCCCTCCTCTTTCCCCCTCCCAAGTCCTAATCCAATTAGGAAAGGGGGGGGGGAGTCCTACTCCCGGTGGGAGTAGGAATCCTCCTGGCATGCCCTCTCTCCTGGTGGGCCGCACCCCCCCTTGCTCCTTTATATACGGGGGCAGGGGGCATCCTAGAGAAACAACAATTGATCAGTTGATCTTTTAACCATGTTCGCTGCCCCCCTCCACCATAGTCCACCTCGATAATACTGTAGCGGTGCTTAGGCGAAGCCCTGCGTTGGTAGAACATCATCATCATCACCACGCTGTCGTGTTGACGAAACTCTTCCTCAACACTCGGCTGGATCGGAGTTCGAGGGATGTCATCATGCTGAACGTGTGCTGAACTCGGAGGTGTCGCGCGTTCGGTACCTCATTGTGCTAACGCTTCCTCTTTCGATCTACGAGGGTACGTGGACAACACTCTCCCCTCTCGTTGTTGTGCATCACCATGATCTTGCGTGTGCGTAGGAATTTTTTCGAAATTACTACATTCCCCAATAGTGGTATCAGAGCCTGGTTTTATGCATAGATGTCATATGCGCGAGTAGAACACAAGTGAGTTGTGGGCGATATAAGTCATACTGTTTACCAACATGTCATACTTTGGTTCGGCGGTATTGTTGGATGAAGTGGCCCGGACCGACATGACGCGTACGCTTACACGAGACTGGTTCTACCGACGTGCTTTGCACACACGTGGCTGGCGGGTGTCAGTTTCTCCAACTTTAGTTGAACCGAGTGTGGCTACGCCCGGTCCTTGCGAAGGTTAAAACAACACCAACTTGACAAACTATCATTGTGGTTTTTATGCGTAGGTAAGAACGGTTCTTGCTAAGGCCATAGCAGCCACGTAAAATTTGCAACAACAAACTAGAGGATGTCTAACTTGTTTTCATAGGGCATGTTGTGATGTGATATGGTCAAGACATGATGCTAAATTTTATTGTATGAGATGATCATGTTTTGTAACCGAGTTATCGGCAACTGGCAGGAGCCATATGGTTGTCGCTTTATTGTATGCAATGCAATCGCCCTGTAATGGTTTACTTTATCACTAAGCGGTAACGATAGTCGTAGAAGCATAAGATTGGCGAGACGACAATGATACTATGATGGAGATCAAGGTGTCGCACCGGTGATGATGGTGATCATGACAGGTGCTTCGGAGATGGAGATCACAAGCACAAGATGATGATGGCCATATCATATCACTTATATTGATTGCATGTGATGTTTACCTTTTATGCATCTTATCTTGCTTTGATTGACGGTAGCATTATAAGATGATCCCTCACTAAATTATGAAAGTATAAGTGTTCTCCCTGAGTATGCACCGTTGCGAAAGTTCTTCGTGCTGAGACACCGCGTGATGATCGGGTGTGATAGGCTCTACGTTCAAATACAACGGGTGCAAAACAGTTGCACACGCGGAATACTCAGGTTAAACTTGACGAGCCTAGCATATAACAGATATGGCCTCGGAACAGGGAGACCGAAAGGTCGAGCATGAATCATATAGTAGATATGATCAACATAGTGATGTTCACCGTTGAAACTACTCCATCTCACGTGATGATCGAACATGGTTTAGTTGATATGGATCACGTGATCACTTAGAGGATTTGAGGGATGTCTATCAAAGTGGGAGTTCATAAGTAATATGATTAATTGAACTTAAATTTATCATGAACTTAGTACCTGATAGTATCTTGCTTGTCTATGTTGATTGTAGATAGATGGCCCGTGTTGTTGTTCCGTTGAATTTTAATGTGTTCCTTGAGAAAGCAAAGTTGAAAGATGATGGTAGGAATTACACAGATTGGGTCCGTAACTTGAGGATTATCCTCATTGCTGCTCAGAAGAATTACGTCCTGTAAACATCGCTGAGTGCCAGGCCTGCTGCTGATGCAACTGACGATGTTAAGAACGTCTGGCAGAGCAAAGCTGATGACTACTCAATAGTTCAATGTGCCATGCTTTACAGCTTAGAACTGGGACTTCAACGGTGTTTTGAACGTCATGGAGCATATGAGATGTTCCAAGAGTTGAAGTTAATATTTCAAACAAATGCCCGGATTGAGAGATATGAAGTCTCCAATAAGTTCTACAGCTGCAAGATGGAGGAGAATAGTTCTGTCACTGAGCATATACTCAAGATGTCTGGGTACTGCAATCACTTGATTCAACTGGGAGTTAATCTTTCGGATGATAGCGTCATTGACAGAATTCTCCAGTCACTGCCACCAAGCTACAAAAGCTTCGTGATGAACTATAATATGCAAGGAATGGATAAGACAATTCCCGAGCTCTTCGCAATGCTAAAGGCTGTGGAGGTAGAAATCAAGAAGGAGCATCAAGTGTTGATGGTCAATAAGACCACCGGTTTCAAGAAAAAGGGCAAAGGGAAGAGGAAGGGGAACTTCAAGAAGAACAGCAAGCAAGTTGCTGCTCAAGAGAAGAAACCCAAGTCTGGACCTAAGCCTGAGACTGACTGCTTCTACTGCAAGCAGACTGGTCACTGGAAGCAGAACTGCCCGGCGGATAAGAAGGATGGCAAGGTGAACAAAGGTATATGTGATATACATGTTATTGATGTGTACCTTACTAATGCTCACAGTAGCACCTGGGTATTTGATACCGGTTCTGTTGCTAATATTTGCAACTCGAAACAGGGGCTGTGGATTAAGCGAAGATTGGCTACGGACGAGGTGACGATGCACGTGGGAAATGGTTCCAAAGTCGATGTAATCGCAGTCATCATGCTACCTCTACATCTACCTTCGGGATTAGTATTAGACCTAAATAATTGTTATTTGGTGCCAGTGTTGAGCATGAACATTATATCTGGATCTTGTTTGATGTGAAACGGTTATTCCTTTAAATCGGAGAATAATGGTTGTTCTATTTATTTGAGTAATATCTTTTATGGTCATGCACCCTTGAAGAGTGGTCGATTTTTGTTGAATCTCGATAGTAGTGATACACATATTCATAATATTGAGGCCAAAAGATGCAGAGTTGATAATGATAGTGCAACTTATTTGTGGCACTACCGTTTAGGTCATATCGGTGTAAACCGCATGAAGAAACTCCATACTAATGGACTTTTGGAACCACTTGATTATGAATCACTTGGTACTTGCGAACCGTGCCTCATGGGCAAGATGACTAAAACGCCGTTCTCCGGTACTATGGAGAGAGCAACAAATTTGTTGGAGATCATATATACAGATGTATGTGGTCCGATGAATGTTGAGGCTCGTGGTGGATATCGTTATTTTCTCACCTTCACAGATGATTTAAGCATATATGGGTATATCTACTTAATGAAACATAAGTCTGAAACATTTGAAAAGTTCAAAGAATTTCAGAGTGAAGTTGAAAATCATTGTAACAAGAAAATAAAGTTTCTACGATCTGATCGTGGAGGAGAATATTTGAGTTATGAGTTTGGTTTTCATTTGAAACAATGCGGAATAGTTTCGTAACTCACGCCTCCCGGAACACCACAGCGTAATGGTGTGTCCGAACGTCGTAATCGCACTTTACTAGATATGGTGCGATCTATGATGTCTCTTACTAATTTACCACTATCGTTTTGGGGTTATGCTTTAGAGACAGCCGCATTCACGTTAAATAGGGCACCATCAAAATCCGTTGAGACGACGCCTTATGAACTATGGTTTGGCAAGAAACCAAAGTTGTCGTTTCTGAAAGTTTGGGGCTGCGATGCTTATGTGAAAAAACTTCAACCTGATAAGCTCGAACCCAAATCGGAGAAATGTGTCTTCATAGGATACCCAAAGGAGACTATTGGGTACACCTTCTATCACAGATCCGAAGGCAAGACTTTTGTTGCTAAATTCGGAGTTTTTCTAGAGAAGGAGTTTCTCTCGAAGGAAGTGAGTGGGAGGAAAGTAGAACTTGATGAGGTAACTGTACCTGCTCCCTTATTGTAAAGTAGTTCATCACAGAAACCGGTTTCTGTGACACCTACACCAATTAGTGAGGAAGTTAATGATGATGATCATGAAACTTCAGATAAAGTTGTTGCTGAACCTCGTAGGTCAACCAGAGTAAGATCCGCACCAGAGTGGTATGGTAATCCTTTTCTAGAAATTATGTTACTAGACCATGACGAACCTACGAACTATGAACAAGCGACGGTGAGCCCAGATTCCACAAAATGGCTTGAGGCCATGAAATCTGAGATGGGATCCATGTATGAGAACAAAGTGTCGACTTTGGTTGACTTGCCGTTGATTGGTAAGAAATTGAGAATAAATGGATCTTCAAGAGGAAGACTGACGCTGACGGTAATGTTACTGTCTATAAAGCTCGACTTGTTGTGAAAGGTTTTCGACAAGTTCAAGGGATTGACTACGATGAGACCTTCTCACCCGTAGCGATTCTTAAGTCTGTCTGAATCATGTTAGCAACTGCCGCATTTTATGATTATGAAATTTGGCAAATGGATGTCAAAACTACATTCCTGAATGGATTTCTGGAAGAAGAGTGGTATATGATGCAACCGGAAGGATTTGTCGATCCAAAGGGAGCTAACAAAGTGTGCAAGCTCCAGCAATCCATTTATGGACTGGTGCAAGCCTCTCAGAGTTGGAATAAACACTTTGATAGTGTGATCAAAACATTTGGTTTTGTACAGACTTTTGGAGAAGCCTGTACTTACAAGAAAGTGACTGGGAGCTCTGTAGCATTTCTAATATTACATGTGGATGACATATTGTTGACTGGAAGTGATATAGAATTTCCGGATAGCATAAAGGGATACTTGAATAAAAGTTTTTCAATGAAAGACCTCGGTGAAGCTGCTTATATATTGGGCATCAAGATCTATAGAGATAGATCAAGACGCTTAATTTGACTTTTACAAAGCACATACCTTGACAAAGTTTTGAAGAAGTTTAAAATGGATCAAGCAAAGAAAGGGTTCTTGCCTGTGTTACAAGGTGTGAAGTTGAGTAAGACTCAAGGCCCGACCACTGTAGAAGATAGAGAGAAAATGAAAGATGTTCCCTATGCTTCAGCCATAGGCTCTATCATGTATGCAATGATGTGTACCAGACCTGATGTGTGCCTTTCTATAAGTCTAGCAGGGAGGTACCAAAGTAATCCAGGAGTGGATCACTAGACAACGGTCAAGAACATCCTGAAATACCTGAAAAGGACTAAGGATATATTTCTTGTTTATGGAGGTGACAAAGAGCTCATCGTAAATGGTTACGTTGATGCAAGCTTTGGCACTGATCCGGACGATTCTAAATCGAAAACCGGATACGTGTTTACATTGAACGGTGGAGCTGTCAGTCGGTGTAGATCTAAACAAAGCGTCGTGGTGGGATCTACGTGTGAAGCAGAGTACATAGCTGCTTCGGAAGCAGCAAATGAAGAAGTCTGGATGGTGGAGTTCATATCCGATCTAGGTGTCATACCTAGTGCATCGGGTCCAATGAAAATCTTTTGTGACAATACTGGTGGAATTGCCTTGGCGAAGGAATCCAGATTTCACAAGAGAACCAAGCACATCAAAAGATGCTTCAATTCCATCCCGGGTTTAGTCCAGGTGGGAGACATAGAAATTTGCAAGGTACATACGGATCTGAATGTTGCATACCCATTGACTAAGCCTCTTCGACGAGCAAAACATGATCAGCACCAAGGCTCCAGGCATGTTAGAATCATTACTGTGTAATCTAGATTATTGACTCTAGTGCAAGTGGGAGACTGAAGGAAATATGCCCTAGAGGCAATAATAAAGTTATTATTTATTTCTTTATATCATGATAAATGTTTATTATTCATGCTAGAACTGTATTAACCGGAAACATAATACATATGTGAATACATAGACGAACAGAGTGTCACTAGTATGCCTCTACTTGACTAGCTCGTTGATCAAAGATGGTTAAGTTTCCTAGCCATTGACATGGGTTGCCATTTGATTAACGGGATCACATCATTAGGAGAATGATGTGATTGACCTGACCCATTCCATTAGCTTACCACCCGATCGTTTAGTATGTTGCTATTGCTTTCTTCATGACTTATACATGTTCCTATGACTATGAGATTATGCAACTCCCGTTTACCGGAGGAACACTTTGTGTGCTACCAAACGTCACAATGTAACTGGGTGATTATAAAGGTGCTCGACAGGTGTCTCCAAAGGTACTTGTTGGGTTGGCGTATTTCAAGATTAGGATTTGTCACTTCGATTGTCGGAGAGGTATCTCTGGGCCCTCTCGGTAATGCACATCACTTAAGCCTTGCAAGCATTGCAACTAATGAGTTAGTTGCGGGATGATGTATTACGGAACGAGTAAACAGACTTGCTGGTAACGAGATTGAACTAGGTATTGAGATACCGACTATCGAATCTCGGGCAAGTAACATACCGATGACAAAGGGAACAATGTATGTAGTTATGTGGTCTGACTGATAAAGATCGTCGTAGAATATGTGGGAGCCAATATGAGCATCCAGGTTCCGCTATTGGTTATTGACTGGAGACGTGTCTCGGTCATGTCTACATAGTTCTCAGACCCGTAGGGTCCGCATGCTTAACGTTTTGATGACAGTTATATTATGAGTTTATATGTTTCGATGTACCGGAGGTTGTTCGGAGTCCCGGATGTGATCATGGACATGATGAGGAGTCTCGAAATGGTCGAGACATGAAGATTGATATATTGGAAGCCTATGTTTGGATATGGGAAGTGTTCCGGGTGAAATCAGGATTTTACCGGAGTACCGGGAGGTTACCGGACCCCCCCGGGAGGTTAATGGGCCTTAGTGGTCCTTTACGGAGAAGAGGAGAGGCGGCCAGGGCTGGGCCACGCGCCCCTCCCCCCTTGTCCGAATAGGACAAGGAGAGGGGGGCGGTGCCCCCCATTCCTTCTTCTCTCCCTCCTCTTTCCCCCTCCCAAGTCCTAATCCAACTAGGAAAGGGGGGGAGTCCTACTCCCGGTGGGAGTAGGACTCCTCCTGGCGCGCCTTCTCTCCTGGCCGGCCGCACCCCCCTTGCTCCTTTATATACGGGGGGTAGGGGGCACCCTAGAGAAACAACAATTAATCAGTTGATCTTTTAGCCATGTGCGGTGCCCCCTCCACCATAGTCCACCTCGATAATACTGTAGCGGTGCTTAGGCGAAGCCCTGCGTCGGTAGATCATCATCATCGTCACCATGCTGTCGTGCTGACGAAACTCTCCCTGAACACTCAGCTGGATCGGAGTTCAAGGGACGTCATCAGGCTGAACGTGTGCTGAACTCAGAGGTGCCGTGCGTTCGATACTTGATCGGTCGAATCATGAAGACGTACGACTACATCAACCGCGTTGTGCTAACGCTTCCGCTTTCGGTCTACGATGGTACGTGAACAACACTCTTCCCTCTTGTTGTTGTGCATCACCATGATTTTGTGTGTGCGTAGGAAATTTTTTGAAATTACTATGTTCCGCAACAGGTTGGCTGAGGAGGGGCAACGTGAGGAAGCCGCCGTAGCCGCCCTGGTCTCAGTGCAAGCTGAGCTAGCTTCCGCCCGTGCCGGGCTACATTCTATTCAGCAGCAGGTTTCCAGAGCCAAGTCCTCCGCGCAGGAGAGTAGGGAGGAAGCGCTCCGGCGGAGGACGTTGGAGCGCGAGCACGCCCCCATGCTCCAAAGCCTCAGGATCAGAGCCAACGCGGTGCTGGGTGCCATCTGCGACGAAGATGCCCCTCATCCCGACTCGAATGATTACGCCAACCACCTCCTTTCCTTCACCGATGTGGTGACATGCCTAGAGAATCGTTTCGAGAGGGCTCGCCAGCTTGTTGAAGAGAGGAGCCACGGCCTGCTTAGGCGCGCATTCTCCCGCGTCTTCAGCCACCTCCAGAACACCTACCCCAACTTCGATTCTGACGTTGCCATTGCCCCTGTGCGAGAGGCGACCTGGCGTGCTGGGTAGACGACAATGTGGATTCTCTAGTCAAGGCCTTCTCCTCCAAGGACGACATGGTGGTGGTTGCGACAGATGAAGGCGACATTGTTGACGATGGTGTGGGCAATGCCGGCAATGGTGACGGTGATGCCGGCGATGAGGATGGCGATGCCAGCGATGGTGACGGCGACGCGAGTGATGCGTCTGAGGGTGACCCGGAGGACGCGATGAGCGATATGTCCGATTGAGCCCGTGCTTCCTTGTCGCTGACCCTGCATGTGAAAACTCGGGCATGGCCATGAAAGTTGTAAGAGCATTTTGGGAGGGGGAGCCCCTCATGTAAATAGATTACTGCCTCTATTCCTTCGGCCAAGCTGAAGATGCGTTTTTATGAGCTCGCGAGTCTCGCCGCGAGCTTACTGTTGCAGTTTACATTAGTCAGGGCCGGTTCCCGACCGGCTCGTGAGGTCGTGAGCTTATGAGGGGCCTGCCGATCCGTCCGAGAGGGCCTCGCGAGAAGCAAGCGCCACCCATGGAAGGACGTGCGTGCAGCGTGCGTGCGCCGTGCCCAGCCCCCGCTCGCGAGGGGGAGGCCAGATTGCAAGACATCGCACGGACGAGAAAAGACACCCCCCCGCACGCATGCCAATGAAAATTCAACTTCAAATTTAAATCCAAATCTAGAAAACAGGGCTATAGAAAAGAGATTAAAAGCAAATGGCCACGTCCGGCGCCAAGTCTATTCTTCTTGTCTTCTCACCAGCGCGGAGCTAAGTGATGCCACTAGGACATGGGAGGGAGCCCCTGAGGCCCGTGGGCAGCACTCCTGAGACTCCAGGGAGTGGACAACCCCACCCATTATTACGTGAGAGTGTCACGAGCGGAGATCTTCATAGGCGCGAGCCTTACTTCATATTGCCGGACGAGGGCCCCGCCTTGCTCCACCCTCGACCACCATTGGTGCGTTCGGAAGCCCGGACGAAGCCTAGGGGCAAAGGGAACGCCAGCAGTGCCCTCGGCAACCACGAGTCCTTTGCCGGGGGAAGGCTCACCAGCACCTCCCAGACAGAGGGCCTACTTCCCGGGGACGCCCTGCTCCACGCGATGTGGGGAGGGACCTTGCTCCCGGCTCCTCCCCTGCAGCCCCCAGTGCGCTCCTCCTGGTGGAAGGGAGGCCATTGAGCTGGGGCCGCCGTCCGCCGTCATGACCTGATCCTCCTGCGACCCATGGTTAGCGTAAGCTTGCTCCTGAGAGATTAGTGGTACCCTGTAGCTGTTGTCACCAGCATGGTTGGCAAGGCTCCCGGAAGGCCTCAGCTTCCAGCGCCTCCGCCTCCCTGCCCGGCTCGAGGAACGAGCAAGGGTCGTCTTCCAGCGCATACTCCTGGTCCATCATATGGGTCACGTAGGCCTCCGAGGCTGCCGCCCTGAATACCTCGCCGAAGTGCCCCACGCTCCACATTGCCAGGCCCAGCGCGCCGCCCTGAGGATGGTAGGGCGGCCCTCCGCTGAGGCCGCGGGTGGCAACGCTCGTGCCCACGCAGGTGGAAGTGGCGCGGGTGCGATTGGGCGTCCGGTGCTGCTGGTCGTGCCAGTGTTGATGAAGCCTCCTCATGCACATGGGGGCACGCGGGCGCGGCTTGGCCCGCCACGCGATCCGGCCGTGGCCTGAGGCGTAAGCAGGGAGCAGAAGGGCGGTGCTCCCGAGGCCGCAACATCCAGTAGCTCGGCGACGCGCTCCAGCAATGCATCCCGGCCGCTCTCCATCAGCCGGCACCGCAGCAGCTCCGGAGCCACCGTGAGCATGGCCCTCATGTTTGCTTGTTCCCCTCGGGTGTGCGGCGCCATGGCCGTAGTGTGGCTTAAGGCCCTTGTGAATGCCCGCGCTTGTCATGGAGTGAGGGTGGATGGAGTTTGACCACACCGCCCGCTCCCCATAGTGTTTGGTGGTGTGCGTGCCGCCTGGGGCGCAGGGTTGAGGTCTTCTTGCATGGACCGCGCCGCCTGGGCCAGCCAAGCTGCCCAACGGTCCACGTTGGTCCTTGGGTCACCGGACAACGGAACCCGCGGAGTGTCATCTGAACAACTGGCGAAAGAAAAGCTCCGACGCACCCCTACCTCGTGCGCCAAATGTCGGATTTTGTGTTCTGGCAAAACCCTTGAGGTTCAAACTCTAGGGTGCACACGAAGATCTCTCCCACTCTCTAGCTCGCACGCATCATGATCTCATGGCCTAGCTCGACGAACCCAAAGAACAAAAGACACAAGAGTTTAAACTGGTTCGGGCCACCGATGTGGTGTAATACCCTACTCCAGTGTGGTGTGGTGGATTGCCTGTTGGGTTGAGGATGAACAGTTACAAGGGAAGAACAGCCTCCTGAGGAGAGGTGTCCTTGTATTTGGTGAACTTGTGTGGTTATGGATGGTCTCTCTCTAGATGAGCCGATCCCCTTCTATGATGGTGGCTAGTCCTATATATAGAGGCCCGGGTCCTCTTCCCAAATATTAGGTAGGAAGGGATCCCACAATGGCCAATTTAAAGGGGGACAACTAGTACAAGCAATCTTGACAAAAGTAGTCTTGCCTGCCAAAGGCTCTGGTGGTGACGTCCCCTTGGACTCCACGGTGACCTTCGTCCTGCTAGTCTTGGTCTTGTTGCACCGATATGGAAACCTTTGCCTGATGCCTCAGGACTCCTCGCCTGCACTTGCCCCTTTAGCACCAAAGAGGAAACGAGGACACTGCGCGCTGGCGCCCACCTGGCGCCCGCCTGGCTCCGGTTGTCATGGCTTGCATCACACAAACCTCACGAGGTGTCCCTTGCCTTGATCACTCCACCGCTCGCGAGCTAGCCTGGTGAGGCCGCCCCTGAGGAGGTCTTGTGTCTTCTTCCTCACGAGGCTTGGCCCCTCGCGAGGGTCTTGAGTGTTTGCTAGTGAAGATGGGCCATACAGGGCCGCTGGCCGCAGGCAGGCAAGTCTGGGGACCCGCGTTCCTAGAATGCCGACACATGGGACTGGGCATCCCGATTACCGGCCATTTCCTCGTGAAAGATGAGCGCAGTCCACTCATCATGAGAATAGCCCACCTAGCATGGAAGATATAGACAGCCCTAGTTGATATATGAGCTATTCGAGCATACAAAATGGAATTTCAATTGAAGGTTTAGAGTTTGGCACATACAAATTTACTTGGAACGACAGGTAGATACCGCTTATAGGAAGGTATGGTGGACTCATGTGGAATAACTTTGGGGTTCATGGAAGTGGATGCACAAGAAGTATTCCCGCTTAGTACAAGTGAAGGCTAGAAAGAGACTGGGAAGCGACCAACTAGAGGGCGACAACAATCATGAACATGCGCTAAGATTAATCAACAATGAGTGCAAGCATGAGTAGGATATAAATCACCATGAACATAAATATCATGGAGGCTATGTTGATTTTATTTCAACTACATGCGTGAACATGTGCCATGTCAAGCCACTCGAATCGTTCAAAGGAGGATACCGCCTTATCATACCCCATCACAACCATTTTGACAGCATATTGGCATGCAAGTGTTCGCACACGAACACGTCACATGTACCCTCGATGCCGGCGATGATGCACCGCAGCTCACGTCGAAGGAGTCTCACCAGAAGCGCAATTCGCAAGTCGACCGGTGAGAGCTTTTGAGGACCCGAAACCCTACACTCCCGGGAGGGACCCCGTCGGGGAGTGCGGCGGCTATGGGCTGCGCTAGGTCGGCGAAGCCGCCCCTAGAGCCTTGCGATTCTCAGCTCTCCAACATGAAGAACGACGAAGAACGAGGGAGCAAGAATGAGGGAAGGACAAGACGTAGATGAAAAAGCTGTAGATGTGTTTGCGATTGTGTGTTGTTTCAATCGGCCGTCACCCCTAACATATATAAGAGGCGGCTGGACTTCCCGTGCAAGAAAAGGATTTATCTAGGCTTTCCTTACAAGAAAATTACATCAATTCACGTCCAAAACCCTAGTCAAATTCGGACTGGTTTTATCCGAACATTCCAAAACTGTTCGGTTTAAACTGGCTGTACTTTGAGGGTCCTTTTTGTGGTGACAAACGACCTCGGATGGAAATTAGCCCAAAAGAAATCTTGACCGTTTCGACGAGACGAACATCTTTCATGTTGAATGTTTTTTCATCAGAGGTGATCTCGAGGGTCAAATCGCTCGTGCAAAACAGCTAATTACTCACGCAGCTCATCACACATACCCAGATATGTGTCTGGTTCCGAGCGTCATATTTTGCTCGTTGGAGGGTCTCGCTGTACAGGCTCTAACTTTTGCATACGACCTCAGATTGAGACGATCTTTATATCAAAATCGATTGTTTCGACGAGACGCACAACTTTTTTTTAAAACTTTCTCCATTTGAAGCCATATTCATTGGGCTACTGGACATTCTTTAATCTGGTGTCGACATGAGGATCTCTGAACTTGTCATAACTTTTACATCCAAGCTCCATTTTAGACCATCTTCATATTCATCTTCATCTTCTCGAAAAGAGTCATTTCATGATGACTTTCAATAGTAAGTTTGAATTAATCTTGACATAGCTTCAAGCCACTCTTTATAAACGTGCCACTTTTGAGCGTCAACACATGCCCCCCTATTTTTCGGCAAAGCTAGCGTGCCGAAAAATAACTTGTACCAAGTTTGTTCTAAGGACGATGTCAACACTCCATCGGCCATTTATATGTTCTTAGGGCGATAGGTATATATCGGCCATGTTTATGCTAAGGGCGATAGTTATTTATCGGCCATTGCCTATCTAGGCTTCTTGCCACACACTTGAGTGGTACTTCTTTAAATATTTTCCATTGAGAGATCGAGGTAACAATGCCCCTTGTATGGATTCCACCAAATATGAATTTCCAGGAACTACTCTTGTAATCCTAAAAGGACCTTCCCAACTTGGAGACCACTTCCCGAATTTTCTGTCTTTCGAACCAATTGGTAGAATCAACTTCCACACGAGATCGCCAACTTGAAAAGTCTTCAACTTGACCTTTTTATTGTAAGCTCTTGCCACCCTCAACTTATCTCTCTCTATGGCCTCCAGGGCAGCCAAACGTTTATCAACGACTTCATCAATATTGTCCATCATCAAGTTATAAAAGTCCACCGCCGATAAATCATTCTGTTTGGCTATTCTCAAAGCATTCAAATTCACTTCCACTGGTAAAACGGCCTCTTGACCATATACGAGCTCATATGGAGTTACCTTTGTAGCACCATGCCTTGAGATTCTGTGCGCCCACAAAGCTTCGGACAGTAGCTCATGCCATCTCCTTGGATTATCTCAATCTTCTTCTTGATGAGTTTGATTAAAATTTTATTGCTAGACTCAGCCTGTCCATTGGCTTGGGCATAATATGGAGAGGAATTGAGCAACTTTATGTTATAAGATTTGGCAAATTCTCTGAGTTGGTGTGACATAAAACATGAGCCTTGATCTGTAGTCAATGTTTGAGGAATGCCAAATTTATGAATAATGTGCTCGGTAATGAATTTAATTACCTCGACATGTTTCATGTTCTTGAGAGGTAATGCTTCAGACCATTTAGTGAAATAATCGGTTGCCACCAATACGAACCGATGCCCCTTTGAGGAAGACGGATGAATTTGTCCAATAAAGTCTAAACCCCATCCTCTGAAAGGCCACGACTTGATAATGGGATGTAACATAGCAGCAGGAGCCAACTGAATATCACCAAATTTTTGACAAGCTTCACACCCTTTGTAATATCTGAAGCAATCATTAATCATAGTCGGCCAATAAAATCCAGCATGTCGTAGCAACCATTTCATCTTGGGAGCCGACTGATGAGTGCCACAAATACCTTCATGGACCTCCCCCATAGCAACTCTCGCTTGGTCCTCGTCCAAGCACTTTAGAAGAACATCATCAACCGTTCGGTGATAGAGACCATCATCTCTCATTGTGTATTTAAAAGCCATACGCCGAACAGCCATGTCCACCCTTCTACTAGGATCACGCAAATAATCAACAATGGGTTTCCTCCAGTCTTGATTTTCTCCTGCATTGAATATTTCATTAGTGGCCGAAATGGTGGGCTCCGGTTCGGCCTCCCCTCTGTTGGCAAGACTAGACATCGGCCTTTGAGAAATATGAAACATGCCATGATCCACATGATAGCCGGATGCTTGCTGTGCAAACCCATTTGCTTTCCAGTTGTCATGTCTAGATATATGAGCAATGCTAAAATAATCCAAAGTAGAAATTATATCTAGACACTTATCAAGATAAACATTAAGTGATTCGTCAAAACACTGAAAAACTTTGGATATTTGCTGCACTACTAATAACGAATCACCAAAAGCCTCAATATGTGTAGCACCTATGGCAAGCAACATCTCTAAGCCGAATAACAATGCTTCATATTCGGCTTGATTATTTGTGCAAAAATATTCTAAGCGGCACGAGGCTTCAAAAATAGCACCATGAGGAGATATATAAACAATACCAACACATTGGCCATTGCTACAAACCGAACCATCAAAATATAATCTCCATGGTACTAACGAGACAAGGTTTATATCAATATCATGCTTGTCATCAATCCGATGCTCAACAATAAAATTAGCAACGATTTGGCCATTCATGGATTTTAGAGATTCCTAAGATAAATCATATTCAATTAAAGCATAAGCCCACTTGCCAATTCTACCACTAAGAATTGGCCTATGCAACATGTACTTGATGACATCGGTTTGACAAGCTACAATGCAAGTACTAGGCGCTAGGTAATGTCTCAATTTTGTACAAGCATAATATAAGCATAAGCATAATTTCTCAATAAATATATCCCTTGTCTCTAGTCCAATAAGCGTCGTCTTAAATAAGTAATAACATGCTCCTTCCCTTCAGTCTCTTGAGTTAAAACAGCACCAATAACACCTTCTTCCGCTGCAATGTAAAGTCTAAATGGCTCCCTGTGCTTGGGCGCTTTCATAACCGGAGGAGTGCACAAATATTTCTTAATTATATCAAATGCCTCTTGCTGTTTTGCCCCCCAAGTAAAATCAACATCATTCTTTAACCGAAGGATAGGAGTAAATGCATCAACCTTCCCTGATAGATTGGCTATGAACCTCCTCAAATAATTGACCTTGCCAAGGAATTTTTGCATATCTCTCTTGCATGTTGGAGCCTCTACTTTTTGTATAGCTTCGATCTTTTTGGAATCAATTTCCACGCCATCTTCATGAATAATGAAACCCAGAAACTTCCCGGCCGATAAACCAAAGGCACACTTCAAAGGATTCATTTTCAGCCCATATTTCTTCATTCTTTCAAAAGCTATGCGCAAATCGGCTAGATGAGATTCAAAAGCATCCGATTTGACAACAATATCATCAATATAAACCTCAAGTATAACACCAAGTAAATCATGAAAAATTAAATTCATAGCCCTTTGATACGTGGCACCGGCATTTTTTAATCCAAAGGTCATCACTGTCCACTCAAATAAACCAAGGAAATAGGGACATCGAAAAGCCGTTTTGGACATGTCCTCTTCGGCCATAAAAATCTTATTATACCCCGCATTACCATCAAGAAAGCTAATGACCTTATCTCCAGAAGCATCATTAATAAGCATATCGGCTACTGGCATAGGATACTCATCTTTAGGTGTAGCTCTATTCAAATCTCTGAAATCAATGCATGCCCTCAACTTGCCGGAGCCTTTCTTCTCTACTAGTAGAATGTTAGAAATCCACTCGGCATACGTGCAAGGTCTAATAAAATTAGCTTTAAGGAAATGACTAATCTCTTCCTTGATCCGGTCATACGTTTTTGGATTAAACTTTCTGGCCGATTGCTTATATGGCCTAAAACCGGCCTTTATAGGTAACTGATGCTCCACTAGCTCTCGGCTTAAACCTGGCATCTCATGATATTCCCATGCAAAGCAACAAACATATTCTTTTAATAGCTCGATCAACAAACATATTCTTAAATTTTCGTTTACAAATGTCGGCCTAGGAATTGAACCATCTCATATATCTATCTCTTCTAATGGATCGGCGAATGTAAAACCTTGTCCTAGTTTATCCATATCATCTAACTCTTCTATGGACCCATACATATCGTTCTCATCAAACCGATATTCTACAAGACGTTTCGGTAACCACTCTGAGTTAGGATCCATTTAAATGCATCATACCTTGGAGCCGATTACCACCAACCGGCTTTAAAGAAACATGCACAAAACCACTTTTCGTGGCGCTAAGAAAATCATATTCTGATAAGTCGCGCCCTGTCAGGCAAGTAGCATCGGGATGTTGCCAATCCACCGATGCATCGGCCAAAGCAACAAAGCCGAATTATCCGCATGAATGACTTCTACTTCATCATCAACCCATTGAATTAAAAACTGGTGCATAGTAGATGGCACGCATTGGTTTGCATGAACCTAATCGCGGCCTAATATCACATTGTAGTTACCTTGCACCTCGACGACAAAGAAGGCGGTAGCCAAAGTTTTGCTTCCCACCGTAAGCTCCACATAAATTACACCTTTGGCTTTAGTTTTCTCTTTGCCTTCAAATCCATTAAGCACCATGTTGGTCTTTATTAACTCTTCATCACGCAGCCCCAATTTTTTGAAAACCAAATATGGCATAAGATTAACCACAACACCACCATCGACAAGCATTCTAGCAACCGGCGATCCATTAAAATGACTTTTAAGGAACAATGGCTTCAAGTGTGTCACCGATTCTTTTGGCTTCTCGAATATAGCATTTTTAGGACCAAAATCTAGCTGAGCTACTTCCCCTTCTTCATCTATAGCTCGAAATTCAGCGGGTAAGTAATACACCATATTAATATCCATACCTTAATGAACCGGTGTAGACTCATAATAAAGCATTTCATCTTCTTCCGCAAGAATGTCCATTGACTCCGAAATATCTTCAAGCGAAGAGGAAGTAGTAGGCAAAGTGGACGATGTAATAGTAGCTGCATCGTCCTCCGTTGGTGGTGTAGGTGTTGCGATGATCAATGCAGAAGCTGCTATGTTTTCCTTTTGCTTTGGCCTCCACACTTGTTTTGGGGGTACCATGGGACGACTTTCATTGAAAAATTTATCCCTTAGCTTTTCTGCTTCTTGTTCCTCCTTCTCGTGACTCCTCATGCCCTGCAATCTCCTTTTCTGCGCCTTGGTCAGACTGGAAGGACACCACTTAGGCTGAGTATATTTTGGATCCCTCGACTTGGCCTTGCTTGTGCTAGCTTTATGATCATTAGCCATGGGACCCTGATGGACAACAGCCACATCTTTATTAGAATCAGCCGGATTATCACTAATAATCGGCTCTTTCATTGTTAATTCTTTAGTGCCTATCATAATAGTTTTAGCACTAGTATTCTTCTCCTTTTGCTTGCCAGGCTCTGAAATTTTAGCACTTGGTGATTTAGCACGCCACACTTGCTTGCCAACCCTTCCATGATTATCTTGCATTAGCCGATTGACACCGTTGTTGAAACGGCCTCGTGTGGGATAAAAAAGCCTCTCATGAACGGGCCTCCTTGGTTCAACTACCCCCATCCTCCATTGTAGCCTCCCATGTAGTATGGCACATAGGGGGGTGGTGCCATCAATGGTCCCGGTGCCCATGACCCATATGGCCTTGCGTAATGCTGAAATTATTCCCGAGGAGGTGACCTTGAGAGCTTCAAATTTAATGCCCGGTCAGAGCTAGAACCGGTCGCTTGATTGGCATACTTGGACAACAGCATATGAAAAGTTGGCTTGATTCTCTTGCGCTGCACTTTAGCTTCATTCGTCTTCCACTTGCCAACCTCTGGACTCTTGGGCTTAACAAATTTGACATGAGTGTTCTCTTGCACTTGTGGTTGCCCCCCGAGTGGAGGATTCTTGATGGTGATCTTGATTACCTCCTTTCCACTGGTTGCTTGTCAAGCACAACTTGTCTCCCCAAGACCTTGTCGCTCTCCTTATTTTTCCTGGGCTCACCAATGACAATATTATTTTTATTAGCTGATTCGGCTATGTTGGGCCGAATTAACATCTTCTTCCCCTCCAAATCCATGGTGTTCATTGGGAAGGGCTGCTTATCAACTTGCATCTCAGAAAAATTCAATCGTCCGTCATTAATGGCCAATTGTATCTGTCGTCGAAAAACATTACAATCATTAGTAGCATGAGAAAAAGAATTATGATACTTGCAATAAGCATGTCGTTTCAGCTCTTCGAACGGCGGTAAAGTATGAGATATTCTAATAATCTTGGCTTGCAACAGAGCATCAAATATTTTATCACACTTAGCAATGTTGAAAGTAAATTTCATCTCTTCATCATGATTCTTACGAATCGGCTTTAAATCATTGCAAGTAAACGGTTTGGCCTTAGATGGCCAAACAAATTCAGCAGCATAAATATCACCCTCATCGTCCGAGTGATCACTATCATACTCAACCATATTCATCTTAGGACGATCAGATTTATATCTATGCACCTCTTTAAGATCTTTGCTTCGGCTTTCCTGAGCCGAAGCCCTTTGCAAGACTTGGTTGATATTTAAAAACTCATGTCCTTCTAGCCTTTCTCTAATGTGAGTTCTCAAACCACTAAGCACAAGATCAGCCAAATCTCTCTTGGTTATCACCAAACTATAGCACCGGTTTTTTGTATCTCTAAATCTTTTGACATAATCGGAGACCGATTCATCATGCTTTTGCTTAACCGATGTAAGATGGGATAGTTTAAGCTCATTGTCACCACTGTAGAAGTGATGATGAAACTTTTGCTCCAATTGAAACCATGTAGTAATAGAACCGGGTGGTAATGCAGAAAACCACGAGAAAGAAGTACCGGTTAAAGATAAAGGAAAATAACGTACTTTCCACTCGTCTCGTGAACTTGCCTCACCTAATTGTGCAAAGTATTGACTAACATGCTCCCATGTAGTCTTTTTTCCCTCTCCGCTAACTTAACAAAGTCTGGAACTTTATATCCGGGAGGACATGGCACGACATCAAAAATTTCTAGATATGGTTTCCTGGAAATTCGTGGTTTAGGTAGTTCAATCCCACAATGCTCTCAGAACACCCTAGACATTTCCTCTCTGACATTAGCCAAAATATCACTCGTATTGAGTGACGTTGCGTGTGGTTGTGGCGCATGGTGAATATGATTTCTAATAGTTGGTATAGTGCTAGTCGGAAGAGATGGTGGTGTGTATGTTGTACCATAGTTCGGCGCAATCCACTTGGACTTGCCGAACCGTAACCTAGCAATGCAGTTGGATTCACTGAACTTGGTACGTTCATGGCAGGATTAAAGGGTGGAGCAACAAAGTTGGTTTGTCTAACTGGGATAAGAATTCAACGGCACGGGCGGTGCCGATGAAATAGGTAAAGTTGGACCAAAGTTTTCCACACCACTACCATGATATGACTGAGGAGTATTATTTCGAGCAGTATTATTTTGTATGATAGCTTGGTAAATAAGATCATTTTTCTAAGCAATAAGAGTAGTAATTTCAGCCGACTGTTCAGGACAGAAGATTTTGCTTACAGCCGGTTCTACCTGCTCATTGCGAAGAGGAGGAAACTTGATTTCTTCAATTGAAGTGATGTTGCCTTGGCGATCCTTTTTGAACTTAGCAAGGAACTCCTGCATCTCCTTCTCTTCACATGCCTTCTTGTACTCCTCAAAAGCTTGGCGATGTTCTGCCGATAATTCCACAAAATTGGGCTTGATGATGTTATCGGCATCAACTTCAGATGGCTTGGGAAGATCGACCATGATGGATGATGATGATTACTCTTTTTCCCCAGCGGAGTCGCCAAAAAGTGTGTTCGCACACAAACACGTCACATGTACCCTCGACGCCAGGGGTGATGCACCGCAGCTCATGTTGAAGGAGTCTCACCGGAAGCGCGATTCGCAAGTCGACCGGTGAGAGCTTTTGAGGACCCGAAACCCTACACTCCCGAGAGGGACCCCGTCGGGGAGTGCGGCGGCTATGGGCTGCCCTAGGTCGGCCAAGCCGCCCCTAGAGCCTCGCGATCCGCAGCTCTCCAACACGAAGAGCGACAAAGAACGAGGGAAGGACAAGACGTAGATGAAAAAACTGTAGATGTGTTTGCGATTGTGTGTTGTTTCAATCGCCGTCACCCGCAACATATATCAGAGGCGGCTGGACTTCCTGTACAAGCAAAGGATTTATCTAGGATTTCCTTACAAGAAAATTACATCAATTCACGTCCAAAACCCTAGTCAAATTCGGACTGGTTTTATCCGAACTTTCCAAAACTGTTCGGTTTAAACTCGCTGTACTTTGAGGGTCCTTTTTGTGGTGACAAAAGACCTCGGATGGAAACGAGCCCAAAAGCAGTCTTGACCGTTTCGACGAGACGGACATCTTTCATGTTGAACGTTTTTTCATCAGAAGACATCTCGAGGGTCAAATCGCTCGTGCAAAACAGCTAATTACTCACGCAGCTCATCATACATACCCACATATGTGTCTGGTTCCGGGCGTCATATTTAGCTCGCTGGAGGGTCTCACTGTACGGGATCAAAATTTTGCATACGACCTCGGATTGAGACGATCTTTATATAAAAATCGACCGTTTCGACGAGATGCACAACTTTCTTGTTGAAACTTTCTCCATTTGAAGCCATATTCATTGGGTTACTGGACATTCTTTAATCTGGTGTCGACATGAGGATCTCTGAACTTGTCATAACTTTTACATCCAAGCTCCGTTTTAGACCATCTTCATATTCATCTTCATCCTCTCGAAAAGAGCCATTTCATGATGACTTTCAATAGTAAGTTTGAATTAATCTTGACATAGCTTCAAGCCACTCTTTATAAACGTGCCACTTTTGAGCGTCAATAGCAAGGTAAGCCATTATAAACTCCTAGCTAATTAAGCATGGCATGAGCAACTATAATCTCTAATTGTCATTGCAAACATCTCTCATTCATAATAGGCTGAATTGGGAACGATGACCTAATCATATTTACAAAAACAAGATAGGTCAAGTTCATACCAGCTTCTCTCATCTCAATCAGTCCATCATATATCGTCATTATTGCCTTTCACTCGCACGACCGAACGGTGTGCATAATAATAATAGTGCACGAGCATTGGACTAAGCTGGAATTTGCAAGCATTTAGTACAAGGGAGAAGACTAGGTAATATGGGCTCTTGGTTAAATCAACAATAATGCATATGAGAGCCACTCAACATTTTCATCATGGTTTTCTCCTCTCGACCCCTGAAGAATAAGAAAAGAAATAATATTTACACGGGAAAGCTCCCAACAAGCAAAAGAAGAACGAGAAATCTTTTTGGGTTTTCTTTTAATTACTACTACTACAGGCATGGAAACTAAACTAGCTAAAAGCTACAACTAATTTTTTTGTTTTTCTTAAGGTTTTTCAAACACACAAGAAGAAGGCTTAGAAAAGAAAATAAACTAGCATGGATAGTACAATGAAAAAGTATGAGCACCAACAACTGGCATGAGTGTCTGAACATGAATGTAATGTCGGTGAGAAATACATACTCCCCCAAGCTTAGGCTTTTGGCCTAAGTTGGTCTATGCCCACGGATCGAAGCTACACTCTGTGGTGTACTAAGGAGGGTCCTAGGATGCCACTAGTTGGCGATATCCTCAGGATCCCACTGATAAACTAACTGTTGATAAGGGTCAAGTGGTGGCTCAGGCTTAGGTTCTGGGACTTGTGTCAGCCTCCCGTATGCATAAAATCCTCGGGTAAGATGAGGTACGTGCCTGAAAGTATGTTAAACAAAGAGGGTGCTGGCAAGGTAATAATCTTACAATGAGTTTTATAAAATATCAAATTATACTTAAGCATCGTCTTCTTATTTTTAACAATAAAATTATGTGCTACCATACTCGTATAATCTAGAAAAACAGGGGGCAGCAACGTTTCCTCTTTCTCATAATGCCTAATAGGTATCTCAAAGTGTAAAGCAAGGCATGAGCAAAGATGCCTCCGAAGATGGGGCCCTTTGTACGGTTCAGACTCAATCGTTTAGCAACAATAGCGCCTAAGCTGAAAGTTGTATCACGAAAGCATGGCGCAAAATGACAATATCCGGAGCACTAAGATTTCCACTATTCCCGCGACCAATTAAGCATCTACTAGCAAATATCGCAAAGTAACGTAAAACAGGAAAATGTATACTAGTAATTCTTGCATAGGAAACTTTCCTAGTTTCTCCTACAACAATTCTATCAATAAACCCATCCACATCACTACGATGTGGTTCCTCGATGCTGCCCTCAAAGGGTATGTTGCAGACCCGAAAAAAATCATGGAGTGACATCTACTTAACGTCATCATATAAGTGAAACTCCACTGAAGGTGGTGATTTCTTAGCATGGAAATAAAAAAATTGCACAAAACTATTAGTGAGTAGGAGATACTGTTCGCGCTGGTCGTGGATGAAGTCAGTGAGGCCTGCATTCTCAGCCAAGTAATAAAACTCATCATGAGTTCCAGCGGCTCTCAAGAACTCGTCACAAGGCCATTCGCACGGTCGGACCTCTGTAGTGCGAGGAAGATTGTATTCGGGCTTTTTATTCTCTCATTCTGCTTATCCTTCGTGCTTCGGCTCGAAGAGCCTCTCAACAATCTCTTCAACATTTTCTCCCTCTAAAATTTTCTAAAATTTTAGTGACTCAAAATAAAAGTGAACCAAACTCCACAAAATTGATAGCAACTACTCCCACAAGTGCCTAGAGGATATATCATGCATTAAAACTACTTTATACCATATAAATTTGACATGCAAGCTAAAGAACAGGGTCAACTTAACAGCAAAAAATTGCAGTAAATAAAGCACTAGAACAAAAACTAATTGGACCATTGGAGGAGTCACATACCAAAGAACAATCTCCCCAAATAGTTTTGTGAATGGAGCTTTAAGCAAGGAGATCGAAAATGGCAGCAAGATGAGCTAGAACATGGGTTTGAGCTATGGGAGGATTTTTCTGGAGGAAGATGAAGTGAGTGGGTGCTGGAATAAGTGGAGGGGGTCTAGTGGGGTCTACGAGGCAGGGGGCGCTCCCCAGGGTGTTGGCGCGCCCTGCACCCTCGTGGACAAATGGTGGGGCCCCCTGGTGTGTTCTCAGTGCCAGTAATTCTTAATATTCTACAAAAAATCATATTTCATTTTTAGAACATTTGGAGAACTTTTATTTTTGGGGTATTGTTATTGCAAGGATAATTCATAAAATAGACAGAAAATACTACTTTTGCATTATTTAATCTAAATAAGAGAAAGTAAAAGGAGGGTACAAAGAGTTGTGCTTTCTAACTTCATCCATCTCATGCTCATCAAAAGGAATCCACTAACAAAGTTGATCAAGTCTTGTTAACAAACCATTTTTGAATAACATGAAACGGGTGAATTTTCGAATAACACTAGGTTACCTCAACGGGGATGTGCATTTCCCCAATAATAAGAATATCATATTTCTTCTTGACAGTGCGAAGAGGGAATTCAAAACCTCCAATAGTTATCGTTGAAATTTTTCCAATAGAATTGATACTATGGACTTGAGGTTGTTTCCTCGGAAAGTGTACCGTATGCTCATTACCATTAACATAAAAAGTGGAATTGCCTTTGTTGCAATCAATAACAACCCTGCAGTATTCAAAAAGGGTCTACCAAGGATAAAAGAGCTAATATCGTCCCTCAGGAATATCTAGAATAACAAAATCCGTTAAAATATTAATGTTTGCAACCACAACAGGCACATCTTCATAGATACCGACAGGTATAGCATTTGATTTATCAGCCATTTGTAAAGATATTTCAGTAGGTGTCAACTTATTCAAATCAAGTCTATGGTATAAAGAGAGAGGCATAACACTAACACCAGCTCCAAGATCACATAAAGCAGTTTTAAGATAGTTTCTTTCAATGGAGCATGGTATAGTTGGTACTCCGGGATCTCCTAGTTTCTTTGGTATTCCACCTTTAAAAGTATAATTGGTAAGCATGGTGGAAATTTCAGCTTTCGGTATCTTTCTTTTATTTCTAACAATATCTTTCGTATACTTAGCATAAGGATTCATTTTAAGCATATCAGTCAAATGCATACGCAAAAAGATAGGTCTAATCATTTTAGCAAAGGGCTAAAAATCCTCATCATCCTTTTTCTTGGATGGTTTAGGAGGAAAAGCCATGTGTTTCTCAACCCATGGTTCTCTCTTTTTACTGTGCTTCCTAGCAACGAAGTCTCTCTTATCATAACATTGATTCTTTGATTGTGGGTTATCAAGATCAACAGCAGGTTCAACCTCTACATCATTGTTATTGCTAGGTTGAGCATCATCATGAACATCATCATTAACATTATCACTAGGTTCAGGTTCATTACCAGATTGTGTTTTAGCATCAGAAATAGAAATATCATTGGGATTCTCAGGTGTGTCAACAACAGTTTCACTAGAAGCATGCAAAGTCCTACCATTTTTCTTTTTCTTCTTCTTAGAAGGACTAGGTGCATCAATATTAATTCTCTGAGAATCTTGCTCAACTCTCTTAGGCTGGCCCACATGATACAAAGGTTCCTGAGTCATTTTACCGCCTCTAGTCACAACTATAACAGCAATATCATTTTTCTTATAATTTAATTCACTGAGCAAATCATCTTGTGCTTTAAGCACATGTTCTACTTGAGTAGTAACCATAGAAGCATGTTTACTAATAAGTTCAAGGTCACTTTAACTCTAGACATATAATCACTCAAGTGTTCAACCATATAAGCATTATGTTTCAATTATCTACCAACATAAAAATTGAAGTTTTCTTGTTTAACAATAAAATTATCAAACTCATCCAAGCATTGACTAGCACACTTATTACGAGGAATATCACCTTCATCAAATCTATAGAGAGAATTTACCTTTACTACATGTGTCGGGTTATTAAGACCATGTATTTCTTCAATAGGTGGTAAATTCTTAACATCTTCTGCTTTAATACCCTTTTCATTCATAGATTTCTCTGCCTCTTGCAAATCTTCAGGACTGAGAAATAGAATACCCCTTTTCTTCGGAGTTGGCTTAGGAGTTGGTTCAGGAAGTGTCCAATCATTATCAATACTCAATATATTATTCAATAGCAATTCAGCTTGCTCAACAGTTCTTTCCCTAAAAACACAACCAGCACAACTATCCAGGTGGTCTCTGGAAGCATCGGTTAGTCCATTATAAAAGATATCAAGTATTTCATTTTTCTTGAGAGGATGATCAGGCAAAGCATTAAGTAATCGGAGAAGCCTCCCCAAGCTTGTGGGAGACTCTCTTCTTCAATTTGCACAAAATTATATATTTCCTTTAAGGCATCTTGTTTCTTATGAGCAGGGAAATATTTAGCAGAGAAGTAATAAATCATATCTGGGGGACTACGCACACAAACAAGAGCAAGAGAATTGAACCATGTTTTAGCATCACCCTTTATTGAGAACGGAAACAACTTAAGGATATAGTAGTAACAATTTTTTTCCTCATGAGTGAACAGGGTGGCTATATCATTCAGTTTAGTAAGATGTGCCACAATAGTTTCAAATTCATAGCCATAAAAAGGATCAGATTCAACTAAAGTAATTAACTCAGGATCGACAGAGAAATCATAATCCTTATCAGAAATACAGATAGGTGAAGTAGCAAAAGCAGGGTCATATTTCATTCTAGCATTCAAAGACTTTTATTTCAGCTTAGCTAACAGTTTCTTAAGATCATATCTATCTTTGCAAGCAAAAAGGTCTCTAGCAGTTTCTTCATCCATAACATAACCCACAGGCACATCAGGCAATTCATATCTAGGGAGAGAATCTTCATCATCACTTTCATCAATATTATCTATTTCAATAATTTCATTCTCTCTAACCCTAGCAAGTTGTTCATTGAGAAATTCACCTAATGGCACCGTATTATCAAGCATAGAAGTAGTTTCATCATAAGAATCATGCATAGCAGAAGCGGCATCATCAATAACATGTGACATATCAAAATCAATAGCAAGAGTAGGTATCGCAAGTTTACTCAAAATAGAAGGAGAATCAAGTGGAGAGCTAGATGGCAGTTCCTTACCTCCCCTCGTAGTTGAGGGAAAAATCTTGGTTCTTTCATCTTTCAAGTTCCTCATACTGATCAACATATATAAATCCCAAGTGACTCAAAGAATAGAGCTATGCTCCCCGGCAACGGTGCCAGAAAATAGTCTTGATAACCCACAAGTATAGGGGATTGCAATAGTTTTCGAGGGTAGAGTATTCAACCCAAATTTATTGATTCGACACAAGGGGAGCCAAAGAATATTGTCAAGTATTAGCAGTTGATTTGTCAATTCAACCACATGTGAAAGATTTAATATTTGCCGGAAAGTATTTAGTAGCAAAGTAGTATGGAAGTAACGGTAATAGTGGCAAAAGTAACAGTAGTAGTTTTTGTGGCAATTGTACCAGTGGCAATGGAAAAGTAACTAAGCAAAGATCAATATGTGAAAAGCTCGTAGGCAGTGGATCAATGATGGATAAGTATGTCGGATGCGATTCCTCATGCAACAGTTACAACATAGGGTGACACAGAACTAGTTGCAGTTCATCAATGTAATGTAGGCATGTATTCGGAATATAGTCATACGTGCTTATGGAAAAGAACTTGTATGACATCTTTTGTCCTATCCTCCTGTGGCAGTAGGGTCCTATTGTAAACTAAGGGATATTAAGGCCACCTTTTAATAGAGTACCGGACCAAACCATTAACACTTAGTGAATACATCAACTCCTCAAACCGCGGTCATCATCGAGAGTGGTCCCAATTTTTGTCACTTCGGGGTTGTCGGATCATAACACATAGTAGGTGACTATTGACTTGCAAGATAGTATCAAGAACTCACATATATTCATGAAAACATAATAGGTTCATATCTGAAATCATGGCACTCGGGCCCTAGTGACAAGCATTAAGCATAGCAAAGTCATAGCAACATCAATCTTAGAACATAATGGATACTAGGGATCAAACCCTAACAAAACTAACTCGAGTACATGGTAAATCTCATCCAGCCCATCACTGTCCAGCAAGCCTATGATGGGATTACTCACGCACGGCGGAGAGCATCATGAAATTGGTGATGGAGGAAGGTTGATGATGATGATGGCGACGGATTCCCCTCTCCGGAGCCCCGAAAATACTCCAGATCAGCCTTCCCGATGAAAATTAGGGCTTGGCGGCGGCTCCGTATCGTAATACGCGATGAATCCTTCTCTATGATTTGTTTTCTCCCCGAACGTGAATATATAGAGTTGGAGTTGACGTCCGTGGAGTCTTAGGGGGCCCACGAGGCAGGGGGACCCGCCCAGGCGGGGCGCGCCCTGCACCCTCATGGACAGGGTGTGGGCCCCCTGATGCCGATTCTTTCACCAGTTTATTTCATTAATTCCAAAACATGTCTCCGTGGATTTTCTCGTCATTCCGAGAACTTTTATTTCTGCACAAAAGTAACACCATGGTAGTTCTGCTGAAAACAGCGTCAATCCGGGTTAGTTCCATTCAGATCATGCAAGTTAGAGTCCAAAACAAGGGCAAAAGTGTTTAGAAAAGTAGATACGTTGGAGACGTATCAGGACTCTGAGCACCCGGAGAGGCACACTATCATAGGGGCCAACCTTGACAGCAAATAGGAAAGCGAGCTTGTCGATTTTCTCCGTGAGAATAGGGACATCTTCGCATGGTCTCCCAAAGACATGTCGGGTGTTCCGATGGATTTCGCGAGCACAAGCTACATGTCAGATCAGATGCCAAACCAGTCAAACAGCCCCTCTGCCAACTGTTGAAAGAGAAGAATCATTGGTGAAGAGATCGCCCGCCTGCTGGCAGCTGGCTTCATTATGGAAGTGTTTTTAACTAGAGTGGCTTCCAACCCAGTCCTTGTACTGAAGAAGAACAACAAGTGGTGCATGTGTATTGCCTATACCAGCCTCAACAAAGCCTGCCCCAAAGATTTGTTTGCTTTGCCTCGGATTGACCAAGTGATAGACTCCACAGCCGGATGCAAGCTGCTGAGTTTTTTGGATGCCTACTCCAGGTACCGCCAGATCAAGTTGAACCCGACCGACCTCTTGAAGACCGCCTTCATCACACCATTCGGAGCCTTCTGCTACCTGACTATGACATTCTGCTTGAGGAATGCCGGTGCCATGTTTCAGCGTTGCATGCAGAAGTGCCTCCTCAAGCAACTCGGTAGAAATGCCCACGTCTATGTAGACGATATTGTGGTGAATATGGAGAACCGCGGTACCCTCTTGGAAGATCTCAAGGAAACTTTTCATAATCTGTGCCATTTTCAGATCAAGCTCAACTCGGAGAAGTGCGTCTTTGGGGTACTAGCCGGCTAGCTCCTTGGCTTCCTGGTCTCAGAGCGCGGCATTGAGTGTAATCCTATGAAGATCAAGGCCATTGAGAGGATGGAGCGACCCACCCGACTGCCAGACGTCTAGAAGTTCACCGGCTGCTTGGCATCCATCAACCGCTTCATCAGTCGGCTAGGTGAGAAGGCTCTTCCCCTGTACCAACTCATGAACAAAACCACTCACTTTGAGTGGAACGACAAGGCAGACGAGGCTTTTCTCTAGTTGAAAAAGATGCTGACTACCCCGCCTGTCCTGGCGGCCCCGGCTGCTAAAGAGCCCATGTACCTCTACATCGCCGCCACCAGCCGGGTGGTCAGCACTGTCATTGTGGTGGAACGCCTAGAGGACGGCAGAGCACAGCAGGTCCAGAGGCCTGTGTACTATTTGAGCGAGGTGCTTTCGACCTCAAAGCAGAACTATCCCCACTACCAGAAGATGTCTTACGGTGTGCACTTTGCTACCAAGAAGTTGAAGCCATACTTTCAAGAGCACCCACTCACGGTTGTCTGCACTACCCCGCTTGCTGAGATCACTGGCAACAGAGATGCATCAGGCCGGGTGGCCAAATGGGCCATCGAGTTGGCCCCTTACATCATATTCTACCAGCCACGCACGGCCATCAAGTCCCAAGCACTGGCCGACTTCCTTGTCGACTGGGCCAAGACCCTGTACCTGCCGCCAGCTCCGGACTCCACTGATTGGCGGATGCACTTTCATGGCTCAAAGATGCGCACCGGCTTGGGAGCCGGCGTTGTCCTCGTCTCTCCCAAGGGCGAGAAGCTTAGATACACATTGCAAATTCACTTTGCCGCCTCCAACAACGTGGCCGAGTATGAGGTGCTAGTACACGGACTCCGGCTGGCCAAAGAAATCGGCATCCGCCGGATCCTGTGCTATGGCGACTCAAACTTGGTGGTCCAATAGTCGTCTGGCGACTGGGATGCCAAGGATGCAAACATGGCGAGTTACCCCTTCCTCGTCTAGCAGATCAGCGAATATTTTGAAGGTTGCGAGTTCGTTCATGTGCCACGGAACAACAACGAGTAGGCTGATGCCCTGGCACGGATCGGCTCCACCCGCCAAGCAATACCAGTCGGTGTTTCCCTTCAATGCCTCCGCAAGCCCTCTATTAAGCCTTCTCCAGAATCCGAGTCCATCTTCATGCTGTCTACTCCCGAAGCAGTCGGATCCGACTTGGGGGCTGCAGTAGCCGGCCCGTGGACTTCAGCAGGCGGCACGGGGACTGTAGCAGTCGCATCCGGCCCGGGGACTTCACAACCCGGCCTGGAGGCTACAGCAGCCGGCCCGGGGACTTCACCAAGTGGCTCAGGGACTGCGATAGTCGCACCCGGCCCGGGGGCTGCAGCAGTCGGCCCGGGGACTCCATCAACGCAACAAGTGGTGGCCGACTCCATCTTGCCACCTCCCAACCCAACCTCCCTAGTACCAGTGGCTTTGATGACCGTGGACGAAGTCCAAGCACCATCCTGGGCACAAGCTATCCTCAATTTCCTCGTGAATAGAGAGTTGCCAGCTAATGAGATCTCGGTCCGGCAGGTGCAGCGTCGAGCAGGAGCCTACATGATAGTCAACAGAGAGCTTGTCAGATGCAGCGTGACTGGGGTCTTCCAGCACTGGTAGAACTAGAGAAGGGCCAGATAATCCTCAAATATATCCAACAAGGCGAGTGTGGCCACCATGCAGCCTCCAGATCCTTTCCGGCTGGCGGGCCGCCCGGTTCATCGCAAACGTTTCGAATTCACCAGGCGGCCTGCTCGAATACGGCCGGCTCCTAACTGTCGGTACTTAAGAAGACGGATGAAGCAATACTTTCAGGCCACTCGGAGTAGGAAGCTGCTGGGGATCCTCGCCCCTTCAGCCATGGCGCTCCACCAGCTTCCGGGACTACTGTTAGAGTAAATGACCACAAATAGCCACATCGCCCCCCTTGGTACTTCTAGACATCGGGGCTAGCTGCGCCCCTCAAAGCATCAAAGATTAGCACCCGCCTTCTAGGGGCCGGCTGGTCTAAACGGCCGGCTGCTAGAAGGCGGCGGAGCCCAGAGGGTGGCCGTGAGGTGGGCCGACTCCTAGCAGGTGGCGTCCAGGGAGGCCGACTCCTGGCAGTCGACCCCTCGTTCCCTCAAAGTTAGCACGCCTTTACAATGACGAGATGGGCCGTGGCTACAGTACAGCCTGCCACCCTCGAAACATGGCCATAGTGCCCCGTACTAGGCAGGCACCCCTGCTCGGTGCGACACTATTGCTACACAGCCCGTGACATCACCTACGACCTAGGGTGCGGCGCCCCCACGACGGGCTGTCGGGTACGGCCCGCAGGTGGAGGCCCCTGCCTGTTCGTGAGAAGCCAGAAGGCGGCGGGCCGTTACCAGTCGGCGCAGGGGAGGCCGACTCCTAGTAGGCGGCCCTCCTCCTCCCTCAAAGTCTAGGCGCCATTAACTAGAAGAGACGGGGAATGGCTACAGTAAACACCCGCCAGGTGGCGGCACTGTAGCCATGCTCCCCCCGACAAAGCACACATCATCAGTGGCACTGCCACAGTATTAAGCAGCCCACAGGACACGCTAGCAGCGGGCGCGGCCTGTCGGCCAAGTGCGAGACAGCCGGTGGGACCCACTAGGCGGTGGGCCCCGACAGTCGGCGGAGAAGCCGGCCACTAGAGACACTGACAGCCGGGTCCCACACCTGGCCGGATTAGCATTGTACCCCTAGGGGTAGGCCTATATAAACCCTCAGGGCACCCATGCAAACGGTTCAGCTTCTTAGATAGCACACACACATAAAGAGAGGAGTAGAGCTAGCCTTGCCCTCCTTCCTCCTCTAGCCAAACAGCTCAAGGAGCAATCTTCTAGCTACTTGTTGAGATAGCAATCATGCGGAAACCCCGCAGAGCTGGACTAGGTGTGTTATCTCCTAGTAGAGCCTCGAACCTGGGTAAGATGTGTCCACGTACCTATCTATGCCATATCCTGTTTCTAGGAACCGGCGACGTATTACTCTCCCCCACCATGATAAGCCATCCTTTGGCATATGTCGCACTACACCCCCGACACTGCATCTACTACTATTACTCCACACATCGACCGACTCTTGCCTGCATCTAGAGTATTAAGTTCATAAGAACAGAGTAACACATGATGACATGTTATAGCGGGATTAACTCAAGCAATATGATGAAAACCCCATCTTGTTATCCTCGATGGCAACAATACAGTACATGCCTTGCTGCCCCTATAGTCACTGGGAAAGGACACCGCAAGATTGAACCCAAAGCTAAGCACTTCTCCCATTGCAAGAAAAACGAATCTAGTTGGCCAAACCAAATCAGTAGTTTGAAGAAACTTGCAAAGATATCAAATCATGCATATAAGAATTCAGAGGAGATTCAAATAATGTTCATAAATAATTTGATCATATATCCACAATTCATCGGATCTTGGCAAACACAGCGCAAAAGCATATTACATCAAATAGAACTCCAAGAACATCAAGGAGAACTTTGATTGAGAATCAAAGAGAGAGAAGAACCATCTAGCTACTAGCTATGGACCTGTAGGTCTGAAGTAAACTACTCACGCTTCATCGGAGAGGCAATGTGTTGATGTAGAAGCCCTTCGTGATCGATTCCCCCTCCGACAGGATGCCGGAAAAGGCCCCAAGATGGGATCTCATGGGTACAGAAGGTTGCGGTGGTGGAAAAGTGGTTTCATGGCTCGCATGGATGTTTTTAGGGTATAAGAGTATATATAGGAGGAAGAATTAGGTCAGGAGACCTATGAGTGGCCTACAAGGTCAGGGGGCATGCCCCACCCCTACCCCCGGTGCACCCTCCACCCTTGTGGCCGCCTCGAGGCTCCTCTGACTTGCACTCCAAGTCTCTGGGTGTCTTCTGGTCCAAGAAAAATCATCACGAAAGTTTTATTCCGTTTGGACTCCGTTTGGTATTCCTTTTCTGCGAAACTCTAAAACAAGGAAAAAACAGAAACTGGCACTGCTCTAGGTTAATAGGTTAGTCCCAAAAATGATATAAAATAGCATATTAATGCATATAAAAACATCCAAAATAGATAATATAATACCATGGAACAATCAAAAATTATAGATATGTTGGAGACGTATCAGGCGGCTTCTCCTCTCCATCGGCGAATGGCCGCCAGATGCATTGGCCTCCATCTTCTAATTATCACGGGTCGAGTCGTCGCCAGCCGCATCCTTTCTCCCCTATCGAACCGCCGCCGGCCAATTCTTGTTTTTGAGTCCAAATCAATGTGCTCATCAAGACTTTGTTTAGCCCATGTAACATGAATGGTTTAATGGAAGAAGAAGAAACAAATATCCTAATATGCGGCCAACAAGTGTACGTGGCTTATCCCTGTTAATATGGAACAACTTTTCAAACACTTATGTGATATCTTCTGTACGTGCGACATCACCATATATATATATTTAAATAACTAACTAACTAATTAAGCGCTAAACGTGTTTGTTAGCTGTCAGTGCAACAAACCCTGGGTCCATTGCCCAGACTGTGTACAGGCACAAGAACGAGATTGAGGCACCAGCATAAGTCAGAGATTGAAGGACCAAGAGATTTGAAGAGCCAACATACAGTTCAGAGAGTCCAAGATCAGGCCAGGGGAGCAAGATATCGGCAAGAGAAGGGCCTCCCTTGCCGGGAAGGCGAGCCCGGCAAGGGGCGAGACCACCGCCCGAAGTAGGCAACCTAGGCACCCTGGCAAGGTCTGCCGGGGCTCGCAGGGGTAGAACCACTCCACCAACCGCTCAAGCATGACCGACGTCGTCAATTAGTGCGGTGTCAAGCCGCATGTTGATTAAGTGGCAGCCATTCGCCACATGGCAGCCATTTCCTACAGAAGAAACCCACAGATGACACCTGTCCTGCGACGTGCCAAGAAAACAGGCGCAGAGCCGGCAAGATAGCCCGGCAAGCCTTACCGGCCAACCAGTGATGTGACACTAAGCGGTGCATTTAATGCACCCTATCAGCCCGCAGAGTTAGGTATGATAGCACTGTTTGCTATAATATCAGTGGATAATGACTACTTTGCCATTGTGGCGACCCCTTAATCTATAAAAGGAGGGGTTAGAAGGTTAGAAGGTTAGAAGGTTAGAAAATTGAAAAATCCATAAGCTCATACACGCGTAGTGACAACTACCCATAGGCAACCCTTGTCAGGCAAGTGTACTACGCATTACCACCTCCATTCCACCATGAATCCACCAAAGCAGGTGTAGGGTTTTATGCCTCACAGTGGCCTGAACCTGGGTAAATTGCTTGTGTGCTTTCTGTAGTGCTGTCGTGCGTCGGTCTACTCTTTGTGCAACATGACATCCCCCTGCCGAACCAGCAAGGGGCCTCCTAGTCCTATAGGTAGCCGTGGATATCCTGCAACATCTTTGGCGCACCAAGTAGGGCGCTCGCTTACGCGAACCTGAAAGCGTGCACAACGCATCATCTTCATCACCATCTTCGTCTTCGACGACGCCATCCACCATGGCACCTAAGAATAAGTACGGCCCTTCGGCCCATCCGTCCACCTCAAAAGCCCCGCCGCCCGCAGCCTCTAGTGCCTCGGAGGATGTGGGGGCGAGCGAGGACGTGAACACTGCTGGGGGCGTGATTGTTGCAGGTGGCGCCATCGCCACTCCCCCAGCGGCCGACATGGAGGCTGGAGATGTCGGAGGAGAATGGCATCAACAATGCCTTGGCAGTCACGCTCCACAAGGAGCGGGCGAGGGGGTCACTCCGCCTACACCCTCTCCTCCCACAGATGGGCACATCCGCAACAATGGCGCTCGGTCCGAGGTGAACCATCGCCCTCTGGTGCCCCCACCGCGAGAGTGACCATGGCCCATGTGCATCCTCTCGGGCGAGCCGACCAGACCGCTGCGCTCGACGGAGACGCTGACCATCGAGCACCACCGCTGCGCGACCCCGCTGCTCAGGTGGTCGTCCCACAGCTGCGTGGACGCGGCACCACCGCCTTGTCGCTGCTGGCACCGTTAGAACCATCAGGAGCCAGGCGACGGTGCGGTCGACGTCATCAAGATCTATGCCAAGCACAGCCACGGAGGCTATGGCGCAAGCTCAGTTGGTAGTGAGGTTTCCACCAGCGGCTGAGCAGATGGATGAATGGTGTGCCACCATCTAGAGCCTGCTCGGTTTCGCCATAGCTGGGGGCTCACGATGAGCTGGCCCGCCACGACCTCCCCAAGAGACAACAACCACCCGTAATGCTGGCCCAACAGAGGGGGCCGTCCCCACTGTGCAGTCCCCAGCACGGTTGCCGACGCGGGCGCAGCTGAATCAAGACTCCGACGATGTCTCGGTGGCCTCTTTTGACCCTCGAGCACGTCCAGGCTAACGTCGATCCGCGGAGGATAGGTGGCGGGGAGACGCGCGCGTCGTCATAGATTGGCGCCACGATGACCTCCGCTAGACCGACGGGTGCGACGGCCTCAACGTCGACGAGCCTGCGCTCGGTGTTGGTGGGTGCCTTCCTTTCAAGGTCGGCTGCCCTGCCTTCACACAAGAGCTGTGACAAGTCTGTTGGTCGTCCGTTCACACGTTCAAGCCAGAGATACCTGAGAAGTACGACGGGAGGCTAAACCCGGCAGAGTTCCTGAGCATCTACACCATTGTTGTTCAAGCTGCTAGGGGAAGATATGAGAAGGTGTTCGCCTACTACTTCCCTTTGGCCCTCAAGTCCAATGTGAGGTGTGGGCTTATGCACCTGCCAGAGAACACCATTTTGTTATGGGCAGACCTATGCCATGAGTTCATCGGTGCCTTCACAGGTGGCCACCAAGAGCCCGGCAGGCCCAGCAACCTGCAACTCTCTCGCAAAAGGAAGGAGAAACTCTCCGTAAGTATTTACAGAGATTCGGTAAAGTTCATAGGAATATTCCAAATGTCCATCTGACAGCCATTATAGCAGCCCTCCAGTCCAATGTGTGCAACTGTCACATTCATTCTAAGATGAATGTGCGGTTGCCCAAGACTGTGAAGGAGCTATACACGTTGGTTGATAAATGTGCTCGGATGGAGGAGGGAAGAAAGTTGCCTGGAGAGGAGGATTGCATCAATGTTGATTCAGAGGGTGAAGATGAATCAACCAGTCAGAGGAAGGGCAAGAAGCGCAGTAAGAAGCCAAGAGAAGGAAGTCTATGATGATGTGAGTGATGAAGGAAATGAAGAGGAAACCAGTGAGCAGGAATTTCAGAAGGCCACTGACGCCATATGCGTTGATGGGTATGCATCTTTGCACGCCTCCCACCGCCAGCTCAAGCGATGGGCATGAGAGATCAATCTCATGGAGCCAGCACCAGAGGCCCAGAAACCGCTCAAATGGTCTCGCACGCCAATCATCCTTGATGAGGAGGATCATCCTGACTGCACCACTATGGTAGCATGCTTGCCATTGTTGGTCTCCCCGACAATTCGCAACCTCAAGGTCACAAAGATGTTAGTGGATGGTGGGGCCTGGCTGAATCTAATTTCCCCGGCAGTCATCAACAGGCTTTAGATAGGAGAAGAAGAGCTAGAGGTTATCGGCATGTTTCAAAGAGTTAACCCCGGCAGGAGCCATCCTAAATCGAAGATTACATTGCCGGTGACATTTGGGGGAGAGCTTAACTACCGGACAGAGAAGGTTGTGTTTGATGCGGTTGATCTCCCCTGCCTTACAATGGGATTCTGCGTGCCCGGCCCTGGCCAAGTTCATGGCAGCATCCCACTAGGCTTATAACACTCCGAAGATGCATGGGCCACTAGAGTCATCACTATCGCATCAGATGAGAAGGATCCAATTATCTGCATGGACAAGATGTACCGAGATGGAGTCGCAGTAGAGGCTGTGGTAGAAACAGCTCCTGCCAAGGAAGCAAAAGAAAGAAAAGGGGTTGTAGGACCTCCGGCAAGGAGTCTGGGAAGCGTGCCCCCTCCGAGTGCATGTCACCCATTGACGATGTGCCGGAGTGTTCCAATAGCAAGAGTTACAAGGTTGCTGCACCCCAAGTGAAGAAGGTCCCAGCAGGGCTGGCTGGCGTTGACGGTACTTCCACCATCAGCGCCACCCTTGATGACAAATAGAAAAGCACGCTTGTTGCCTTCCTGTGGGTGAATATCGATGTGTTTGCTTGGCAACCATCTGATATCCCCAGTGTTCCCAGGGAGGTAATCGAGCACCACCTTGCTGTCTGCCCACATGCCCGACCTATGAAGCAGAAAGTTCGGAAGCAGGCCTTGGAAAGGCAGCAATTTATTGTCGAGGAAATCAAGAAACAGAAGGTAGCTGGTTTGGTTAGAGGAGTACTGCATCCTACATGGCTAGCAAATCCAGTGGTAGTCCGTAAGGCAAATGGGAAATGGAGGCTTTGCATTGATTTCATAGATCTCAAGAAGGCTTGCCCGAAGGACCCATTTCCCTTGCCGCGTATCGACCAGATTGTGGATTCCACTTCAGGGTGTGATTTGCTCTCCTTTCTGGACGCGTATTCCAGATATCACCAGATCTTTATGTCCAAAGAATATGGAGAGAAGACATCGTTCATCACTCCATGTGGATTTGGAGGAGACATTTGCTAATCTGCGCGAGATCAATTTGAACCTTAATCCGGAGAAGTATGTGTTTGGTGACCCCTTCGGCAAGCTGCCTGGTTTTTTCGTGTCCCGTCGGGGGATCGAAGCTAACCCTGACAAGATCAAAGCCATCGAGCAGATCCAAGTGCCAAGGACAGTCAAGGATGTGAGGCGCTTGATGAGATGCGTCGCTGCACTGAGTAGGTTCATTTCCAAGCCTGCTGAGCGCGCCTTGCCATTCTTTAAAATTTTGAAGAAGGCATGACCTATGAAGTGGACCCCGGAAGCAGATGCAGCTCTGCAAGTGTTGAAGGCCTACCTATCGTCTGTGCCTACCTTGGTTGCACATAAACCCTAAGAGCCGATGTTGCTATACTTAGCGGCAACCAACCAAGTGGTAGATGAGGAAGAAAGTGGACAGATAATGGCAGAGTCAAAAAAGGATCATGACAGCAATGAGTACGACAATGAGAGCAACCCCAAGGATGTGGCATGGAAGAAAGTGGTGCAGCGCCCAGTGTACTTCATCATCTCCTTCTTACAAGGGGCTAGGTCGAGGTACTCTGGCGTGCAAAAGTTGATCTTTGGTCTCATTATGGCCTCAAGGAAACTGCACCACTACTTCCAAGCCCATGAGATCACGATTGTCACTCATTTTCCATTGCAAAGGATACTCCGAAACCCTGAGGCTACCGGCAGAATATTGGAGTGGGGTTTGGAGTTATCCAGCTTTGGTTTGAAGTATGAGAGCACATCAACTATTCAGAGCAGGGTGCTGGCAGAATTTATTGTAGAATGGATGCCAACCCGTGATGAGGAAGTGACAGAGACATCTATCCCCGGCAAGGAATCACCCCAAAAATGGATTATCTATTTTGATGGTGCCTTTTCCCTACAAGGTGTAGGGGCTGGCGTGCTTCTTGTTGCCCCCTCCAGGGAGCACTTGAAATACATTGTCCAAATGCACTTTGCCCAGGAAGAAGCCACCAACAATACAACTGAGTATGAACGGCCCTTGCCGGGCTCGGAATTGCAATAGAATTGGGAATCAAGAAGCTGATCATACGAGGAGATTCACAGCTTGTGGTGAGACAAGTCAAGAAGGATTATCAAAGCCCATTGATGGAAGCATACGTAGAGGAAGTAAGGAGATTGGAGGAGCACTTTGATGGGTTACAAACAGACCATGTACCTTGTGCGGAAAATAACATAGCTGATCACCTGTCAAAGTGTGATGCACAGAAGCTTCCTGTGGAACTAGGAACTTTTGTTCTTCGTCTCTCTCAGCCCTCCGTATCACCAGCCACAATGGCCCGGAAAAGGAGAAAGTTTGACTATGGCAAGCCTCTCCCGGTCGAGCCGTCCGCTCCCGATAGAGATCCTGCTAGAAACAACACCTCACAGCCTTCTGGACCACCCCCTCTAGTCGGGCCTATGTACCCAGCGAATGAGGATGGTGCTCCCGCAGCAGAGGAGGTGCCTCTAGTCCTTGTTGCCAAGCCCCAGGCTCCAACTTGGGCAAGGCGCATCGTCCGCTTCCTCCAAACCGGAGAACTTCCCGACAACCAAGGTGAAGCTAAAGTAGCCTGGTGGGCCAGTATGTATCAGTTTGTCGATGACACTCTATACAGAAGGAGGCCCAACAGTGTGAAATTGAAGTGTGTCTGCCGGGAGGATGGAAAGGAACTGCTGGCTGAGATTCACAATGTCACATCCCTAGCTCTGGCATGTCCTGTGCTTGCTTCCATCCGTGCATCATGTTTAAATTTTTTTAAAAATTTGAATTGAGGAATTTTCAAAGCCTCAGAAACCTTCTAAAATGATCAACATTAAAATCTCCTCAAACAAGTCCAAGAAAATGCTCCTCTTAGTCTCTGAAAATATTGCAAAGAGGTAAAACTCAAAACAATATTTTTGGTATCTCAGAGTTAATTATTTTGGGCCTTTGAATTAAATAAATAGCTATTTGCATTGGATATATATTTGATATATAAATAATATATGTCCAATAATTACTGGAACATTTTATGTGGGTTGGTATATTTTATTTCTAGCCACATAATTATTTTCAGTATTTTATAAAATGGTTTAGTATTTTTTTCTAAACCAAAACAAAACAGAACAAAATAGAAAACAATAAATAAAAGACAGAGGAGAGAAATCTCACATGGACCTACCTGGCAGCCCACCTAGCTGGCCCAGCTGGTGGCCTAGCCCACCAAGGCCCATGCCAGTCATCCTCTACCTCTGCCAGTAGGCAGAGGAGGGAGACAGCGCACGCGCGCGCCGTGGCGACACGCCACCTCCCTGCCTGCCTGCATCCCACGCCACCGCGGCGCCTGAACCGCCTCCCCGGCCTCCCCTCGACCCCTGGACACCGCCCTCTCCCCTCTTCGCTCCTCTCTCGTCGTTCCCCACCACAGCCGAGCGCGCCCATCGCCGCCGACGCCGTTTACCGGGGCCACAGCCACCCCCTCGCTCCCTCTATGCATCCCCGAGCTCCGCCCTGACCCCGTGGAGCTACACACGCGACGCACGCGGCCAGAGGAGGCCGCAGTCGACCGGAGCATCGTCGTCTTCATCTCCGGTGCCCGGAGATCGCCGTCGTCAATTCGCCGTTGCAGAGGCTTCCCCAAGCCCACCGAGCTTCTCTCCCGACCCCTCGTGAGCCCCTGTCCATTTCCCCTCTCTCCCCGTGCCGTCCGCGCCTTCTAACCACCCCGGCTGTCGGAGCCGATAGTTCCTCGCCGCCGGCGATGACACAGACGGGGCTAGAGCCACCGTAGCTAACCCCCGAGCACGGCAACGTGCTCAGCACCCTTCCAGGAGCCGAGCGCGCCCACCCGTGCGACCTGCCGTGCCCCCTAGCGCCAACCCCGACCTCGCCGTGCTCCGGCCGCCGCCCCGCTCGCCGCCGTCGCCAAATCCGACCTCCCCAGCACGAACGGATGCCACGATTCGATGCGCGCACACACCAGCTACGCGTAGAGCCCCTCAGTCTCCAATTTGGTCGCCGGAGGAGGAATTCCGACCCCCTCCGCCGTCTCTGGCTCCGCCGGCGACGAGCCGCGGGTCAACTCCGGCGAGTTGACCCGGGGTTTGACCCCCCTGACGTGTGGGCCCAGGCGCCTGCTTGATTAGTGTTAGATTAGTTAGCGCTAATTAACTTAGCTAATTAGATAGGCCACTGACATGCGGGCCCCGCCCGACTAACTAAGTTAGTTAGGGCTAACTAACTTGGTTAGTTGACTGGGTCACTGACCAGTGGACCCCACTGGTCAGGTTTGACCTGGTCGACGCCTTTGACCTGCTGACGTCATCATGATGTCAGGCTGATGCATAAATTGTTTTCTGGAGTTTTAAATAAATCAGAAATGATTTATTAAATTCAGAAAATGCCCTAAATTTCAATAAATCATAGAAAATTAACCGTAACTCCAAATTAAATAAATTATATATGAAAAATTATCAGAAAAATTCAAGGAATTCATCTGTACCATTTTCATGCATGTTAGAACAACTTATAGCTGCTGTTTAGCACAAATCAATTAAATGGCATTTGAATAATCACATATGGAGTTTGAATTTGAATCTTGTATTCAAACCAACTTCATTTAATCTGTTGCTAGTGGCATTAGCCCAAAACACATTCATTTTGCCATGTCATGATCATGCATCATATTGTGCATTGCATTGATTGTGTTCCCTTCTGTGTTGCCGGTATTTGTCCCCTCTCGATAGACGTGATACCGATGATGTGATCGTTGACACTGATGAAGACTCAATGTTATCTTCAGAAGTGCCAGGCAAGCAAAACCCCCTTGTTCATTCCAATAACATCCCACTCTCTCGCTCCTGCTCTCTTTTACTGCATTAGGACAACACCGATTCAACTGTTACATGCTGCGGTAGTTGAACCCCTTTATCCTCTGCATGACCTGTCATTGCCACAGTAAATAGATGAAACCCACTAGCACGAGTAGGAGTTGTTTGAGCCCTGTTGTGCCTACTCATTCATGTTTGTCTGTCATGCCTGCTATTGCTTAGCGTTGAGTCAGGTCTGATTCATCGGGGATGAATCAGAGGCGTGTGAACATGTCCTACTGTGTGTGAGCTAAGTGTGTGAACACGATTTGGTAAAGGTAGCGGTGAGAGGCCATGTAGGAGTACATGGTGGGTTGTCTCATTGCAGCCGTCCTCAGGAACTGAGTTCTGTGTTTGTGATCCATGACCAGCTACTACCACACATTGGAATGCTTAAGTGCCCCTCTCGACTTATTAATCAACTTGATCTCTGTCCAGGAGTTGCAACTAGTTTCTGGTGTTTGTAGGTAGTGTTAGTAGTCTACCAAGTGGCACCCGGTACAGGTGGGCTTGGGACAGACTAGGCACAGTGGCACGGTGTACCAAGTGGCACCCGGTTGGTGGGCTTGGGAACCCTGCTCACATCGTTTGGGGCCGTAAGCGACACCCCGGCCGGATCTCCTTGCGGATGGAACCCGAATAGGCGATAAACCTGGACTAGAGACTTGTTCGGTTAGTCAGGTCGTGGCCGACTCCCTCGCCCGACTTCCGCTTGAAGGTTGCCGAGGTACATGACGTGTACAGGGCGATAAGTGGCGAAAGCGTGTGTGAAGAAGTACACCCCTGCAGGGTTAACATCATCTATTCGAATAGCCGGATTCCTCGGATATGGAAACTTGAACCCCTTGCATAGTTCATAGACAAGTGAAAGTGGATACTCTAAAATACGCAAGATAAGCGTGAGTGCTATGGATGGCGTTCTCGTAGGGAGACGGGAGCGGATCCATAGTGGTGTATTGGTTGGTGAATATGTGGACTCGTGTACGCCACTTCAAAGGAGTTACTTGCAGTCGTAGTTTAGGATAGCCACCGAGTCAAAGCTGGCTTGCTGCAGTTAAACCCCACCACCCCTTTGTTGATAATGATGCATATGTAGTTAGTTCTGATGTAAGTCTTGCTGGGTACATTTGTACTCACGTTTGCCTATTTTATGTTTATGCAGAGAGACTTCGGTCTCACTAGTAGATTCGCGTGGACTTCGATGTTTAGCTTGTTACCTCAGCTACGATCTGGTGCCTCGGCAGGATCTGGTAGATAGTCAGGCTTCTCAGCCTTTTTCATTTGTAGATGTCTGTACTCAGACATGATAGCTTCCGCTTGTGCTTTGATTTGTATGCTCTGAGTGTTGGGTCATGAGACCCATGTTTGTAATATCTCGCTCCTCGGAGCCTATTGAATAATTACTTCAGTTGTAGAGTCATGTTGTGATGCCATGTTGTATCTGCACATATCGAGCATATTGTGTGTATGTTGTTGAAATGCTTGGTATGTGTGGGATCTGACTATCTAGTTGTTTATCCTTAGTAGCCTCTCTTACCGGGAAATGTCTCCTAGTGTTTCCACTGAGCCATGGTAGCTTGCTACTGCTCCGGAACACTTAGGCTGGCCGGCATGTGTCCTTCTTCGTTCCTGTGTCTGTCCCTTCGGGGAAATGTCACGCGATGAATACCGGAGTCCTGTTAGCCCGCTACAGCCCGGTTCACCGGAGTCCTGCTAGCCCAGTGCTACAGCCTGGATTCACTCGCTGATGACCGACACGTTCGATGTTGGGTCATGGATGCCTGTCCCTGTAAGTTTGTGCCACTTTGGGTTTACGACTAGCCATGTCAGCCCGGGCTCCTTACCATATGGATGCTAGCGACACTATCATATACGTGTGCCAAAAGACGCAAACGGTCCCGGGCAAAGGTAAGGCGACACCCGTGGGAATACCGTGCGTGAGGCCGCAAAGTGATATGGGGTGTTACATGCTAGATCGATGTGGCATTGAGTCGGGGTCCTGACAGCATTGGTATCAGAGCTTGACTGCCTGTAGGATTACCAAGCCAAACTGGTCGAAGTTGAGTCTAGAAATTCTTTAGTTATATAAGGGAATTGATTGTGGGATGGAACGTAAGGCTCTTTTTACTCCTTATACCTTATGCCCTTCTGATCTGAGTCATCTTATCTTTCCTACGGGGATTAAGAACTAGGCTATCTCTTCTTTCTATCAGGATCACGTGTTACTAATCCGTAGTCTTATAGATTGTTGGATTTAAGCTTGAGTTCAGTTTCTACTACTTCCGTACATTAACTGTTGATCTCGAAACCTTGATATTGTGCTTCTGAGTGGTTATGTCACCATTTTGTGAATGTCTCAAATCTTTCTGAGCATTTACAGCCGTTATGCTGTCCGAGTCATCCCAGGTTTCTAAATAGTCGGATGCATTTGCAAATCCCTTCCTCCTGTTTCCGATGTGCCTTTGGTCAGATTAATCACACAAATCAGTGAGTTGAGGTACTTTATTGCCTTGACATATATGTTGGAGCTAGTATTATGACCCTAGGTGTCTTAGGGGATCATCTAGTAGTCTAGCCATGATTTATGTTCCAGTGCGATGACTCTGGCCGTCATTATCGAAAGCATCCCGTGATGCCATTTAGTAGTAGGTATTCTATCCCTGGGTTTTGAACCCGAGATTCACCCTACTTGCTTCATGTTGATAGTTTTGCTCGTTTCTTTAGGTTATTATTAACCTTTGCATTAGTCCTCGATGTTCGTGGTATTCCTTTCTTCCAAATACTATGAACCGCTTATGGCAGATGTTCCTCGCTGATCGAAAGATCACAATCAGAGTGCTCTCGATGGGTTCTCGATTCTACATTGTGACTCTGCCAGTTCTACCTTTCTGCATGGGTTATCCGGAAGAAATATGTGGAATTCGTTCGACATGCTAAACCATGCATCCACAACTCAGAAAATCGTATGTTCCTTTGAGTTGTCCCTCTTTAGTTGTCTTCTGACCCTCGTCTATCAATTGATAGTCAAGAGTATGCGTGCATTCGTTCGTCGATGCCTATTACCCTTGTGGTCCGCCAAGCCATTCTATTTCAGAATGAATAGGAGAAACAAACTCCAGTACCTCATCCATATTTAGGATTGGGTCAAAGTAGTTGTGTTCCGCAGATCAAGTTACAATCCAGCTTCTGGTCTGCTCTACCCTGAAGTATTACCTTCTTTATGACAGGAATTTCATGAGAATTGCACCACCTTTTGTGAATTCTTGACATAGTGATACTTCTCACCATCCTTTTTCATTCCTCGGTTCCGTGTTGTTGCAGCCGGAGTGCCGACAAGTGAATCATGATGTGTGAACTCAATACTCCTAGCAACCCCATTGCTTGGTAGTTAATGGACAATAATCTTATTCTTAGTATGTTGGTTATTGAATCACCATTCTAAGATTGATCGTGCTACCTAGTCCTTATTTCCTGGTGCACTCTTTGATTGACGAGTTAGGATTTTGTCAAGTCCTCGCTCATTTGATCATATCATCTTGCCCTGAAAAGCAAGATTGTTCTCGAGCTTAGTAACATATCGGTGGTTCGTGATTTCCGAAGATCTTCTCGGAAGTATTACCAGGTTGTCACCTGACCGCTATGTTGAGCTCGTGATCAAGTTGGTTTCTTGTGAACCACCTTCTCTCCAAGAATCGGTGTTAGATATCCCTGAGCTAGTTGGTTAAGCTAAACGACAACTTGGAGGGTTGGAAGATAAAAGCTTGCCTGACTTAGTTCGTTCCAAAGGGATATTCTTGTGTTGTGTGTGTTGAAGAAAGATGATATCTTCATCGATTGGTCCCTGTGATCAGTTGCTGGACCTATCGTCTTATCAATCCTTTGATTTGAGTGTGGGCTATCGTCAAATCAAGTCAGAACCAACGATGTTCGTAATGTTGTCTTCCTCGTGGTTGATCCCTCGAGCATACACCATTATATCTTTTGGGTCTGACCAATGCTATCACCGTGTTCACACGATGGTGGAAGTCCAGTGATATGGAAATTCCGATGAGTTGTTGTTGAGTCCATTGACAACATCCTTATCTCCTCCATGATGTTGTTGAACATTAAGTTAGTGTTGGAAACTTTTGAAAGCATTTTCTTCATGCTAGCTCATGAAGTACTTGTTTGATGAAAGGAGTGACTTCCTTTGATTCACGTGCATTTTGATGTAAGCTGCCGTCGTGAATTCGAGAAAGTTTGTTTTTGCTCCTTTGGAATCATCCCAAGTCGGTCATGCACGTGCGAAGAATTCTGTGGTCTGTTAGACTGATCATCTTCATTCCATATGTATATCCTAGCACACCAAGCCACTGACTGATTTGTTCAAGGAGAAGGAGTATCTTCATAAGAGCTAATCCGGACCTATGAAAGAACTTCGATATCCTCGCTGATGGTTCCCAACCAGAACTCGGTAGTGTTTTATTGTAAGACTACCATGTGATCATGTTTGTCTGAGGCAGCGTGTTCACACATGTGTAGCAGAACCAGCTCATGTTTTGGAGCTTGCTATCGTAGTTCATTTCCCAAGAATCTCGCAACGTCATCTCGTCGATTTGTGTTGCAAACTTTCATTTTCTTCCTAGACTCGATGAGTCTGGAATATCCTGACACCAACCAGATCTGAATCTCAGGCAGATATGATGGTTGGAACATTTCCCAAGAACTATAATATTGGTCCCTCGATAACCGGTAAAGTGGATGTCGTGGCCAACACACCCAGCCGGAAGACCTATCATTGTAGTATCTTGTTTGAGGAAGTTGGCCACCTCCCCATAAGGATTTCGTAGGATTTACCTCCGTAACTGTTCCTTATGGATTCTATTGCTCCCGAAGTCCGACCTTTACTTGATGTTCTACTTATCAAACCATATCTATGAATGGGTTACACTAGCACGTCAAGGAGAACATTAGAAGCGGAGTGCTAAATGTCTCTCGGTCGATCATCCAGATTTTGTTCCCTGGCCCCGCCAAGGGTGAAATCTGAGAAGGTGTTATCTTCCTCTGCATCTGCATCCTCCATCACCATTCATCATGGTAGTAAGTTGTGTTGCCAGGATCCTTGACACGGATATTGGTAAAACCTTGATGAATATGGAAATGCTCAAGTTCTTGAGAGCACGCACAAGCGCTAGGTGTTATCTTCGGCACTAACTGGGGTTCCTCTCCGTTTCCTCGGCAATGCTATGATCTTTTCAAACAGTGAATTCACTCTCTATTGTTGGGTTCTTCCACAGTTACCAGAATCATTCCCAGCATTTGCATTTTGTTCCCAGCTTGCACCGCCAATGTGCCATTCTACCACGGGTCCCTCCCATTTCCGGTGATAAGCAAAAATCATCCATTGCGTTGTCTTCAACAAGGTAATCCACATCATCCAAGTCCGAGTATGCCATTCTACCGACCCCCTCCAAACGATCGTTGTGAATTGCCTTAGGCTGGTATGAAGAGTTTCAATGATCTTTGAATCAAAAGTAATTCTTTTTGCCACTTAAGATAATAATCTACGAATCACCCTTCTCCAGGATGTTTCGTCGTGGTATCATGGCAACTCAACTCCTCGCTACGTTGACAACCGTTTACCACCTTCTTAGGTGTGGAATTGTTGTCTACCTAGTGAACCCTCGTCATCCGTTTCTTTCCACCCCTCTTGATGTGTATCTCGTGTCTCAACCCGAGAGATGGTTCTATGTCTCATTCCGTGAGTTAATCCTGAGTTGTTCGATCTTCGGGAAGATCGACCCTTCTAGCGTCTCCTTCTTCCCTCCATGTCATGTTGACAGGATTTCTCAGAGCAAGACTTCAAGACAATAATGGTGATCGAATCAACGTTCCTAGGAAGGGCAACCTGGATCGTGAAGATTGTGTTAGGTTGCGTTCCCCATCGTCTTACCCTACACTTGAATCTCGGGACGAGATTTTTGTTTAGTGGGGGTGAGTTGTCACATCCCTAGCTCTGGCCTGTCCTGTGCTTGCTTCCATCCGTGCATCATGTTTAAATTTTTTAAAAATTTGAATTGAGGAATTTTCAAAGCCTCAGAAACCTTCTAAAATGATCAACATTAAAATCTCCTCAAAGAAGTCCAAGAAAATGCTCCTCTTAGTCTCTGAAAATATTGCAAAGAGGTAAAACTCAAAACAATATTTTTGGTATCTCAGAGTTAATTATTTTGGGCCTTTGAATTAAATAAATAGCTATTTGCATTGGATATATATTTGATATATAAATAATATATGTCCAATAATTACTGGAACATTTTATGTGGGTTGGTATATTTTATTTCTAGCCACATAATTATTTTCAGTATTTTATAAAATGGTTTAGTATTTTTTTCTAAACCAAAACAAAATAGAACAAAATAGAAAACAATAAATAAAAGACAGAGGAGAGAAATCTCACCTGGACCTACCTGGCAGCCCACCTAGCTGGCCCAGCTGGTGGCCTAGCCCACCAAGGCCCATGCCAGTCATCCTCTACCTCTGCCAGTAGGCAGAGGAGGGAGACAGCGCACGCGCGCGCCGTGGCGACACGCCACCTCCCTGCCTGCCTGCATCCCACGCCACCGCGGCGCCTGAACCGCCTCCCCGGCCTCCCCTCGACCCCTGGACACCGCACTCTCCCCTCTTCGCTCCTCTCTCGCCGTTCCCCACCACAGCCGAGCGCGCCCATCGCCGCCGACGCCGTTTACCGGGGCCACAGCCACCCCCTCGCTCCCTCTATGCATCCCTGAGCTCCGCCCTGACCCCGTGGAGCTACACACGCGACGCACGCGGCCAGAGGAGGCCGCAGTCGACCGGAGCGTCGTCGTCTTCATCTCCGGTGCCCGGAGATCGCCGTCGTCAATTCGCCGTTGCAGAGGCTTCCCCGAGCCCACCGAGCTTCTCTCCCGACCCCTCGTGAGCCCCTGTCCATTTCCCCTCTCTCCCCGTGCCGTCCGCGCCTTCTAACCACCCCGGCTGTCGGAGCCGACAGTTCCTCGCCGCCGGCGATGACACAGACGGGGCTAGAGCCACCGTAGCTAACCCCCGAGCACGGCAACGTGCTCAGCACCCTTCCAGGAGCCGAGCGCGCCCACCCGTGCGACCTGCCGTGCCCCCTAGCGCCAACCCCGACCTCGCCGTGCTCCGGCCGCCGCCCCGCTCGCCGCCGTCGCCAAATCCGACCTCCCCAGCACGAACGGATGCCACGATTCGATGCGCGCACACACCAGCTACGCGTAGAGCCCCTCAGTCTCCGATTTGGTCGCCGGAGGAGGAATTCCGACCCCCTCCGCCGTCTCTGGCTCCGCCGGCGACGAGCCGCGGGTCAACTCCGGCGAGTTGACCCGGGGTTTGACCCCCCTGACGTGTGGGCCCAGGCGCCTGCTTGATTAGTGTTAGATTAGTTAGCGCTAATTAACTTAGCTAATTAGATAGGCCACTGACATGCGGGCCCCGCCCGGCTAACTAAGTTAGTTAGGGCTAACTAACCTGGTTAGTTGACTGGGTCACTGACCAGTGGACCCCACTGGTCAGGTTTGACCTGGTCGACGCCTTTGACCTGCTGACGTCATCATGACGTCAGGCTGATGCAGAAATTGTTTTCTGGAGTTTTAAATAAATCAGAAATGATTTATTAAATTCAGAAAATGCCCTAAATTTCAATAAATCATAGAAAATTAACCGTAACTCCAAATTAAATAAATTATATATGAAAAATTATCAGAAAAATTCAAGGAATCCATCTGTACCATTTTCATGCATGTTAGAACAACTTATAGCTGCTGTTTAGCACAAATCAATTAAATGGCATTTGAATAATCACATATGGAGTTTGAATTTGAATCTTGTATTCAAACCAACTTCATTTAATCTGTTGCTAGTTGCATTAGCCCAAAACACATTCATTTTGCCATGTCATGATCATGCATCATATTGTGCATTGCATTGATTGTGTTCCCTTCTGTGTTGCCGGTATTTGTCCCCTCTCGATAGACGTGATACCGATGATGTGATCGTTGACACTGATGAAGACTCAATGTTATCTTCAGAAGTGCCAGGCAAGCAAAACCCCCTTGTTCATTCCGATAAAATCCCACTCTCTCGCTCCTGCTCTCTTTTACTGCATTAGGACAACACCGATTCAACTGTTACATGCTGCGGTAGTTGAACCCCTTTATCCTCTGCATGACCTGTCATTGCCACAGTAAATAGATGAAACCCACTAGCATGAGTAGGAGTTGTTTGAGCCCTGTTGTGCCTACTCATTCATGTTTGTCTGTCATGCCTGCTATTGCTTAGCGTTGAGTCAGGTCTGATTCATCGGGGATGAATCAGAGGCGTGTGAACATGTCCTACTGTGTGTGAGCTAAGTGTGTGAACACGATTTGGTAAAGGTAGCGGTGAGAGGCCATGTAGGAGTACATGGTGGGTTGTCTCATTGCAGCCGTCCTCAGGAACTGAGTTCTGTGTTTGTGATCCATGACCAGCTACTACCACACATTGGAATGCTTAAGTGCCCCTCTCGACTTATTAATCAACTTGATCTCTGTCCAGGAGTTGCAACTAGTTTCTGGTGTTTGTAGGTAGTGTTAGTAGTCTACCAAGTGGCACCCGGTACAGGTGGGCTTGGGACAGACTAGGCACAGTGGCACGGTGTACCAAGTGGCACCCGGTTGGTGGGCTTGGGAACCCTGCTCACATCGTTTGGGGCCGTAAGCGACACCCCGGCCGGATCTCCTTGCGGATGGAACCCGAATAGGCGATAAACCTGGACTAGAGACTTGTTCGGTTAGTCAGGTCGTGGCCGACTCCCTCGCCCGGCTTCCGCTTGAAGGTTGCCGAGGTACATGACGTGTACAGGGCGATAAGTGGCGAAAGCGTGTGTGAAGAAGTACACCCCTGCAGGGTTAACATCATCTATTCGAATAGCCGGATTCCTCGGATATGGAAACTTGGACCCCTTGCATAGTTCATAGACAAGTGAAAGTGGATACTCTAAAATACGCAAGATAAGCGTGAGTGCTATGGATGGCGTTCTCGTAGGGAGACGGGAGCGGATCCATAGTGGTGTATTGGTTGGTGAATATGTGGACTCGTGTACGCCACTTCAAAAGAGTTACTTGCAGTCGTAGTTTAGGATAGCCACCGAGTCAAAGCTGGCTTGCTGCAGTTAAACCCCACCACCCCTTTGTTGATAATGATGCATATGTAGTTAGTTCTGATGTAAGTCTTGCTGGGTACATTTGTACTCACGTTTGCCTATTTTATGTTTTTGCAGAGAGACTTCGGTCTCACTAGTAGATTCGCGTGGACTTCGACGTTTAGCTTGTTACCTCAGCTACGATCTGGTGCCTCGGCAGGATCTGGTAGATAGTCAGGCTTCTCAGCCTTTTTCATTTATAGATGTCTGTACTCAGACATGATAGCTTCCGCTTGTGCTTTGATTTGTATGCTCTGAGTGTTGGGTCATGAGACCCATGTTTGTAATATCTCGCTCCTCGGAGCCTATTGAATAATTACTTGAGTTGTAGAGTCATGTTGTGATGCCATGTTGTATCTGCACATATCGAGCATATTGTGTGTATGTTGTTGAAATGCTTGGTATGTGTGGGATCTGACTATCTAGTTGTTTATCCTTAGTAGCCTCTCTTACAGGGAAATGTCTCCTAGTGTTTCCACTGAGCCATGGTAGCTTGCTACTGCTCCGGAACACTTAGGCTGGCCGGCATGTGTCCTTCTTCGTTCCTGTGTCTGTCCCTTCGGGGAAATGTCACGCGATGAATACCGGAGTCCTTGCCTAGCCGGCCCAGTGCTACAGCCTGGATTCACTCGCTGATGACCGACACGTTCGATGTTGGGTCATGGATGCCTGTCCCTGTAAGTTTGTGCCACTTTGGGTTTACGACTAGCCATGTCAGCCCGGGCTCCTTACCATATGGATGCTAGCGACACTATCATATACGTGTGCCAAAAGACGCAAACGGTCCCGGGCAAAGGTAAGGCGACACCCATGGGAATACCGTGCGTGAGGCCGCAAAGTGATATGGGGTGTTACATGCTAGATCGATGTGGCATTGAGTCGGGGTCCTGACACACAAAGGAAACTGCGGCTCACACATTGGATCAAGGGCATTAGTTGGGAAAGCATTTCGGCAAGGATTCTATTGGCCCACAGCCCTCCAAGATGCGGCCGAGCTCGTCACGACATGTGAAGCCTGCCAGTTCCATTCCAAGAGAACACACCTGCCTGCCCCAACCCTTCAGACAATCCCTTTATCATGGCCATTTTTGGTCCGGGGGCTCGATATAATCGGCCCCTTCCCCCAAGCGATCGGGGGCTTTGAATTCTTGTTCGTCGTCATCGACAAGTTTACAAAGTGGACGGAAGTGATTGCCGTGAGAAAGGTGAATGCTCAGTGAGATATCAAGTTCTTGAAAGAATTGGTGTGTCATTTTCGAGTTCCGACAAGGATCATCACCGATAACGGCACCCAATTCACGAGCCACGCCTTCATGCAATATGTTCGTACCCTCGGATGCAAGAACTCGTTCACCTCTATGACACACCCCCGGAGCAATGGACAAGCTGAGAGGGCGAACACTGAAGTGTTATGTGGACTCAATACAAGAACTTTTGATACGCTACGATGAAGCCCCAAGACTGGCGCTCCAGAGGCCTTCCATGGATTTTGAGATTCATCATGTGATTTGTTTTGTTCGTTGCATTCATCTTGGCATCATGTGCATTGCATCAAATCATCTTGCACCCCTTTTTAAAAACTCAACTAAATAAATTGTATGGGTCTTCGATCCATTTAAATTGAGGGAAATTCACATGGTGAATTTCTCTATAAAACATAAAAAAGTCTCTCAATATTATTAGGTAGCTATATTAGATATTCCATTGTTTGGAATCACCCATGAACCCACTTGCATGTTAAATCCCTTGGCTTTTTCTTCTTCAAGTTTTGACTCTCTAACCTTGCCAATAATTCCTTTACCACTTATCGAGGCTCTTCCTAAATGTTCAACATTTTTGGACACTTTGAAATCCTACTCCTTGTTCAAACCATTTGAATTAAATTCAAATGCATTTGAATTTAAACCTTGCCATCTTGCCCACTGCAATTTTCTTGGAACGAGCACATTTTTGTGAGTCCGGGGAAATTATTCGCATGCGCAAATTCTTTCCTTAACCCTCACTTTCTTTTTCTTCTATCTAATTCTTTTCTGCAAAAAAAATATAAGAGAGAGAAGAGAAGCCTAGCTTGCCACTTGGTCCTCCCAGCAGGTCGGCCCACCGAGGCCCAGTCTCTCTCCTTTGCTAACCCTAGCCCGTAGCCCTGCACCCAACGCTCGATCTTCTCCCCTCGAGCCGCCAGAACCCCATCAGCTTGATCCCCCGTCTCTCTTGCTCGATTCCGATCCCCCAGCTCCCCTCCTTCATCCATGGCCTCCACCGTGAGACCAACTATGGTCCTGGCGTCGTCCCCTCGGTCCGCACGACGGCCCTGCAGCCGCTCCCACCATTTGGCCTCAACCACTGCAGCCACGTCGCCTCCCCTCCATGGCGCCCGCGCCTCTAGTCGTTCCGCGTGAACAGCGCCTCCGACGACCCCTTCCTCTGTTGTCGTGCCATCGTTCTGGCCAGCGATCCCATCTCCTCCGTCCATCCCCGTCGCCCCACTACGCCGCCTCTTCCTGCCGGCGAACCATGGAGTCGGCACCATCGTCGGGCCCCCATAGTGCTCGGCCTCCTCCTCGAGCTCGACAATTCGCCCCGCCACACGCTTGAGCCTCCTCGTGGCTTGCTACAACCGCGCTGCAGAGGAGCTCGCGCCCGAGCTCCCTACTTCCTCCCTCCAGGGCATCGGCCTCCTTGCAAGCCATCGTCGACAGCCCCACCGCTGCAACTCGACAACAAGTCCAACCGCCGCATGTGTTACTCCACGCCCAAGACCCTCGCCTCAACTATCAGCTCCCGCATACCAGGGCCGCCCTCCTGCCTCCACTAGCAGCCTCCTGCTGCCTGTCGTCTCCATGGCCTTGAGGAGCCACCCAAGTTGCCGGTCATTCTGGCCCTTGCACATAACTATTGACCCGAGGAGACTAACACCGCCAAGTCCGAGGACGATCCCCGAAGATTTTGGACGCGCCAAGTTCCTCTTTCGGACCCGTCAAGTGTACAACAACTCGTGTGCGACTACATGGATTCGCCAAGTACCCCACCGGCAAGACCAACGCCCGAACAAGCACACCGGCTCTGTGGATTTCGGCAAGTCCCTCGATGACTGGTTCTTAGTACCACTACGTTTATCATGTACATCTACACCAAGACTGGACCGGTAAGTACCCCAACAACGTGTGTATCTCTATCATCGACCCCGATCATCTACGGAGTGTCTACGACTGCGAAATGTGAACCACTACTTCCACTACCGTCGCCATTACCACTACTTCCACTACCGTTGTGAGAACATCTATTTCCCTCAATGAACTTGATCCGTTCTGAAATGCACACTTCAAAGGTATAACCGCCGAGACGCCGCCCGTGGACAGAATGCATGTGTGTTCCATGAGATGCTCATGGTTGCATCGTGTCCGAGTTGTCATTGCACGTTCCTCCTCGTTTGCCATGCTGTCGACCCGTGGGAACCCGGTAACCGGGACCACCCCACCATCTTTTGCATGTTCCGCACATCCGCACACTTGCTCTTTTGCACCAGTACCCCAACGAGTTACTGGAACCGGAATGTTGTCGTGGCACCATTTCCATTGTCGTTGTCATGGCACCCATTTCGTTCCACCACGGTGAAAAATGCTTCATAACATGCTCATGTCAACATTTGCATAAAATTGCATATACTTTCATATGTCATCCACATCGTGATAACAACATTTAAAATGGTTTAAATTGTTGTTTGCATCAAATTGCTATATGCACATGAGGAATTACCGGAATTGTTGGTTGATGTTTCCGGCCTCATTTAAACTTGCCTAAATAGTTAGTTTAATTATGCTTCACCCCTTGCCATGTTTAATAACATTTAATATTGTTGAGTACATAAATGGGAGTTAAGTTAATAATTAAATGTGGTGTTTGTCCAATGTGCAACTCGTTGCATATTGAGCTCTACTTAACTTGTACTATTGTTTGTTGCACTTTGCCATGCCATGCCTCCTTAAACCGGACATGCATCATACTTGGTTGCGCATCATGCCATGTTTATGTGATGTTTGTTTACCATGATGTTTGCTTCTTTCTGGTTGCGCTTCTCCTTGATAGTTCTGGCTACGTTGCGATTGTGAGGATCCGATCAACTACGTTGGTTTGTCTACTTCATGGATTCAGTCTTCTTCCTAGCGGGATTTCAGGCAAGATGACCATCACCTTGGATCTTACTACTATCTTTGCTATGCTAATTGTCTCGATGCTATCGCTATGTTCCGCTACCTACCACTTGGTTATCAAGCCTCCCAAATTGCCATGATAGCTCTAACCTTTTCACCCTTCCTAGGAAACTTTTGTTTGGCTATGTTACGGCTTTGCTCAACCCCTCTTATAGTGTTGCTAGTTGCAGGTGCAATTGCAGGTTGTTCCATGCTGGGACATGGATATCATGGATATCATGGGATATCACAATATCTTTTATTTAATTAATGCACATATATACTTGGTGAAGGGTGGAAGGCTCGGCCTTATGCCTGGTGTTTTCTTCCACTCTTGCCACCCTAGTTTCCATCATGCCAATGTTATGTTCCTTGATTTTGTGTCTCTAACACGGTGAGGGGTATGGGGCCCTCTTGACTATTCGCTTTGAATAAAACTCTTCCAGCAAGGCCCAACATTGGTTTTAACATTTGCCATAATAATACTTGAACCTTATAATTAATTGGCATAGGGCGTCACGAACCCGAGGATTTTCTACATAGCAAGGGGGCCAGTGCTGATGGTGTTGGTCCGAAACGGGTAGACTGCGGGGCCACCTCGGGGAAACTCGAGGGCTGGTTTTACTTGTAGGATGTCCCATCCGAACGTGGCCTGAGACGAGATACGCGTGGCTACTATCAGGGTGTCGGCACGCTAGGAGGTCTTGCAAGATTAGTTTTACCATTGTCGAAATGTCTTGTGCACCGGGATTCTGAGTCTGATCGGAGGGTCCCGCGATGGTGGATTGTCTCCGTGGGTCGTGAGCTTGTCATGGGCTAAGTTGGGACACCCCTACAGGGTTTAAACTTTTGAGAGCCGTGCCCGCGGTTATGTGGAAGATGGGAATTATTAATGTCCGGTTGTAGAGAACTTGACACCAGATTCGAATTAAAATACACCAAGCGTGTGCATAACCGTGACGGTCCCTTTTCGATTGAGTTCAAGAATAGAACACGATGGGGTTATGCTTGGACGTAAGTAGTTAAGGATCACTTATTGATCATTACTAGTTTGCAACCGTTTGTGTAATTTCTCATCTTACTCTTGTACTTGTATGTTAGCCACCATAAATGCTTAGCCGCTTGCTGCAACCTCACCACTTATCCCTTCCATACCCATTAAGCTTTGCTAGTCTTGATACCCATGGTAATGGGATTGCTGAGTCCTTGTGGCTCACAGTTTACTACAACAACTGTTGCAGGTATAGGTAATACGATGCTCATCACGTGAGAGCGAAGCTTGATTGCTTTTGGAGTTCTTCTTCTTCGATCAAGGGGTTAGGTTCTGGGTCGGGGAACCTGGGATTAGGAGGGTGGATGTCGTTCTTCTTTTTTGTTTGATTTCATCCGTAGTCGGATCCTGCTCTTCTGTATGATGGTTGCTATGTATTGATGTATTATTGTATGAATGTTGTAACTAGTGGCGAGTGTAACCCTGTATCTTGTATACTCATCCATTCAGTACATGGTATTTTGTAATGATATCCGCCTCTCTATGCGCTCGAAATGCGTTGTGCCCCAATCATAAATTCATCATGTGATTGGGATATAATCGCATCTTGGGCACTACAAGTTGGTATTAGAGCCTTACTGACCTTAGGCGCCCCATTCATTGATCGGACCGCTGTCGTTGTTGAGTCTAGAAGAAAATTATTTTGAGTCTTAGTTATATCAGAGAGTAGGATTTCTTTTTACTCCTCGGCCTCTTCGTCGCTCTGGTGAGGACTCCTGACATAGATGTTTTCACTTCACTCTCCTCTTTTTCACTCAAATTTTTTTAGGATCACGCAGGTATGGTTGGATTGTTGCGATATCATTGTGACGGGTATTCCATCTTGGTGCCTCCTATCATTTAGGGGTTGTGGCTGTGTCCCGGGGAGTTGAGCTCTAAGGTGTTTTGGTCACAGTGCTTATCGTTTCAGTTCCGACATACTAGAGCTCGCCAACATCGAAAACGCTTCTAAACTCTTTGTGGCGAGAGTAGTTTGACGACACCCAGTACTGGGGAGAGCGATCAGATGTATTTCCACATCTAGTATATCAGATGTTTTCAAAGGTCTGAGGTACACAATTTCCGAAGGTTTCTTGGTTATGTGTTGAAGGATGGATACAGTTGGAGTGTAGGATTTGTTAGTTGTGTGAGATATTGTGCCTCCCTGTATCCCCAACACCAGATTGCATAACCAGAAAGTTTCAGGCGTTAATAGGTGGGAATTCAAGTGGTTACCCAGGATATCTTTCCGACAAGTGCATGATATAAGATTGGAGTTCGACGTCTAGTGGTCCGCCTGTCCACGGTTGGTTTTATAGTGGTCTCGTTGTGTCTTAAAGAGTCCTTGGCTATGTTGACTCGGGGACGCTTCGTATGTCATGTGCACTGCCTTGTACATGATGGTGTTGTACGATCGAGCCCTTGCAGGCCCCACCACAAAAACTTCAGATGCAATCTCTATCATATGTTTGTTTTCGGCTTATTCTGCAAGCCAATCCTTTGTTTTGTTTTGAGTTGTGGTATTCGAGTTGCTTGGAAGTCAAATATGGATTCCATACCTTTTCTAATATTTCTATGTGGATGTTAATCCTTCTTGTTTATTTAGATTGTCATGTCAATTCTTTTCCAATCGGTTCGCTTCCTGTCAAGATGATCCTATCATTTCCCCCATTCATGAGAGAAATTCTAAGTTTTCTCAATGGTGTTTGTTTCATACGTCCCAAGTTGTCTTTGTTTTTCCTGCCCTCCCACCCCTTTTCTTCAAGGACTCGGATTTTTAATCAACTATCCATTTTATTCATGATAAGTCTCTCCATTTTCTTTCCCTTCAATGTTCTTATCCGGCGATTGTCATGAAGATGGTCAGGAGTTTCAAGTTCATCATTCTTCATTTTTTTCTCCGATGGATTCGATTCGAGATTTTGGTGTTGATCATATTCCTTTTCTTGTTTCAAATGTTTTCTCATGCCTATGCACCTCTTAAGCATTCACTTCTCGCTATTCATTTGTTCTGGAGTGCTGAAGATATCTCAGAAGGCTCGTCTTTCCTTTCAAGATCCGTTCAAGCTATTTCGAGGTTGTTATCTCATTCAAGCCATTTAATTCAACCGGTGCATTATCCCATTCAAGTAATCGTCCAACGGTGTATCTTTGAGTGGGCCCTAACCCACATGTCTTTTCCCAGGGTCTTACCTGACTCTTCTAAAAAGATTCTGGAGTTATTCTCAAATTCTTTCAAAGTTGAGTAAGAATGAATTATCATCCGTCATATGTCTTTCTCCAAGATCTTTCAAATTCTTTCATCGTTGGTTCAACCTTTCTATTCTTCATTGTTCTAGAGTGCCGAAGACCTAAGACCGAAGAAGAGTTCCATCATGGTGGTGTTTCTCGTCGTCAGTCTCGGATTTCCAAGACCGAAGAAGAGTTCCATTTAAATCCTTACACGTTCTTCTAAAGATTCATGGTTCTACCTTTATACCATCCCCTCATAATTGTTTTCGATTGTGAGAATTCTTTTCACCCATCCAGAGCAATTCAGGAATCTTTTAAGTTTGATTCTCTGGAGCCCATCATCTCAGAATTATTCATTCTCAGCTTTCAGCTCTCATTCTCCAAATCATTTCCGGTGCCTCGCTCAAGTATTCTCTAGTTAGCTCGTGATATCTTCATTCTCTTGTGTCTAAATTTTCCCAAGAATCTTCATCCTTTTTCTAATTCTTCTCAGTGATTCGTTCACTTTTCTTCAATCATTTTCAATTCTTACGGTGGTTCTTTCAAGATTCCTTTTCCTTGTTGTCACATTAATTCATTCGTTTCTTTCCAAAATCCTACCGGTGATCCATTGAGTTTGCGCTACATCTCTCCTCAACCCTTGCTAGAATAATAATGTGGCACCCCGGCTCGGAGAAACCAGAACACCCTGTATTCCAGCCCAGAGATCGAGGAGAAGTCTTCTGGAATAGGGCATTGCTTAGCATAGAACAACTCAGCTCTTTATTACAATCTATATGGGTACAAGGGGATTACATCGGCACGGCGACACTACGGCTGCCACGGTTTCTCCATGCAAGCAGCAGAACAACACGATGCAGCGGAACAACTCCTGGCAGCGGAACAACGACGGTGGTGGTGAACTCCACTCCGCAGGGACTTTGGCTGGAACGCTTATCCTCGCTCGCAAAAAAGGAATCCACGGCAAACAAGCAATCATATCCGGCATGACCTGCAAACTGGCATGACACACCAGGTCAGTACATTGAATGTACTTGCAAGCTCATAGCAATCAAAGCAATCAAGACAAACAATAGCATGGCAATTACAGATTATTAAGCAATGATGAACAAGATGTTATCAAAACAACATGGCATGTACAACATGATACGTCTAGAACAATACAAGCATGGCATAAACATATGAACATGATGAGACTAGCATGCAACATGATAAAACTATCATGCACCAACTTACTCTGCTCGGGTTACATCGTAACCATCACATGCATCACTTACCATCACAGACATCACTCGATCATCAGAGGATCCAATCAAGCTTGGTATTAACAATACCGTAGTAATCATTTATGACCACAAGGAGCTTGACCTTTACCCTTGACTTTCGCATAACATCACAAATATCAAACAAGTTGGTAATCACGATACCACAGTGATCCTCTCTCGATCACATAAATATCAACCAACTTCTTTCATCATCGAACCAGGGTTGTTATTAAGCACATCATTATTATTACTGTTGACCCATAGTGTGACTGACATGAACTGGGCCCATATCCACGGGCGCGGCTGTCGATAGATTTAACACACACACACTCTCAGAGGTTAGCACACTGTACCCACACCACGAAACCCATGGCCTCGCACTCCCATTCGGGTGGACCAACGGTGTTCTGACAAAACCATCCTACTGCCATGACACTCTCCCGGCCACTCCGACCAACTCCCCTTTGGGCTAAGTCCTGGGTGGCCTCGTGCCTACCAAAGGCACCAACGGCCACCATCGTGGCAAAATGGTCCCAAACAGGGACAAGGATCCTTACAAAACAATGGGCACACAAGACTTATGCAATCCTACCTGGCCAAGGTAGCGCCCGTGCATAACCTTCCCTCGCGGGAGGCACCGGCGAGAGGCATGACAATAGACCCAGTTAGGACCCCTCCCCATGAGGTAAGCGTGGTTGCACTGCTCAGCTCAATATGGTGGCACCATGACTCAGCCAACAGTTGTTCAAGTTCAATTTAATCCGGTTAAACTTGAATGCAATATGCTGAGCCATGATAAAAATAACATGATGCAACTACAGTGCATGAACATGATATTAACATAAGCATGGGGGTGCATCCCAATCAACGAGCATAACAACAACATTTAACCATTTATCCTGATGAGCATGGCATACTGACGAGCATGGGTATCACAACTAGAATGCTACCCATAGCATAACATGACCACTAGTATCAACAATAAATACCATGCAATAACATAACGATAAAACTACCATGCAAGTATTTCATCACCTGATTGCAAAGGAACATGCATAACAACGGTACATGGAACAGACGATAGTCATGCACCGAAGACCATCCCCAACATGTACTACTATCAAGTGTTGCCAATATTAAAGTAATAGTAGCATGAAGAACATAATAACAAAGTGCAATAAAACATATCATGACGGTAAACACCGATCTGTAAGCATAACCGAAATAACGACAGCAACAACAAAGCAATCAAGCAGTTATTAAAGATTCAAGTTGAAAACCAATGCTCTTGCATGGCTATCATGCAAATGGTGGTTGTGGCATGACTGGGGATGAAGAAGGCTCTGGGGAAAAGTGCAGAACGACGGCGGAAATAATCGCCGGAAAGGGTACTCTCTCGAAGGGGGCTGATTAGGGGCAAGAGTAAAATGGTCATTTCCAATATGTTAACCCATAGTGAAAATGGTACCAAAAGTTCAGGCTCGACAATACGAAGATGTGGGCGTCGGATTCACCTCATTCGGAGTTACAGGTAAAAAGTTGTAGCCCGACGAAGTTCAGGGACCAATCTGTAAAATAACTTCGACAAACAGGCCCCTGAGCTGAAAAACAGAGAGGGCTTTTCGGAGAATACGTTTTCCAGAGAAGAAAACGTAATCCTACCCAAAACAGAACCAGAATATGCTTTCCGGAGAAGTAGGCGTATTCCTGGAACTGCGCTTCCACTTATCCAGCTGGACATGAGGTCGCGATCGAGGACACGTGGGCCCGCCTCGCCTTCTCTCTCCTCCCACTCCTCCTTTGCTTCTTCCCGGCGGCGAACAGAGTCCGGGACTAGGCCGAGCGCTATCGGTGCTACAGGCCATCATTTTCCATGCTTCAACCATCGGCGAGCTCGGGGAGACGAGGCACATCCATTTCGCTAGGTCACAGGGCTCGGGGAGGGCTGATACGAGGGGGACTTCGATGCCGGTGGGCAGTGGCTCTGGTTGAGTTGGGCTACAGGGATGCGGGGCACTCCGGCGAGGGTTAAGTAGGTGGTGAGGATCAGAGGGTCGAGGGGACTCCTCTGGTGAAGGAATGAGGGAAGGAGGGGGCAGGCTTCGAGTGAATTTAGGCCATGGCCGATGCGAGCATGGCCACCATGGAAGGAACCACAGAGCTCTTTGAGCTCGTTTGGGAGGTCAGGGAGGCAGTATGAGTGTGTGAGGTCGAGTGGTGAAGAGAAACATGCTCGAAGTGGCCTTATATAGGCAGAGGGGGTGGAGGCCGGGCGTGTGTCGCCGCGGACGCTTGTCCGGCGCCACGAACGCGTGTGCATGTGCATGACCACAAAGGTAGACGACGAGGAAGGCACAGGGGAGAGCGCACGGGGCAGAGGCGGCCAAGGGAGCACGGGGAGAAAGCGGCCGAGGCGTGGACAGAGCCGGTCGGCTATAGCACTCCCGTGGGCGCTCACTGTTCGACGAAGGGGACGACTCACGGGGAAGAAGACATAGGGGGCAATGGCTCCATGGGAATGGCGAAAACGTAGGGAATACACTAGACATGCCCATGCTCACTGGAACGACGATCAGGAGAGGGGACCGAAGCAAAACGACGCTCTGGACGCGGCCATAGCATGCCAAAATGGTGGTCACCACCAGTACTAGCACGAAGAGGACAAGGGAGGCTGCGAGGAGTTGTCAAGTGACTAGTCCCTGCATAATAGAGGCCGAGGGAGTTGATGGATCGACAAAACGAGCCAAGGAGAGGAGTGTGGAATCGCTGCAAGTTTGCTGCATCAACCTTGGACGTGCACTCCTGATCAACAGGAACTTGATTGGGTCAAATGGTCTTGTCCGGGGTGTTTAGGATAGGAAGGAGTACAATCCTGTGAATTTTGGATCGAAATGGACCAATATTCAATGCACTTGCTTAACAACTGCTAAATCTGGTCCAGAAACTTGATCATGAAGGTGCACTCACATAGAGTGTCAAGTTGAGCTGAAATTGGGAAAGGCAGAGTTATTTGATCATATGAAGATGCTGAAAAAGGTTTCATACCATTCGGATAAACCAAAATGGTACTTCCTTTACAAACATTTCCACTGACCAGAAACTTGCAAAAATTCTAGACAAATTGGCTAGATGGAATATGCCCAAATTGGGTGGAGATAGGTTATATGGATAAGAGAAGGCCTAGAATTTTTTTAGCAATAATGGAGCAATATAAAATATACTTGCTTCATTAAATGAAAATTTGGACAGAAACAAAGATTTGAAGTTGTGCTCACATCGATGCATTGCATGAGCTCAAATCTTGTGGGGAGATTTCATTTGATGATATGAAAGACCATGCAAAAATTCAACTCAATTGGATTAACCTAGCTAGTACTTCCTTCACAACCAATTCCCTCAGACAGGAACTTTGAAAAATTGCTCAGGAATATTTACTAGGCAAATTAAGTTGAAATTTGTCATGAGGCAATTATTTGGACATGAAAAGATGTCCAAGAAGTTTGGAGTCAATTGGGCAAAGATAAATGGCACTTGCTTCACAATCTGCCATTTAGGACAGAATAGGAAAAGAATTATTTGAGGATGATTGGAAACATGGCCAATGAAATATTTTGCCATATTTGAGAAATATATGACCCAAACTATTTATGAGAATTATTTGGGAATTTTAGGAGTGATGGAAATATTGGTTGCTTCATAACCTAGGGCAAATTGAGTTATTCCTTTAATAGAAAAGTAATATCCCCAATAAAAAGAATATTGGGATTTGAGGTAGGATGAAAATGGAAAGGTCTAGGGAAGGATTTGGGTATGACAAGTGACTCTGGAAGCAAAGAAGAGTTCGTCTTCTTCAGTTTCCAGATCACAAAGCCACGAAAAAAAGAAAACCCAGGCAAAAACCGCAGAAAAACAAAAGAAAAGAAAGGGCCAAAAATTAGGCTGTTACAATCCTTACCCCCTCAAAGAAATCCCGTCCTCAAGATTTGGTTGCTCGGGGAACAAGTATGAATATACTGACTTAAAGAAACCGTTTCCAACTCGGGTCTCCTTTTTCCTTTATTGTTGTTCCCACTAAATTTTTACCTGACTGGCTCTGGGTGGTTTGATTCACTGTATCCATATTCTGACAGATCTTACCTAGCTTGTTCATGCTTATACTGGCTCCAATTAATTTCATATCCGTTGACTTAGCTGAGATTCCATGACTGAAATATGTGTCTGTCTCACATATCCGAGAGTGATTTCCGATGGGTGCGTCATCCAGCACTGACCACCTTTCATGAAGTTGTGGCCACATTTTCCTAGTGAACACCCAACCTCTAACTCCTTGCATTGGCTTTCTTCACTGAATGCAGGTTCTTTGGTTCCAAATTGTAAGTTGAGGCATAACCGTTTCCTGGCAGATTCTGTCCCATCGTAGAAGTTTCTGAATCATCTTAACTGGCTCCACCTTCTGGAGTATCAGATCCGTTCCAAATATTCGACTATCGCTTGCCGGGGCCAGCATGAAGGGGTAAGATCTTACATGATAATATCCGCATAATCGACTGACGGTGGTTCTGGCAGAAGAATTTGGGTCACAACAGGCTATCCTTTGAGAATCCTCATAAGTGAGGGCACATGCCTCAAGACTGTTACTCAACATCCTGATTATTCTTTATGTCAGCATATCCATGGGGACAGTAGGTTGTGCGATGCTTTACCATAGTTGCCGGAGTCACAATGTTGATTTGACCTTTGGTCTGACTTCATAGATTTAGATATTTGATACTGAAAAATCTTAGGTGAATATACATGGTGATTCATACTAACTCGGACTGTCCGGGTATCTGCACCATGTGGGTCTTGCAACCATTTTCATACCTGCATCACCGGTCTTGCTACTCCATTACTATTTTTCTTGTCTGGATCCTTGGCTAAAAGAGCTCGGTCATATTGCTTCTTCATGTGACCATGGATTCTGTCGGGTGCAATATTATGACATGCATACTCTTATCCTCATTTCCTAACATGGTAGCATTATTCAAATTGCCGGTTCATCACCTCTCAAGTTCTAACCGTAGGAAAATGATCATCCAAACCCTTGCAAGAAATCGACAAATAAATCAGTAGACACCAGAACGGTCTTTACAACTCAGATCTGGGACATTACTGCGATAACTCAACTACGGCTCAGGACGGCTGAAAAGTAGCTCAAAACATGAGACCGGGTCGATAAGAAGAAAGTGGCAGCTCCCTAAAATAGCCAAAAGCAGCTATAGGGCTACCGTCACAAAAAGAAACTCAACAGCTGGATGAGACGGCCGAAAAGAAGCTCAGAACTCATGACAGTCGTTGAAGGGAGAAATAAAAATCGGCATCCACCCTGGATAGCTAAAAACGGCTCAGATCACAGGCATAGTGCTGTCACTAGAGAAACAAGACAAGGGCTCATCAGGATCATCTTCCAGGTTCACGGGTACTTGTACTGAGCTCATTGCTTTGTAACAGTGTGGTGCATACCTGGCTTCCTTCTTTTAACAATCCTCATGTGCCTATCAAATCTGCTTTTGAGTGACTTGCAAGACCTTGGTGGTATGCGGACCTCTTATATATGAAATCCTGATTCCTGAGGCAGACTTGCTTTCTGACTGAACTGTTGCAGATCTATTTCTTGAGATGTACTGCCATATAGTGTCAATATTGCACATAGCTTATCTTCATGATCATTTCTGCTATGAAGTGTGCACACTAAGGCAAACCTGATTATCCATATCACGATCAGATATCCCCAGATCTCAATGCAGTCGGCGGAGAATTCCATACTGATGCAAAGTTGATACTTACAGTCCATCCAGGATTTCTTTCGCATTCAGATAAGATATTCCAATTTCACTACAGTCTGCTGATAATTCCATTCTGTTTAGCTAAGCTTCCAAACATTTGAACTCCTTGCTGATTCTTCGGGTCCGGTGTCAGTTGACGAGCAACTTTAATAAGGGGAAAATTTGTAACACCGAAGGCCCAAAGAAAGAAACAAAAGAAACAACGAAAAGAATAGCACACAAGCATACTAATAATATAAAGCAACCAGCACATATTACTGCTACTCACACAATAATGTGCATGCACACCTAAGCACACAATAGTCATTGAAGCTCTGGTACTATGGTCTAATATGCTGTGGCGGTGTGCATGAAAGTGAGTCTGTGTGCGGAAAGAGTTGGCGTAACCAAGGCTACACCACGCGCTGGCTGAGCACCGGTCGCAACCGGATGGATACGGAGGCGAGGACAGACTTCACAGATTTAGATATTTGATATTGACAAATCTTAGGTGAATATCCATGGTGATTCATACTAACTCAGACTGTACGGGTATCTGCACCATGTGGGTCTTGCAACCATTTTCATACCTGCATCACCGGTCTTGCTACTCCATTACTATTTTTCTTGTCCGGATCCTTGGCTGAAAGAGCTCGGTCATATTGCTTCTTCATGTGACCATGGATTCTGTCGGGTGCAATATTATGACATGCATACTCTTATCCTCATTTCCTGACACGGTAGCATTATTCAAATTGCCGGTTCATCACCTATCAAGTTCTAACCGTAGGAAAATGATCATCCAAACCCTTGCAAGAAATCGGCAAATAAATCAGTAGACACCAGAACGGTCTTTACAACTCAGATCTGGGACATTACTGCGATAACTCAACTACGGCTCAGGATGGCTGAAAAGTAGCTCAAAACATGAGACCGGGTCGATAAGAAGAAAGTGGCAGCTCCCTAAAATAGCCACAAGCAGCTATAGGGCTACTGTCACAAAAAGAAACTCAACAGCTGGATGAGACGGCTGAAAAGAAGCTCAGAACTCATGATAGTTGTTGAAGGGAGAAATAAAAATCGGCATCCACCCTGGATAGCTAAAAATGGCTCAGATCACAGGCGTAGTGCCGTCAGTAGAGAAACAAGACAAGGGCTCATCAGGATCATCTTCCAGGTTCACGGGTACTTGTACTGAGCTCATTGCTTTGTAACAGTGTGGTGCATACCTGGCTTCCTTCTTTTAACAATCCTCATGTGCCTATCAAATCTGCTTTTGAGTGACTTGCAAGACCTTGGTGGTATGTGGACCTCTTATATATGAAATCCAGATTCTTGAGGCAGACTTGCTTTCTGACTGAACTGTTGCAGATCTATTTCTTGAGATGTACTGCCATATAGTGTCAATATTGCACATAGCTTATCTTCATGATCATTTCTGCTATGAAGTGTGCACACTAAGGCAAACCTGATTATCCATATCACGATCAGATATCCCCAGATCTCAATGCAGTCGGCGGAGAATTCCATACTGATGCAAAGTTGATACTGACAGTCCATCCAGGATTTCTTTCGCATTCAGATAAGATATTCCAATTTCACTACAGTCTGCTGATAATTCCATTCTGTTTAGCTAAGCTTCCAAACATTTGAACTCCTTGCTGATTCTTCGGGTCCGGTGTCAGTTGACGAGCAACTTTAATAAGGGGAAAATTTGTAACACCGAAGGCCCAAAGAAAGAAACAAAAGAAAAGAAGAAAAGAATAGCACACAAGCATACTAATAATATAAAGCAACCAGTACATATTACTGCTACTCACACAATAATGTGCATGCACACCTAAGCACACAATAGTCATTGAAGCTCTGGTACTATGGTCTAATATGTTGTGGCGGTGTGCATGAAAGTGAGTCTGTGTGCGGAAAGAGTTGGCGTAACCAAGGCTACACCACGCGCTGGCTGAGCACCGGTCGCAACCGGATGGACATGGAGGCGAGCACAGACTTCGCAGATTTAGATATTTGATACTGACAAATCTTTGGTGAATATCCATGGTGATTCATACTATCTCAGACTGTCCAGGTATCTGCACCATGTGGGTCTTGCAACCATTTTCATACCTGCATCACCGGTCTTGCTACTCCATTACTATTTTTCTTGTCTGGATCCTTGGCTGAAAGAGCTCGGTCATATTGCTTCTTCATGTGGCCATGGATTCTGTCGGATGCAATATTATGACATGCATACTCTTATCCTCATTTCCTGACATGGTAGCATTATTCAAATTGCCGCTTCATCACCTCTCAAGTTCTAACCGTAGGAAAATGATCATCCAAAGCCTTGCAAGAAATCGGCAAATAAATCAGTAGACACCAGAACGGTCTTTACAACTCAGATCTGGGACATTACTGCGATAACTCAACTACGGCTCAGGATGGCTGAAAAGCAGCTCAGAACATGAGATCGGGTCGATAAGAAGAAAGTGGCAGCTCCCTAAAATAGCCAAAAGCAGCTATAGGGCTACTGTCACAAAAAGAAACTCAACAGCTGGATGAGACGGCCGAAAAGAAGCTCAGAACTCATGATAGTTGTTGAAGGGAGAAATAAAAATCGGCATCCACCCTGGATAGCTAAAAATGGCTCAGATCACAGGCGTAGTGCCGTCACTAGAGAAACAAGACAAGGGCTCATCAGGATCATCTTCCAGGTTCACGGGTACTTGTACTGAGCTCATTGCTTTGTAACAGTGTGGTGCATACCTGGCTTCCTTCTTTTAACAATCCTCATGTGCCTATCAAATCTGCTTTTGAGTGACTTGCAAGACCTTGGTGGTATGCGGACCTCTTATATATGAAATCCTGATTCCTGAGGCAGACTTGCTTTCTGACTGAACTGTTGCAGATCTATTTCTTGAGATGTACTGCCATATAGTGTCAATATTGCACATAGCTTATCTTCATGATCATTTCTGCTATGAAGTGTGCACACTAAGGCAAACCTGATTATCCATATCACGATCAGATATCCCCAGATCTCAATGCAGTCGGCGGAGAATTCCATACTGATGCAAAGTTGATACTGACAGTCCATCCAGGATTTCTTTCGCATTCAGATAAGATATTCCAATTTCACTACAGTCTGCTGATAATTCCATTTTGTTTAGCTAAGCTTCCAAACATTTGAACTCCTTGCTGATTCTTCGGGTCCGGTGTCAGTTGACGAGCAACTTTAATAAGGGGAAAATTTGTAACACCGAAGGCCCAAAGAAAGAAACAAAAGAAACGACGAAAAGAATAGCACACAAGCATACTAATAATATAAAGCAACCAGCACATATTACTGCTACTCACACAATAATGTGCATGCACACCTAAGCACACAATAGTCATTGAAGCTCTGGTACTATGGTCTAATATGTTGTGGCAGTGTGCATGAAAGTGAGTCTGTGTGCGGAAAGAGTTGGCGTAACCAAGGCTACACCACGCGCTGGCTGAGCACCGGTCGCAACCGGATGGACATGGAGGCGAGCACAGACTTCGCAGATTTAGATATTTGATACTGAAAAATCTTAGGTGAATATCCATGGTGATTCATACTATCTCAGACTGTCCAGGTATCTGCACCATGTGGGTCTTGCAACCATTTTCATACCTGCATCACCGGTCTTGCTACTCCATTACTATTTTTCTTGTCTGGATCCTTGGCTGAAAGAGCTCGGTCATATTGCTTCTTCATGTGGCCATGGATTCTGTCGGATGCAATATTATGACATGCATACTCTTATCCTCATTTCCTGACATGGTAGCATTATTCAAATTGCCGCTTCATCACCTCTCAAGTTCTAACTGTAGGAAAATGATCATCCAAAGCCTTGCAAGAAATCGGCAAATAAATCAGTAGACACCAGAACGGTCTTTACAACTCAGATCTGGGACATTACTGCGATAACTCAACTACGGCTCAGGATGGCTGAAAAGCAGCTCAGAACATGAGATCGGGTCGATAAGAAGAAAGTGGCAGCTCCCTAAAATAGCCAAAAGCAGCTATAGGGCTACTGTCACAAAAAGAAACTCAACAGCTGGATGAGACGGCCGAAAAGAAGCTCAGAACTCATGATAGTTGTTGAAGGAAGAAATAAAAATCGGCATCCACCCTGGATAGCTAAAAATGGCTCAGATCACAGGCGTAGTTTCGTCACTAGAGAAACAAGACAAGGGCTCATCAGGATCATCTTCCAGGTTCACGGGTACTTGTACTGAGCTCATTGCTTTGTAACAGTGTGGTGCATACCTGGCTTCCTTCTTTTAACAATCCTCATGTGCCTATCAAATCTGCTTTTGAGTGACTTGCAAGACCTTGGTGGTATGCGGACCTCTTATATATGAAATCCTGATTCCTGAGGCAGACTTGCTTTCTGACTGAACTGTTGCAGATCTATTTCTTGAGATGTACTGCCATATAGTGTCAATATTGCACATAGCTTATCTTCATGATCATTTCTGCTATGAAGTGTGCACACTAAGGCAAACCTGATTATCCATATCACGATCACATATCCCCAGATCTCAATGCAGTCGGCGGAGAATTCCATACTGATGCAAAGTTGATACTGATAGTCCATCCAGGATTTCTTTCGCATTCATACAAGATATTCCAGTTTCACTATAGTCTGCTGATAATTCCATTCTGTTTAGCTAAGCTTCAAAACATTTGAACTCCTTGCTGATTCTTCGGGTCCGGTGTCGGTTGACGAGCAACTTTAATAAGGGGAAAATTTGTAACACCGAAGGCCCAAAGAAAGAAACAAAAGAAACGACGAAAAGAATAGCACACAAGCATACTAATAATATAAAGCAACCAGCACATATTACTGCTACTCACACAATAATATGCATGCACACCTAATCACACAATAGTCATTGAAGCTCTGGTACTATGGTCTAATATGCTGTGGCGGTGTGCATGAAAGTGAGTCTGTGTGCGGAAAGAGTTGGCGTAACCAAGGCTACACCACGCGCTGGCTGAGCACCGGTCGCAACCGGATGGATACGGAGGCGAGGACAGACTTCACAGATTTAGATATTTGATATTGACAAATCTTAGGTGAATATCCATGGTGATTCATACTAACTCAGACTGTACGGGTATCTGCACCATGTGGGTCTTGCAACCATTTTCATACCTGCATCACCGGTCTTGCTACTCCATTACTATTTTTCTTGTCCGGATCCTTGGCTGAAAGAGCTCGGTCATATTGCTTCTTCATGTGACCATGGATTCTGTCGGGTGCAATATTATGACATGCATACTCTTATCCTCATTTCCTGACACGGTAGCATTATTCAAATTGCCGGTTCATCACCTATCAAGTTCTAACCGTAGGAAAATGATCATCCAAACCCTTGCAAGAAATCGGCAAATAAATCAGTAGACACCAGAACGGTCTTTACAACTCAGATCTGGGACATTACTGCGATAACTCAACTACGGCTCAGGACGGCTGAAAAGTAGCTCAAAACATGAGACCGGGTCAATAAGAAGAAAGTGGCAGCTCCCTAAAATAGCCAAAAGCAGCTATAGGGCTACTGTCACAAAAAGAAACTCAACAGCTGGATGAGACGGCCGAAAAGAAGCTCAGAACTCATGACAGTCGTTGAAGGGAGAAATAAAAATCGACATCCACCCTGGATAGCTAAAAACGGCTCAGATCACAGGCGTAGTGCCGTTACTAGAGAAAGAAGACAAGGGCTCATCAGGATCATCTTCCAGGTTCACGGGTACTTGTACTGAGCTCATTCCTTTGTCATAGTGTGGTGCATACCTGGCTTCCTTCTTTTAACAATCCTCATGTGCCTATCAAATCTGCTTTTGAGTGACTTGCAAGACCTTGGTGGTATGCGGACCTCTTATATATGAAATCCTGATTCCCGAGGCAGACTTGCTTTCTGACTGAACTGTTGCAGATCTATTTCTTGAGATGTACTGCCATATAGTGTCAATATTGCACATAGCTTATCTTCATGATCATTTCATCTATGAAGTGTGCACACTAAGGCAAACCTGATTATCCGTATCACGATCAGATATCTCCAGATCTCAATGCATTCGGCGAAGAATTCCGTACTGATGCAAAGTTGATACTGACAGTCCATCCAGGATTTCTTTCGCATTCAGACAAGATATTCCAATTTCACTATAGTCTGCTGATAATTCCATTCTGTTTAGCTGAGAATCCAAACATTTGAACTCCTTGCTGTTCTTCGGGTCCGGTGTCGATTGACGAGCAACTTTAATAAGGGGAAATTTTGTAACACCGAAGGCCCAAAGAAAGAAACAAAAGAAACAACAAAAAGAATAGCACACAAGCATACTAATAATATAAAGCAACTAGCACATATTACTGCTACTCACGCCATAATAGGCATGCAAACCTAAGCACACAATAGTTGTTGAAGCTCTGGTACTATGGTCTAATATGCTGTGGTGGTGTGCATGAAAGTGAGTTTGTGTGCGGAAAGAGTTGGCGTAACCAAGGCTACACCACGCTGGCTGAGCACCGGTCGCAACCGGATGGATACAGAGGCGAGGACAGACTTGACGATCATGCTGCCTGACACGGAGGTCACGACCACATCATCATCATGCGTACTAAAGGGAATTGTACACGTCCAAAGAACGAGATGATAGGCAAACTGGGGAGGAAAACAAGGCTTGCTGGCATTGCCCTCTTCTGATGAGAAAGATCAGTAAGGGTTGCAAAAGGGACGAGATGGAGGGTACGATTCGGGATAGAGACACGTCTATCACTAAAATGATTTGGGTGGAGGAAAAGATATCGACGCAATACCTGAGTATAACTCCTGCAAATGGTGTCTGGTACACTCGGTACTAGGGCATCACTCTGCTGGGACAGAGATAACGCCGAACACCGAAGAGCAGGCATGCAAAGAAAGAGGGTGCAGACAGTGGATCGAAAACGACGCCACCTACACTCACAAGATTAGCCGTTAGCAACAAGATAATAATCTATATGCATGCTATGCAACAAACAAATGCAGCAATCAAATGCAACAAACCAACAGGGCTCTATACTACCGCATTATAGCATTCGCGTGGGCTAGCGCATCCTACAGCTAGACTGCTTTGATACCAACCCTGTGGCACCCCGTCTCAGAGAAACCGGAACGCCCCGTATTCCAGCCTAGAGATCCAGGAGAAGTCTTCTGGAATACGTCACTTCTTAGCATAGAACAACTCAGCTCTTTATTACAATCTATATGGGTACACGGGGATTAGATCGGCACGACGACACTACACCTGCCACGGCAGCTCCATGCAAGCAGCAGAATAACATGATGCAGCAGAATAACTCCTGGCAGGGGAACAACGACGGCGGTGGTGAACTCCACTCCGCGGGGACTCTGGCTAGAACGCTTATCCTAGCTCGCAAACAAGGAATCCACAGCAAACAAGCAATCATATCCAGCATGACCTGCAAACTGGCATGACACGCCAGGTCAGTACATTGAATGTGCTTGCAAGCTCACAGCAACCAAAGCAATCAAGACAAACAATAGCATGGCAATTACAGATTATTAAGCAATGATGAACAAGATGCTATCAGAACAACATGGCATGTACAACATGATACAACAAGAACAATACCAGCATGGCATAAACATATGAACATGATGAGACTAGCATGCAACATGATAAAACTATCATGCACCAACTTACTCTGCTCGGGTTACATTATAACCATCACATGCATCACTTACCATCACAGACATCACTCGATCATCAGAGGATCCAATCAAGCTTGGTATTAACAATACCGTAGTAATCATTTATGACCACAAGGAGCATGACCTTTACCCTTGACTTTCGCATAGCATCACAAATATCAAACAAGTTGGTAATCACGATACCACAGTGATCCTCTCTCGTTCACATAAATATCAACCAACTTCTTTCATCATCGAACCAGGGTTGTTATTAAGCACATCATTATTATTACTCTTGACCCATAGTGGGACCGACACGAACTGGGCCCATATCCGCGGGCGTGGCTATTGATAGATTTAACACACAAACACACACACACACACACACACACACACACACACACACACACACACACACACACACACACTGCAGAGGTTAGCACACTGTACCCACACCACGAAACCCATGGCTTCGCACATCCATTCGGGTGGACCAATGGCGTTCGGACAAAACCGTCCTACTGCCATGACACTCTCCTGGCCACTCCGACCAACTCCCCATTGGGCTATGTCCTGGGTGGCCTCGTGCCTACCAAAGGTAGCAACGGCCACCATCGTGGCAAAACGGTCCCAAACGGGGACAAGGATCCTTACAAAACAACGGGTACACAAGGTTTATGCCGTCCTACCTGGCCAAGGTAGCGCCCGCGCATAACCTTCCGTCGCGGGAGGCACCGGCGAGAGGCATGGCAATAGACCCAGTTAGGAACCCCCCCACCCATGAGGTAAGCGTGGTTGCACTGGTCAGCTCGATATGGTGGCACCATGACTCAACAACCAAATGTTCAAGTTCAATTTAATCTAGTTGAACTTGAATGCAATATGCTGAGCCATGATAAAAATAACATGATGCAACTACAATGCATGAACATGATATTAACATAAGCATGGGGGTGCATCCCAATCAACGAGCATAACAACAACATTTAACCAATTATCCCAATGAGCATGGCATACTGACGAGCATGGATATCACAACTAGAACACTACCCATAACATAGCATGACCACTATCATAAACAATAAATACCATACAATAACATAACGATAAAACTACCATGCAAGTATTTCATCAACTAGATGCAAAGGAACGTGCATAAAAATGGTACTTGGAATAGACGATAGTCATGCACCAAAGACCATCACCAACATGTACTACTACCAAACGTTGCAAATATTAAAGTAATACTAGCATGAAGATCATAATAATAGAGTGCAAGAAAACATATCATGACGGTAAACACCGATCCGTAAGCATAACCGAAATAATGACAACAACAGCAAAGCACTCAAGTAGTTATTAAAGATTCAAGTTGAAAACCAATGCTTCTACATGGCTATCATGCAAATGGTGGTTGTGGCTTGCCTGGGGATGAAGAAGGCTCCCGGGAGAAGTGCGCAACGACTGCGGAAAGAATCGCCGGAAAGGGTACTCTCTCGGAGGGGGCTGATTAGGGGCAAGGGTAAAATTGTCATTTCCAGTATGTCAAACCATAGTGAAAATAGTACGAAAAGTTTGGTCTCGACGATACGAAGACGTGGGCGTTGGATTGACCTCATTTGGAGCACTACAAAAAAAAAAGACACATCCGTGACATTTAGGGCCGAACGAAATTTTTTTCTGTCATACTTATGACACTTCTATGATGATAAATGTGACAAAACCCGGTATCACCATAGATGTGGTGGGCTCCAACTTCTATGACAAAAAATCATGACAAGAAATGGGCTTTTCGTCCTGGGCGGGCCAGAGACGCAGCTTCATGACATTCTTTGGGCCATCCATGACGGAAAAAACCATGGTAGAAGCGAGGGCGAGGAAAATATCGGGGTGTTCCCGATTACGGTGGGTGGTCGGGGCTGAGCGATGCGCGTTTCTCTCATACACACATGTGCGTGGGTGCGAGGCGTTGGGCTCTAACTGAACCCGAGCAAAGCATTCGCCTACTGAATCCGAGCGATTGCACTGCAGGCTACGTGTTACTGAACCCGGGCGATCGATCGATGGCTGTTAAGTGAACCCAATCGAGCGATTCCTTCGCTACTGCTGCTAACTAAAGCTGATCGATGATGCGTCTGCATGAATAGTGAGTGTTGCTGGGGGGTTTGGATGAACAGTTCCCGGTGGGGGTGGATGAACAGGACCCTGTGGTGTTGCCTCTGGATGAACAGGACCCCGATCGATCGAGCCGGTTGGGGCTGGATGAACAGGACCCCGTGGAGGGCTGGATGAACAGGACCACCCTGTGGAGGGCTGGATGAACAGTGGACGGTGGAGGGCTGCATGAACAGTAGCCCGTGGAGGGGTGGTTGAACAGGAGCCCGTGTGGAGAGGGCTGGTTGAACAGTAGCCGATGGAGTAGCGCGCGGTGGAGGCTGGATGAATAGGAGCTCGTGGATGAACAGTCGTAGGTGGAGGCTGGAGGAGGTCGACGGTGGATGAACAGTAGCCCGTGGAGGCTGGAGGAGGTTAATGGTGGAGATGAACAGTATCTCGTGGAGTCTCGTTTTGCGGTACGCCACACCCCTCCCGATGAACAAGACCCCCGTTTCGACCGTAGCGCTCCAACACAAGTCCGTTTCCTCCATTTTGCAGTACGCCACACCCTCCCGATGAACAGGACCCCTGTTTCGACCGTAGGAGGTTCGTCTCCTCCGTTTTGCGGTACTCCAGACAACTCCCGATGAACAGGATCCCATTTCGACCATGGCCGGTCGAACACAAGGCCGTTTCCTCCGTTATGCGGTACGCCAGGTCTCGTTTCCATCGGTTGTTCGGTCCAAGCACTCCCGATGAACACGACAACGCATTTTGTTCCCACCAGCCGGTTGGCTCCCCATGAACACGACGACGATGCTGTTTCTCCGTTCTAACCCAGCCATGTACATGAGCCCTGGCCATACGTATGCGCGAGTAGGCATTTGAGACCCTACCCGTATGTACGTACGTGGCCGTATTTTCTTTCTTGCACACTGGCCGTTGTACGTACGTTTACATGCTACGTGCACGCCTCTAATATAACACGTGCGCGCATCTACATGGACCAATATGTACGTACACATTCGCGACCAGAATGACAACGCTACGTATGCTTCAACCAGGTGGGTCCCGACTGTCAGGCACTTCCTTGTGTGTGAAGATGTAGCTAGTGGGTCCCAGCAGTTAGGGGGGGAATCATTTTTTTTTGCCTGGACGCACTTCCTTGCGTGCGAAGATGTCGCTGGTAGGTCCCAGCAGTGAGGGGGAAATGTTTTTTGCGAAATAGGGTTGCCCGCCCAGTGGGTCCCTGCTGTCAGGTGGAGGAATCATTATTCTGCGTAATAAGAAGGCACTTCCTTGCTGTGGCCGTGGACCCAGCTGTCAGCCTCTCCACGTGCAGTCCACGTCCGATAGAAGCCGTTCCTTGACCACGTTGACCATGCCACACCGAGAGCACCAGGGCGGTGGACGATAGCCAGGACTAGGAAGGGGACGACGCGGAGCCGGGGAAGATGCGGAAGTGGATGCCCACGCGTAGAGGAATATGAGGGTTCACTGGTTCGCCGCGGTGTAGGCTCCCGTCACTTCAGAATAACAAGGGTGTGGGTGAGTAGAGGGATGGCCTGGCCAGCGGTCGGAGTAGTAGGGGGCGGTGAGGCCTCCGCCGCATCACAGCTGGCCACGGCAGGCAGGAGCACGAGGCACGACCGACGCTGGTTTGGGCATCTAGAGCAAGAAGACCAGATGTTGAAGAAGCACTATGGCTGTTGGATGGACATCGTACGGTCACTGGAGCTACAATCATGCATATATTGACTAAGTTGACAAAGCCCTCCGTCCCCGTCAACTTAGTAGGCCCAGAAGTCAGCCTCCCACTATAGTGGGTCCCAGCTAGTAGGGGGATTATTCATTTTTTTTGTGCGTAATAAGGAGGCACTTCCTTGCGTGCGAAGATGTAGCTGGTGGGTCCTAGAAGTCAGGGGGAAATGTTTTTTTTTCACGAAATACGGTGGCCCGTCCAATGGGTCCCTGCTGTCAGGTGGAGGAATAATTATTTTGCGCGTAATAAGGAGGCACTTCCTTGCGGCCGCCGTGGACCCAGCTGTCAGCCTCTCCACATATATTACTCTTATGATGTAAGTCGTTCCTTGACCACGTTGACCACGCCGCGCCGAGAGCACCAGGCCGGTGGACAACGGCGAGGCCTAGGAAGGGGACGACATGGAGCCGGGGAAGACACGGTAGTGGATGCCCATGCGTAGAGGAGTATGAGGGTTCACTAGTTCGCTGCGGTGTGAGGCTGCCGTCGTCGCAGAATAACAGGGGGTGTGGGTGAGTAGAGGGATGGCCTGGCCATCGGTGGGAGTAGTAGGGGGTGGTGAGGCCTCCGAGGCATTGCAACCGGCCACGGGAGGCAGGAGCACGAGGCACGACCGGCACTAGTTTGGGCGGCTGGAGCAAGAAGGCCAGAGGTTGAAGAAGCACTACGGCCGTTGGATGGACATCGTACGATCACTGGAGCTAGAATCGTGCATATATTGACTAAGTTGACAAAGCCCTCCGTCCCCGTCAACTTAGTAGGCCTAGAAGTTGGCCTCCCACTATACTGGGTCCCAGCTAGTAGTGGAAGTATTCATTTTTTGTGCGTAATTAGGAGGCACTTCCTTGCGTGCAAAGATGTAGTTGGTGGGTCCTAGCAGTCAGGGGGGAACGTTGTTTTCACGAAATACGGTGGCCCGTCCGATGGGTCCCTGCAGTCAGTTGGAGGAATAATTATTTTGCCCGTAATAAGGAGGCACTTCCTTGCGTGCGGCCGTGGACCCAGCTGTCAGGCACTCCACGTACAGTCCACTTGAGATGCATGTCGTTCGTTGACCATGTTGACCAGGCCGCGCCGAGAGCACAAGGGCGGTGGACGACGGCGAGGCCTAGGAAGGGAATGACACGGAGCCAGGGAAGACTCGGAAGTTGTTTCCCACGCGGAGGGAAGTATGACTATACGAGGGTTTACTGGTTCATCTGCTGTCGCCAGAGAATAACAGCAGGTGTGGGTGAGTAGAGGGATAGCTTGGCCAGCGATGGGAGTACGGTGGGGCGGTGAGGCCTGTGCAATAGTACAGCCGGTTGTAGGGAGGAGGGAGCAGGCAGTCCCGCCGGCGCTTGTTTGAGCGGCTGGAGCAGGAAGAACAGAGATTGAAGAAGCACGAAGGCCATTGGATGGACATCCAACAGTCACTTATTGTGCATCAACCTTTTTTAGGAAAGCCTCGAATCTGTGGAAAACAGCATACAACCCATCTGCCATTATTTCTAATAATTTACAGCCAATTTGCTAATTCTTAAGATTTTTTTGGAGCCCATATTCTTTTTGTTAGCATTACAGCCCATATCGTGACCATGGTTAAAAAATTATACAAAATTTTGCATATTTCGGTGTGGTCAGAACTGTTTTTAATCCCGAAATTTCGAGTCACATTCAAACTGATTTTAAAAATAAATGTATATCAATATAAAATCCAACAAATTGTCCACGCATAAAAATCAATGCATTTTAAAATCTCAAAATGAAAAAAAAAGAAATTTGAAACTAATTGCCGGTTTGATGTGTTTAAAAATGTACACCCATTTCTCATTACTGATAGGCCATTTTCTCGGCCAGCCAAATGAAGCTCTCCTCGTCTTGGAAGATTTGCAGCCCAACAGGCCTGACAAAGGGACTTACTTGGCAAATCACAAATAAACTAGGCTAGCCATTTTTAGAAAGAAAAACTACTGGCCTGGTCTGTGGTAAACATAAAAGAGAAGGCTGTCTAGACAGGCCAGAGTGCCCCGCACAGCCCAGTTGACACCCTGCTTCCGTCTCAAAAACAAATTAGATAAATGCCACTCCAATTATGGCAATTCATAAAAATGCCACTTCAATTTCCAAACTATGAAAAATGCCACTGCAATTTTTGCAAACTTTGGAAAACGCCACTGCAATTTGCAAACTTTAAAAAACGCCACTCCAGACTTCGAAAAATGCCACTAGAAATGGCATGAAATGGCATTTTTCAAAGTTTGGAAATTGCAGTGGCATTTCTCGAAAACACCAGATTTGGAGTGGCATTTATCAAATTAACCCAAAACAAAAATAACTGGGCGAGCTGCTAGGTACCTGGTGTCAGCTGCTCGTTGTGCAATTCTCTCGTTTATTGACTACGTTGACAATGCCATGGGACCCAGATGTCAGAAGTCCATTAGGAGGAGCCATTTTTATTGGCTTGAAATAAGGACGCACTTGCTTGCGTACTTCCATGACCTTGGCGGGTCCCTGCTATCATCCTCTCCACGTACAATCATCTCCTGATTGTGTACGCGTCAACTTGGTAGGCCCACAAGTCAGCCTCTAAACCCGTGGAGGACAAATACAACCCATTTATATATAAAAATAATAGCCCATTCCATACGTTCAAACGGAAAGTTCAACATTCAGAGCAAAGTAACAGGTCTAATCCACATATAGAGTACTGAACTTCCACGTTGACAACCATCATAGCCAAGTTAACTATCTACTCCCACTAATACTCTAGTAGCATACAAGTACTAACATACTCTTAGCTAACTAGACGATGCCGGCCACCATCTGCGGTACATGCTAAACGTCGGCACTGGCGTCATCCGCCTCACCTCGGACTTGCCAGAGGTGCGATAGGGCGCGTTGCTCGCGCATGTTGGCTCTTTCCATGCCGACGTGGTCCACCGAAGCTTTGACTTCTAAGCGGGAAACCCACTTGACAAGCTAGAAGTAAAAATCGGCATTGCGAACGCGTGCGTTCCCGACAGCCTCCAGGGCTATTTGCTGGGCGCCAGCCTCCATGTAGTCTGCCCAGTTGCGGGCGCTCTGCTCGCGACATAGAGCGTCAGTGTGTTGCTGCTCCATGTCCGGCTGGCAGCACAAATTGGCAATACGTTGCTCCTTCGCCAGGCGGTCGCGCTCCAACAACTCCTCATAGTCCGCATTGCCATCTAAAGACCAATAGAATGCCTCCTCCCTCTGTCAGCCTTCCGGTGAAACACCAAACACTAGTTCCGGCGGTGACCGCCTCCGGTGTTGCCTATCACGGACGGGCGGGGGCTTGGCGGATCTGGCGAGAGCGAGGATAAGTGGTGAGCGACGTCGGGCCGGTGGGGGCTTATGAGGATAGGGCGATTTGGGTGATGGTTCCACCGGAGAAGCCTGGGAAACAGTAATTATAGGCAGAAGGTAGGCGAACTAGCGTGTCGCAGGAAACGCGATGGTCACCACGGTCATCGGAATTCAATGCATAAGCTGGCATGGCTTAGCGTGCCAGCTTGCCATGGAAAACTAGAAAAACTGAAATTACGATTGTGTCGTCCCGTCCCGTCAGTGGCGCGTCCCGTCCGTGCTGGGTCGCATGTCGGCATGACGGTCAAACAAGTGCACTCGAATCATCCAGATGAGGTACTCCCTCCTTGCCAAAAATGGTTCCACCACTCATCATCTACCTTGGTTGGTTAGATTTTTGAATTAAGCCCTGCAAACCAGAAAGGAGGTAGTACGTGCGTGATCCGCTATTTATTCCTGTAGGATCGAGTAGGTCGTTTTTTGAATTGAGCCCTGCAAACCGGAAAGGAGGTAGTACGTGTGTGATCTGCTATTTATCCGTGTAGGATCGAGTAGGTCAGATAGTGTACGTGTAGGATCGAGTAGGTCGGATGGTGTACGTGTATGATTGGATTAGCTGATGAACATTCACTGGGAGATAAGGCATTTTCGAACATTTTTGCTGGCAGTTTCTTCAAATTCGCATGGCATTTTCTTCAGACCAGCTTGTCAGTTTCTTCAGAGGTAGGCATTTTTATTCAAAAAACTACCACTTCGGATCTTGCGTCGGAACTAGAACTGCCAGGAGCGCATTAGTAGGCTAGCTAGTGATCGATTAGTAACTTGTAAACACTGAGCGAACAAAAATATCGAACTGTTAGTAACTTGTAAACACTGAGAACACAGAAATAAGGATCATGCTATGCACAGCAGTAAGAGCCGATCCGTTCAAAATGTTCACACGAGATTCACAGGCCTGGCATCGTAATATGTTCACATTAGTATCCCAAATTCAAAACCAACTAGTACGATTCCCATATATAACATCAACATGTTAATGCATCTCAATGATTCACAGATCATATATAAATATGTAGCTCCAAAAGCAAAGATCTAGAAAAAACATATGTTCTTCCTACTAACATGGATGCTTCTCTTGGCCAACATTCAATACAGACTGAAAGGCAAATTTGTTAGTGAAGTCTACAATTCCTCTTGCAAACATAAGTGGTTTCACCAACAGCTGGAACCATGAGAATGAACCACACATGATGGAGGAACATCCACTGCAATATGATTTGGTCTTCTCTCGATCACATGACGAGACTATTTTCGGAATACAAACTTTAACTTAGGCAAAATGATGCCCATTGTATAATAACACCAAAGCAATGAAGCACCTAGTGTTGCCCAATAAATACTACAATACTACTTTTATGCAGTCCATGAAGTGACTATCCAATCTTTCTGTGTCTATTTTCAAATGGCACTGCATGTAGTGACTATACTATTCTCTTGTGCAGTTCAACCAAAATTGCGGTCACTTTGTGTGTTTGCCAAATAGCAACGGGCAGACATCTCTGTCTGCACAAATATCAAGCAGCTAGTAAACATGTAACCCACCTTTTATTTTCGGTTTAAACATGTCCCTTCCGCTTAGCATCTGTCATGTTTTGCACTGGACAATTTGATACAGTCATGTTTTGCCCTAGAAAATTTCATACTGAATTGATTTGCTGGTTCAGAGCAGAAATATAGCGCCTATTCTTCATCAGACAAAGGATATCCATGTTCGCAGTGATGGAAGAGGTGAAATCGATACAACCAAAATTCAGCATCCAATTATTGAATCTTGTCCTGCACCTCCAATGTAGGTCCACCCTGCCAATAAATTGACATGCAAACCACTAGTATTACTATCGAATGACAGTACAAAAAGAGTAGCAAGATAGTAGCAAACCATGTACCTTTGTAATGAATAGCTCATAGTGCCACCAATTGGATATAAAGGTTTGGAAGAAAACATGCTCCTAACACTATAAAAAAAAGACACATCCGTGACATTTTGGGCCGAACGCATATTTTTTCTATCATACGTATGACACTTCTATGACGATAATTGTGACAAAACCCGGTATCATCATAGATGTGGTGGGCTCCTACTTCTATGACAAAAAATCATGACAGAAAATGGGCTTTTCGTCCTGGGCGGGCCGGAGATGCAGCTGCATGACATTCTTTGGGCCGTCCATAACGGAAAAAACCGTGGTAGAAGCGAGGGGGAGGAAAATTTCGGGGAGTTCCCGGTTATGGTGGGAGGTCGGGGGCCAAGCGATGCGCGTTTCTCTCGTACACGTACGCGCGTGTGTGCGAGGCATTGGCTCTAACTGAACCCGAGCGAGGCGTTGGGCTCTAACTGAACCCGAGTGATTGCACTGCAGGCTACGCGTTACTGAACCCGAGCGATCGATCGATGGTTGTTAACTGAACCCGATTGAGCGATTCCTTCGGTACTGCTGCTAACAGAAGCCGATCGATGCTGCCTCTGGGATGAATAGTGAGTGTTGCTGGGGGGGCTGGATGAACAGTGAGCGGTGGCGTTGCCTCTGGATGAACAGGACCCCGTGGTGTGGTGGGCGGCTGGATGAACAGTAGACAGTGGAGGGGTGCCCGTGGAGGGGTGGTTGAACAGGACCCCATGGTGTGGAGGGCTAGATGAACAGTAGACGGTGGATGGGTGCCCGTGGAGGGGTGGTTGAACAGTAGCGGGTGGAGTAGCGCGCGGTGGAGGTTGGATGAACAGGAGCCCGTGGAGGCTGGAGGAGGTCGACGGTAGCCCGTGGAGGCTGGAGGAGGTCAACGGTGGAGATGAACAGTATCCCGTGGATTCCCATTTTGCGGTACGCCACACCCCTCCCGATGAACAGGACCCCCGTTTCGATCGTAGGAGGTCTGTTTCGTCCGTTTTGCGGTACGCCACACCCCTCCCGATGAACAGGACCCCCGTTTCGACCGTAGGAGGTCCATTTCGTCCGTTTTGTGGTACGCCACACCCCTCCCGATCAACAGGACCCCCCGTTTCGACCATAGGAGGTCTGTTTCCTCCGTTTTGCGGTATGCCACACCCCTCCCGATCAATAGGACCCCGTTCCGAACGTAGGAGGTCCGTTTCCTCCGTTTTGAGGTACGCCAGGCCTCGTTTCCATCGCCTGTTCCGTCCAAGCCCTCCCGATGAACACGACTACGCATTACGTTCCGACCCACGCGTTCTGTTGCCTCCCGATGAACACGACGCATTCCGTTGCCTCCCCATGAACACGATGCATTCTGTTGCCTCCCCATGAACACGACGACGACGTTGTTTCTCCGTTACGACCCAGCCATGTACACGAGCCCTGGCCGTACGTATGCGCGAGTAGGCATTCGAGACCCCGCCCGTATGTACACATATGTGGTCGTATTTTCTTTCTTGCACCCTGGCCGCTGTACGTACGTGTACATGCTACATGTGCGCCTCTACTACGACACGTGCGCGCCTCTACATCCACAAGTATATATGTACGTACACGTTGACGACCAGAATGACAACGCTACGTACGCTTCGACCAGGTGGGTCCCGACTGTCAAGAACTTCCTTGCGTGCGAAGATGTAGCTGGTGTGTCCCAGCAGTTAGGGGGAAACATTTTTTTTGCAAAATACGATGGCCCGTCCGGTGGGTCCCCGCTGTCAGGTGGAGGAATAATTATTTTGCATGTAATAAGGAGGCACTTCCTTGCTGCGGTCGTGGACCCAGCTATCAGCCTCTCCACGTACAGTCCACGTCCGATGGAAGCCGTTCCTTGACCACGTTGACCACACCGCACCGAGAGCACCAGGGCGGTGGACGATGGCGAGGCCTAGGAAGGGGACGAAGCGGAGCCGGGGAAGACACGACAGTGGATGCCACACGTAGAGGGGTACGAGGGTTCACTGGTTCGCTGCGGTGTGTGGCTGCCGTCGCCACAGAATAACAGGGGGTGTGGGTGAGTATAGGGATGGCCTGGCCAGCGGTGGGAGTAGTAGGGGGCGGTGAGGCCTCCGCCGCATCGCAGCCGGCCACGGGAGGCAGGAGCATGAGGCATGACCTGCGTTGGTTTGGGCGGCTGGAGCAAGAAGACTAGAGGTTGAAGAAGCACTACGATCATTGGATGCACATCATACGGTCACTGTAGCTAGAATCGTGCATATTGACTAAGTTGACAAATCCCTCCGTCCCCGTCAAATTAGTAGTCCCACAAGTCAGCCTGCCACTATACTGGGTCCCAGCTAACAGGGGGAGTATTCATTTTTTTGTGCGTAATAAGGAGGCACTTCCTTGCGTGTGAAGATATAGCTAGTGGGTCCGAGCTGTCAGCGGCGGTAACGTTTTTTTCGCGAAATACAGAGGCCCTTTCGGTGGGTCCCTGATGTCAGGTGGATGAATCATTATTTTGCACGTAATAAGGAGGCATTTCCTTGTGTGCGACCATGGACCCAGCTGTCAGCCTCTGCACGTACAGTCCACTTCATATGCATGTCGGTCGTTAACCATGTTGACTAGGCCGCGCCGAGAGCACCAGGGTGGTGGACAACGGCGAGGCCTAGGAAGGGAGGCAGGGAAGACTCGGCAGTTGTTTCCCACATGAAGGGGAGTATGACTGTACGAGGGTTTACTTGTTCGTCTGTCGTCGCCGGAGAATAACAGCAGGTGTGGGTGAGTAGAGGGATGGCTAGGCCAGCGATGGGAGTACGGTGGGGCGGTGAGGCCTACGCGGCAGCAGAGCCGACCGCGGGGAGGAGGGAGCAGGCAGTCCCGCCGGCGCTTGTTTGAGCAGCTGGAGCAGGAAGAGCAGAGATTGAAGAAGCACGATCGCTGTTGGATGGCCATCCAACAGTCACTGCTTGTGCGTCAACCTTTTTTTAGGAAAGCCTCAAATCTGTGGAATACAGCATACATCCCATCTGCCATTATTTCTAATAATTTACAGCCCATTTGCTAATTAGTAAGGTTTTTTTGGAGCCCATATTCTTTTTGTTAGCATTACAGCCCATATTGTGGCCACGGTTAAAAAATTATACGAAATTTTGCATATTTCGGTGCGGTCCGAACTGTTTTTAATCCCGAAATTTGGACTCACATTCAAACTGATTTTAAAAATAAATGTATATCAATATAAAATCCAACAAATTCTCCACGCATAAAAATTAATGTAATTTAAAATCTCGAAATGAAAAAAAAGATATTTGAAACTAATTGCCGGTTTGATGTGTTTGAAAAATGTATAGCCCATTTCTCATTACTGATGGACCATTTTCTCGGCCAGCCGAATGAAAGCTCTCCTCGTCTTGAAAGATTTGTAGCCCAACATGCTTGACAAAGCGACTTACTTGGCAAATCACAAAAAACTGGGCTGTGCCCGTGGACCCAGCTTTCAGCCTCTCCACGTACAGTACTCTTTTGATGGAATGTCGTTGACCACTTTGACCATGCCGCGCTGAGAGCACCAAGGCGGTGGACGACGGCAAGGCCTAGGAAAGGGATGACGCGGAGCCGGGGAAGACGCGACAGTGGATGCCCACGCGGAGAGGAGTACGAGGGTTCACTGGTTCAGCTGCGGTGTGAGGCTGCCGTCGCCGCAGGGCCTGGCTAGCGGTGGGAGTAGTAGGGGGCGATGAGGCCTCAACGGCAGCATAGCCGGCCACTGGAGGCAAGAGCAGGCGGTCTCCCCGGCGCTGGTTTTGCCGGCTGGTGCAAGAAGAGAAGCAATTGAATAAGAAGTAGGACCGTTCGATTCAAATCCAATGGTTACTGCTGCTAGAATTGTTTGTTGACTAAGTTGACAAGCCCTGCATACGCGTCAACTTAGTAGGCCCACAGTTCAGCCTCCCAACCGGTGCACCCCAGATGTCAGTGGGAGGAATCATTTTTTTCGCATAATAAGGAGGCAGTTGATTGTGTGCGGCCAGGCCAGCAGAGGGAGTAGGGTGGGCCGCGGAAGCCTGCACGGCATCACAGCGGGCCACAAGAGGGATCAGGCAGTCCCGCGGCGCTAGTTTAGGCGGCTGGAGCAGGAAGATCAGAGATTGAAGAAGCACGTCGGTCGTTGGATGGACATCCAACAGTCACTGCTGCTAGAATCGTGTGTTCACTGACAAAGCCTTGCGTAAACAAGTCAGCCTCGAAATCTATGGCGTGTATAGCCCATTTGCTATTATTTTTATAATTTTTACTCATTTTCTAATTCGTATGGAATTTATTGCAGCCCGTTTTCCATTTTTAGAATTGCTGGCCATTTTCTGGTCAGTACCAGGGTCAAAAAATGAACTAAATATGTGAGAAATTTTGAAAATTCACAAATTTTTGCTGGGGAACGAAATATTCTTAATCCAAAAATTAATAGCCATACTAAAAAAAATTTAAAAATAAATTAGTACTATGTCATGTTAAATCCAACGAAATATGTATAAGATATCAGTGAAGAAGAAAAACAAAAAAAGAAACTTATATCCCATTTGCTATAATTTTTTTTGCAATTTTCAACCCCTTTTGATATTACTTTTAACAGACATTGACCATACTCTTAAGCCAGGCCGGAATGCATCCCTCCTCGTCTTGAAAGATTTGCAGCCCAGTAATTCGAAGAAGACAAATAGGCCTAGCTTGGGTATTCTTCAAAAAGAAATACTGGGCTACCTATTTTCCCAAAGAACTGGTGCATGAGCATTTAGCTTTATTTATTTATTTATTTACTTATGTTTAGGGGACCATGAGCATGTACCTGGCCGGATTCATGTGAGAGCCTCCCTTCTAGTTAATTATGGGCTTCTCTATTGGGCCTTCATCAGTGGGCTGCATGTTATCAACAAGTGGAAAATGTGTTCTGTACAAAAAAAAGTATGCGCTACGTACGGTATGGGGCACTAAAGGATCGAACCGTGCAACGACTTCCAAAACATTGTGTTTGTCGTTCTAACAACACATTTATTCAACCAACAGACGAAATATACTACTGATTGTACATTGAAAACAGCAGCAGCAGCAACCAGGGCTGGGGGTGCAACAGAAGCAGTAAGCGGGCCAGAAGAGTGAAGACGCAGCTCTCTCCTCCAAACCAAACATCAACCATCATTACAAAAGGGCTACCAAAAAAGAACAAGTGTATGCATCAAACTAAATAAAGATCCTACTACACCAAGTGTACACATCTAACTAACTGGCTCAGTTAGACGTTACTATTTATTAAGCTATGGAGATTGGCTGACGGATTGAACCAGATGGGTGCCTGACGGGGGAAACTCCAGCCAGCAGGTCGAAGTCTGATACTTGCGACCCTCTCTCCTGCTTTGGGCTATAGAGCATGGCGGCACATATCAGGGTATGGTGCATGCAGAGACGCATGGTACGCTGTGTACACACAGTTTTGCCCGATGAACGAAACCGCGCTGCCATCATGATCCTTGCCCTCGGTTATCTCCTGGTTAGTCGGATAATTTAGTCCGACAAACAGAGAGCGTGTACCAAGGCTACTTACCAGCCTCCAGTCAAAAATTCTTGAAGGCTCAGAGAAGCTAGGATCCTGCTCGAATACCTTGCAGTGACTGTGATTGTATTCCGCAAAACAACACGTCCGGTACGTGCGAACGATCATCAATCTTTCGCCATCGTCTGATCGAGCTAGGAACCACCTGCAACTGCCATGCCGCTTTTCTTTGAAAGGTTCTGGGATTAGGAAGGGTAGGGACACCAGGCGGCCTACAACATCACATCAAGTTGGAGTCAAATAAAAAAGGGCTCTTGATTTAGTCAATCTTAAGAATAGCATGTTATGAGCATGAATATTTTTTCAGCACATGTTGACAGTAATATAAGCAAGCCATCATGATATCATAGGAAAGTAACATACTGCTGTAACAGCCGTTTGTAGCGATGACTGGAGTAGGCCAGCAATACGTCCATCCATAGAAGGAGTCGACAGCGTAAATGAAGCCCTTGTGTTCAATGGCATCAGAAAACCATGGAGGATGTATGATCCTACGATGGACGTGCAGATTTATCCGCTTACCGAAGTGACCTGTCAGATAGGCGAGACCGCGGTTGAAGAAGGCAATTAGCCTGAAGTCTTTATAATTCGCAGATCTTGTGGGCACTTGGCAGATTACAACCTTGAGCAAATCAAACTTGGTATCATGTTGGCTACTGTAAGATTCCGAGTATTCTGGGCTGCGGTGCCAAAGTAGTGCAGTGTTAATTGAAGGAAGGAGGATCAATTGCCGGGTGTAGACCTCCACGAGCATCCAGCTGCCGCGACCGTCGACGAGCACCATCCAAGACGTGTTCATGCCGACCCAGTACATACCGTTAATGTAGTTGAGGCTGACGGGGATCGGATCGCAGTCAAGGGGGCTGATGCTCGCCACCCTACGATCATTATGCTGCATGACACGCCGTTTCTGAAGATCAGGCGGCATCAGCAAGCAAGGAGCTGGCTTAAAAAGCTCTGGCCTGAGGTCTTTGAGTAAACGGTACAGCCTTGACAAGCACGCGGCGAGAGCATGGTACTAAGATTGTCCACATGCGAAACAATGAGCTTGATTACCTCTGTGGGGAGCGAATTCCAGCCACTCTTTCGGCGGACGCTGCTCGGTTCTACCATTGTAAGTGCTTGGGTTTTGGACGGGGGGGGACGCGCCTTAGCGGGGATGGAAGATTGGACGAGATTATGTGTGGACAAAGATGGAGAAGCGAATATGTGTTGCGGGAAGTGGACAGGTGATGATGACTACGGCATGACGCTTGACTTACGAGACACATACCAGCAGCGTAGGGTCATGTCGATGCCAGACAACTTGCTTGAGTGATCACAGTACTGGTACTCCCTATAGTGCTATGCCCTAACTTGCTTGAGTAGAGTAGGACTCTGCTCTACTACTAGCACCGGAGGAGTAGTATATTCCAATCTAAAATAGTTACAAACTTCAATGCCCGAGCGTGGAACGACTACGAACCATGCTCAAAGACCGTGTCTACGTGGTGTTTGTACATGGGCGACAACCTCAACGCCAACGGTGCTGCTCCCGTTGCACCGTATGTGTTTCTGTCCTTCCTATTCGAAATTGCTCAATGTAATCTGTTGTCTAAGCATGTGGAGACTTCCATGCAGGATCTTGCTCTATTGGAGTATCATGCATGAATAAAAGTGTATCCGTTTATGGTTTAGTTTAGAATCTTCCATCTATGAATTTTTACTACAGTACTGGTGAAAGACTTACGATGAACCATTTCTTACATCTCCTCTCCCTCTTGCAAGTCATCCTGATTTAATCCCTCCATCTAGGTGTATAAGGGCATGGTTAATATTACTTAATAGTATAGCCAACTATTGACTATAAGAAAGTGCCATGTCATCTGTAGCCAACATGCACTACTAGGGAAAAGCCTAGCAGTAGGGCGGGTTTTGGGTGTATCAGTAGCACGGGCGCCCGCGCTACTAATACGGCGCCATAGCTGACTTGTAGCAGTAGCGCGTGTTGACACGCGCTACTGCTATACATGGTTAGCTGTAGCATGCGTTGCAGTACAACGCTACTGCTAATTATCTATAGCTAGTCTTATACCCCGCACTACTACTATTACTTTCAAAAGCAAAAAAAATATCTTGATCCCATGCGTGTTGTCAATGGCAGCAGTTGTTCGATCCAGCGATGGTTGGGGTCGCCGGAGGCATGAACGAGCAGCGGCAGACCAGATTCGGCGGTGGCTAGCTGTTGGAGGAGGGCCTGTTTCCATGGAAGAGCAAGGCAGTGGCGTGGGGCTCCTCTTCCCGACCATGCCAGATATGGTCGTCCATGGCGACTACTTGCATGGGCATGGACTTGGGATTGTGAGTCAAACCAGAGGGAGAGAGAGAAAAAGAAAACCAGGAAGAGGGGAAGGAGATGGAGGGAGTAGCGGGGCTGGTCATCGGTGGTTAGGTCTCCGGCGTGGTGGCGCGAGGCGGCGGCCTCCTAGACGCCGATGGAAGACCGGCGAGCTCCTAGACGTCGGTGGCGCAAGGCGGTGCCCTCTTTCGGTGCCATGGAGGAGGAGGGGCGCATGGGCAAGAGGTCAATGTGAGAACATATGGAGAGAGAGAGGAGGGAGTGGCGGAAGAGAGGAGGGATTTGGGGGAGGGGAGGACGGGTGGGTAAAAGGTGGTGGGTGTGGATTAGCAGTAGCGCGGTAAGTAAAACGCGCTACTGCTAAGAAAGTAGCAGCAGCGCGCTTTCGGTACAAGCGCTACTGCTAACCGGGACCAAAAGTGTGCCCGATTTGAAAATTAGCAGCAGCGACCTCAGAAAAACCGCGCTACTGCTACAGCTATAGCAATAGTGCGGCTCGCGGCACCGCGCTGCTGCTAAATGGAGTTGGGTGGGCACTGTTGGTCGATAGTTGTAGCAGCGCGGGTTACGCCGAGCGCGCTACTGCTAAGCACTTGTCAGTAGCGGGTTTTCCACACCCGCGCTACCGCTAATTAGCAGCAGCGCTCCTTTTTGAGCCGCGCTGCTGCTAAGATTCTGTGTATAGGGTTTTCCCTAGTAGTGATGTATAACAATCGATACTCAAAAACTAATTCTTAAAGATCATTTCTTGCAAAGCATAATAAGTGTTATTTCTTCACAAGTTTTGGATGCAGGTTGAACAGTTCAACGCTTTTGTTTGCAAAAGATGCCTTTTTATCTATTTCACCCGGATGATTGTGAGCTCTAGAGATGAAATAATATCCGAAGAAACCTATCGATACCGTTACACATGAGATGGCCCCCACATCCTTTGTCAAAATAAACAACTCCCCGATCAATGCATTTCACTCTTCGGTGCAATGAACGGGCACCTTACTACTATAGATTAGTACGACCAAATTTGAAGTAACATTATATATAGTACGATAAATGCTGATGCATGTCACCTAAAATTATATCATTCAAAGCTATGTACAAATACGAATCCAACGATATAGTTTTTGTTGACATGCACTAACATTTTGTCAGTTAAATCTTCAGTCAAATTCAATGGGGGCCTAATAAATCACGACCAATGTAGTACAAGTGTAGAGGGCGGCGCTGCATGGGAGTCTCACCTCTCACCCCGCTCGTGGCGTGGCAGTAAAGCCGTCATATCACAAAACCCAACCATTCCCAGTAATAAGTGGCCTAGTAAAATAAACGGACAAGCAACTATCACATCCCTCCGTCTTTTTTGCATTTCATCTCTCTGCATTTACTTTCTCCGCTTCATCTCGCACACTCGATCCCTAGCTACTACTCCCAGGGCTAGTTCTTTTGGCGGCTTCCCCAGCTTTTCCCACAAGACTAGTCACAGTGGAGAGTACTACTCATTTATTTGGGCTTCTAAACTACTACTCTGTCCTGATTTATTCCTCACCATTGTAATTTGTGCTAAATTTTGACCAAAGGTTTAACTGGTTTATTCCTCACCATTGTAATCCCTCCATCTAGGTGTGTAAGTCATCTTACGAAAACCAAATAATCCCAAAACACTTAGGCGGGGTGCATTAACTTCTACCTCGTTTCTTGTTTCTTGATATATCAACCAATAAGAGATAAAGAGTGTGTGTGCTTTTAATGACTTGAGATATCAAACACGACATGCAGTGGTTAGTTCATTGCATGAAATACTATTAATTAGCAAATAAACATTAACGTTTCTCGTTTTCTCCTCCTCCTTGGTCACGGTGCACAACCTAAGATGACTTACTCACCTAGACGGATGGAGTAGTGCATGTGACATGCACTAACATTTCATTAGTTAAATTTATGATCAAAATTTGACACAGATTACAATGGGGACCAATAAACCAGGACGGAGGTAGTAGTTATGGGATTACTAATCCAAAAACCTAGAAGAACTGGCCCCTGGTACTCCTACTAGTAGTAGTACTCAAGTTGGAACTCCAATTGCACGACACAACTTGTTAGGCAAAAAATTCGATACAGGGTGTAGGAAGCGGTTTGGGAATTTGCATGCCTTTCCAACCAGTGAGATACTCCGTACAAAGTACGACAGAGAAATAACCACAGAGAAGGAAGCTAAAAGTAAACAATCAAATGAGCATTTTTGCATTTGTTTTGCATTGAATCGTTTCACAAGCTTGACTAGTGTTGTTTTTCTACTTTTACAAAAACCACATCGTAATGTTAAAACGTGCATTTGCACATACATAAGTAATAGTAGTACTCCCTCCGTCTAGGTGTATAAGTCTTCCCTCCTTCTTGGTCATGGCGCACAACCAAAGATGACTTATTGACCTGGACGGAGGGAGTAGCATAGTCTGCAAGCATATATCGAGAGAGACATGTAGTGCGATAGTATATAGTAAAGTTTGTGCTATATGCACGTACTTGCAAAATGCGTACGAATACACAAGGTTTCCAAACTTTCCCTTTTACATACTTAATTAAGGACGCTAAAAATTCCTGAAGGTTCGGGATTTATCATTTGCGTCCCAAAACAAATGAGATCGCCTTACGAAACAAAAATTATACTCCTGCTAAAAGCCACGACGCTCGCAGGAGCGCTTATGGCGCGCCACGAGTGCCCTGGTGCGCGGCCGTTTCCCAGCGCGCCGACACAATGCCTTTTCCTCAGCCTCGTAACTCGCGAGGTGCTGATTGACGGCTTGCCGGCAGGCGAGCGCGATCTCACCGGTGTGGTGATCCGGCGCCAACAGGTACTCCTCCTCGCTGGAAGCATGCACCCGGTCCACGTACCGCCAAGCGTAGATGAGGCACTTGGGCCCGACTGCACTTAGGGCATCGGCACGGGCGTCCTCCGCCACCCTCACGGCCCTCGCATGAGCCTTCTGCCAAAGAGCCAATCGCCTGACTCTCCCTGACGCGACATAGGCCTTCCAGGCAGCTTGTTCCGCGGTGCGCTTCTCTTCCTCGACCTTCTTCTCCGCCTCTATTTTGGCGCGCTCTGCTGGAGGCAAAGCCTCCCACAAGGTGACATCCATTTCTTTCCAAAGCTCCTCAAGGCTGGGGGGCTCGGCGGGCGGCGCGGTGTTCTCCTCGTAGCAGGGAGCCGACGCGTCCTCCGGCGCGCGTGCTGGCGAGATTGGGAACGCTGGCACGTCCACCTCGATGCATCACGGCGAGGAGCTAAACGCTGACTCGTCCTCACCGACTAGTGGCAGCGAGGAGCGGAACGCCGACGCGTCCTCCTCGACTAGTGGCAGCGAGGAACGGAATAGCGATGCGTTGCGTAGCGGCGAGGAGCGGAACACCGACGCGTCCTCCTCGACTAGTGGCGGCGAGGAACGGAACGGCGACGTGTGACCGTCCGCGCGGTGCAGCGAGGGGCCCTAGGGCTTGGGAGGGGCGATGCCATGGTGGTCGACGTGAGAGGGAGGGCGAGGAGATAGCGATGAACGTGAACGTGAGGGTGAGGAGATAGCGATGTCGTGGGAGGCGCAATATTTATAGCGAGCAATGGCACACCTACGTAAGATATGAACTGAGCTGCACTGACTTAATTGCAGGTCCAGTTGCATAACTGACATGTGGGATAGACCCCTGTTGGGCCCATATGTCAGTGACCCAATGCACCTACAGTTAAGTAACAGCTACGTGGGCATATTTGTTGGAGTAAATTATGGGGGAGCGAAGGGGTGGAAATATAGCTCGTCACAACGGATTGGACGAGCGTGGGGGAGGAGAGTCATGCATGCAGATTTTTTCACACGGGGTGGAGTGGTGGGACCGCCGGAGGGAGAAGGAGAGTTTGGCAGACATATTGTTCCCACACATGGAGAGGAAAAGATTTGGAGACAAACGGGCTTCCTACACGTATGGGGAACGGTGCTTAATAAGTCATCTTGCATGCCGGGCTAGGTATAGTCTCAAGTCATTAAAAACATACACGCCCCACACATGTTCATATTTCAAGGTGCACTAAATTATTGCATGTGATGATTAAGGCTAGCCATAATGGTGGTATCTTAGCTGGTATCATGCACACGGGAATAGCAAACATGCTGATGTGGCAAAGAATTAAAGAAGAGAGGGGGTTAGAGTAACTAGTGTTCATGCATGCATTGGTAAACACATTTTTTTTTGAAGAACGACAGCACTAGTTGAGTACTTTTGCAGACTTCAAAAACTATTCCACCGCCTCTACTATCTTGCAAAGAGTAGGTGAAATTTTTGAATCGAACCCTTTAAACTAGAAGGAAGGTAGTGGTACTCTAATAGCTAACCTTGTTGTGATGACAAGATAGGACATGGCACGCACCTGGACGGAGGAACTAGTCTGCATTGTGCATTTATGTTTTGTCTGAAGTAAATGTACCTCTACTTTCACCAGACTTATAGAAAAATGTGTCAACATTCACAATGTCAAATCAATATTTTTACACTCATTATAAAACATAGTTCTTATACTCATTATAATCAGTATTGTAGATATTGATATTTTTAGTATAAATTTGGTCGTGCGATTTCATTGATGCCTGTCAAAGCATGGAGGAAGCGAAGCTTAGGGCTTGCATTGCCGGTCTCTACATAGGTATTTCTCTTCATAATCCTGTAATTTTAGAGACTGATTGCGCTTTTGTGGTAGCGTTTCTCGCGTCGGGGGAGTATGATAGGTCTGCTATGCGTGACCTGAAGATGAAAGCGTTGAGCATCTCAAAGTTGATCAACAATCTTCAATTGTCAGAGATTAGCCGTTCGGCCAATAAGGTGGCACACTTAATCGCTAAGTATAGGTTTGACAATAGATTAGATGGTATTCTTGTAAATAACATACCTCCCTGTGTGGTGAATATTGTATCGAATGAGTGTACTGGTGTGGTTGGTTAATTAATATAAGGTGGTGTTCAAAAAAAGTATAAATTTGGTCAAACACTTTGCAAACGGTTGATGGGAGTAAAAAGGACCAGAGGGAGTATCATGCATGCAGAGTAGGCAAAAAAATTGCTTGTCTAAAAAAAGGCAAAAAATTGCTCATTTATAGCCGGTCGAAGTCTCAAAGGGCGCGACTGCGCGAGGGAGGCGAAGGTCGTGGGAGGCGCGATGTTTGACGGAATTAAGTGAAGTTACATCCACGCGCCGGCATGGCGTGCGAACAGGCAGAAGCTATAACGTCAGGCCTATGATATGGGTCTAGTAGACATGACATCTAGTGGGTCCCGCATAGTTTTCGAGAACTCTTTGGGGGCTTACAGCCGTTTATCCACCGGGCAAGCCAGCAACCCCACGCCGTTCGCCGCGCCCTACTCGTCCCCGTCTTCTACCTTACAATAGTTTGCTCCCAGTCGTCCCGTCCTTTCACATTAGTTCGCTCCTAGTTTTTTTGCGGGATACAACAGTTCAACTTCTCCTAACCCTCCTCCAAAATCCATGGCCTCCCAAATCTCCATGGTCACCGCTGAGTACCAGGTTAGAGCCATCACCGGCGATCAGTTCATCGTCATATACACACGTTGATCCGAGATGGTGAAAGTATGGCTTGATCGCTTCCTACGCATGTTCAACAGTTCAACGGATGAGTGGGTCGCTGGGCTAGATGTTGAGTACACCACAGTCCTGGGAGGAGAGAAGGATCTAAAGGACGAAGAGAGGAAGAAGCCCGCTGTGATCTAGGTTTGCATACATAAAGTTTGCTTGGTCTACCACATATGCCATGCCGACGTTGAGTGCCAGGATTTTAAGAACTTCCTCAAGGACAAAAGAGTGAAATTCGTTACTGTAGGCTAAGAATGAGTGGGATGTCCCGCGTCGGATAGGTCTTGTGATAGGCCAACCCTCCGATCTCCAGAAGGCAAGCCTGGTGTCCTCCTCTCAACCTTCAATGCGGACCCTGGCAGCAGCCATGATTGATCCTTCGTACGCTAAACTGAAGAAACCTCATCACGAGTTTCATCTTGCATGGGAGTCGAAGACATTAGGTGAAGATCACATCCTGTACGCAGCAATGGATGCCTACCTTTGTTTAAATATCTACAAGGGTTGGATGAAGAAGCAGAGCCCAGTGTCCGGTTCAAGCAAAGAAGAGTCGGTGAAGAGGAAGAGGAAGAGGGACGAGGACGAAGTCTAGGACGTGGACTCGGACTCCGAGTAAGTGGTGGTGCCGTCGCTCATGCTGGTTCTACTGTAGTGTCAAGCGGACTAGTTGCTTAGTTTATTTTCAGGGGTGTGTTGTGCTGAGGCCCCAGCAGAACTATGTTTATGTTCTTTCTCGTTATTTGAACTCTTTAGTACGTACAGTAGTACTAGTACTATGTCTTACTACTTTTCTTCTTATAGTTGGTACTACTGCTCGTATCTTCGTGTTCCTACTATACTTGATATGTTCGTACTAGTAGTATAATTTGGGTCAGTCGATTTGTGAAAGAAGTTCGACGGAGCAAAGAAGACGGCAGAAGAAGTGGAAGAAACCCTTCTAGCCATCCATGTTGCAACAAATGGCTCACATGAGTCGACTGACCCAAATTGCTCCTTCAGATTGCAGGATCCACGTGGCATTGAAGGTTGTGACGCCCTCGATTCAATCGTACACTAATCATACACGCAAATGTGTACGATCAAGATCAAGGACTCACGGGAAGATATCACAACGTAACTCTAGACATAAATTAAAATAATACAAGATTTATATTACAAGCCAGGGGCCTCGAGGTCTCGATTACATAAGCTCAAATACACAAGAGTCAGCGGAAGCAACAATATCTGAGTATAGACATAAGTTAGACAAGTTTGCCTTAATAAGGCTAGCACAAAAACAACAACAATCGAAAAGGCAAGGCCTCCTGCCTGGGAGCCTCCTAACTACTCCTAGTCGTCTGCGGTCTTCACGTAGTAGTAGGCATCCTCCGGGTAGTAGTAGTCTTCAGTGGTGTCGCCTCGCTCCTGGGATCCGTCATCTGGTCGCAACAATCGGGTATGGGGGAAAAGAGGTAGCAAATCAACCGTGAGTACTCATCCAAAGTACTCGCAAGACTTACATCAGATCTAAACTAAGTATGCATCTGTATCAAACGAATGGGTTGTATCTGTGGACCAAACTGCAGAATGCCATAATAGAGAGAAGGCCTAGTCCTATCGAAGACTAGCATCTTCTAGAAACCTCCATCTTGCAGCAATAGGAGGGATTAGAGTAGCATAAAGTAAAGTAGTAGAAGTGTTATCAACCTCGGCTAGAGATCCTTTCTCGACTCCCTGCGAGAAAGCAATCCCAGAGCCATACTATCCAAGTGCCAACACATTCCAAATCTAATCACCATCTAGTTCTCATCACAAGTATCCAGTTCTAGTTGTATCGATCGGGATACAACTCCAAGTGTCCGTTACCTTAGGACAGGCTATCGATAGATGTTTTCTTCCCTGCAGGGATGCACCAGCTTACCCACCACGCTCGATTAACTCCGGCCGGACACACTTTCCTGGGTCATGCCCGGCCTCAGCCAAACAATACGCCGCAACCCGACCTAGGCTTAATAGAGAGGCCAGCACGCCGGACTAAACCTATGCACCCAGGGATCATGGGCCATCTCCCTGGGAACTCCTGCATGTTGCGTACGCGGCCGGTGAGCAGACCTAGCTACCTCCTTCAACAAGGCAGGAGCTTACGCAGTCCAACCCGGCGCGCGCCGCTCAGTCGCTGACGTCTATTAAGCTTCGGCTGATGTATACGATGCAGAACGCCCATGCTATGCCCACGTGATGGTTAGTGCTATCAGGCTAGAGGCCCCTCGGATCAAATATCCAAATTATAGTGGATTAGGAATGCACGGTAACGAGCAGAGACTCACGATCGTTGTGACCCCGTTGCCCCGTCTTGAGTACTTGCGGCAAGGGCTAAGAATGCCCGGCCACGCCTTGTAAGTATCTCGCGGGTACCTTCCAGGTCAACCCGACCCCACATCACTCGCTATTAAGCTCGCGCGGGTCCCCCTCAGGGCCGACCCGTCTTTAGTAACATGGCTCAGTGCAAAGTCATAGTAACCATAGTAACTGTGTGTCTAACACCCAGGGGAAAACCCGAGGAATCACCCCCGGTGAATTCCACTCGATGTTATCATCAAGGTGAACGTAAGAGGATCCACCCTCAAGGTTCACACTTAAGGGGTTGCATGAAAGAGCCGTAACGAAAGTGGTTAAGGAGGAAATCACCCTCGATGGCGTCGACAGTATAGCTACACTACAGGGATCTCATCAGGAGTGATGTAAGAGGTTCCACCCTCGGCACTCGATGGTAACTTTGCAGAGTCGTACAACTAGGGGGTGATGTGCGGTGTCGGGGCCTGGACGTCGATCACGTTGATTGAGTCATCGACCATAGAGCGATGCAACTGGGACAAGGTGGGGGTCACTGATGAATCACTAACCAACCTATACTAAGCAGTTTAGGATAAGCAGGTAAGGTATGAAAGCAGGTAACAAAAACAGGCTATGCATCAGAGTAGGATCATACATAAAGCAGTAGAAGTTCTAATGCAAGCATGAGAGGGAATGTAGCTGACGAACGAGTTGCGTATCCGGGTTCGTTTCGTCGTTCTGAGCAACTTTCATGTATAAAGTTTTTCGATCCGAGCTACGGTTTATTTAATATGATTTTCTAAAGTTTTTATTAATTCTAAAATTTAATTATTTATTTCAACATTATCTAGAATAGTAAAAGATGACGTCAGCATGACATCAAGCTGACGTCAGCAGTCAACTGTGCAGTTGACTGGGTCAACTACGTGTGGGTCCCGCATGTCATACACTGTTTAGATTAATTAGGGTTTAGCTAATTAATTAATGTTTAATTAAATTAACAAATTAATTAGATTAATTTAAACTGGATTAATTAACTAAATTAACTTACTAATTAATTAATTATCTAATTAATAATTTTATTAATTACATTTTCATTTCTTTTTAATTTTCGTTTTAGGGGGTGTGGGGCCCCTACGTCAGTGGCCTAGGGGCATTGGGCCCCACCCGGCAGTGGCCCAGGAGGCAACCGGGCGAAATGGGTGCGGGCGCCCGCCCGCATGGCCTCGGTCGTGAGGGTGCTCGAGCTGGGCGGGGTGGACCCAGGCGACGGCGTGGCCACCGCGGGGCTCGCCGGTCGGCCGCGGCAGGCGGAGGCGGGCGCAGGGGTAGCCGCAGTGTGGGGCAGCAGGCGGCGGAGGACGAGCGGCGGCAGCGGCAGGTCTACACGGGCGGCGGCGGTGGCGGAGCAGAGCCGCGGGGCGGGGCTCGGACGCGCGAGCAGGGGAGGTCCGGCGTGGCTGCAGGCAGCGCCCGGTCGCGGCGGCGACGGTGATGGCCGCGAGCGGGCGAAGCAGGGGAGGCGAGCCATGGGCGCGGGCGGTGCAAAGGGGTGTGCGGTCAGGGCACGACGATGGCGTTTGGTCGACGCGGCACGAGAAGTAAACGAGGGCTCACCCTCGTTGCAGAGTGGGGGGGGGGGGTCAGCGAGGCTCGACGGAGCCAATGAGGGCGAGATGAGGGGGCGAGCGACGTGGACGAGGAAGTCCGGCAACGAGGGGGGCTCCACGTGGCGACGTCGGCCTCGGGGCGCCGTGGGTGTCGGGGGCGAGGCGGGGCAGCGCCAGGAACGGGCGCGGCGTAGTGGGGGAGGGTGCGGGGCGCGGTCGCCGGGGTTGCCGCCCCTCGATCTGGATTGGGACGGGGGGGGGGGGCAGAGGCGCGAGGGAAAACGTGGTGTAGTGGGGGCGTGTGGGGAGGGAGTGGGGGAACGGGGCGACCGGGTTAGGGTTAGCGAGGGAGTGGGGGGTTAGGTAGGCGCGGCTGGGCCGGCCTGGGGGTTACCTGGGCCGAAGGCCCAGTGAGGGGCGGGGCCTCTCCCCTTTTCTTATTTCTTTTTTTAACAAAAAACATTTTCTGTTTTCCTTATTGAAGGGCATTTAAACACTTTACGAAAGGTTGGTTCCACCACCAAAATTAGTTAGGGATTATTTGCCACATGATGAACATTTTAGATTTCATGTCTGAGCATTTTTGAATTTCACACATAAATTCAAATTGAATTCAACTGGAATCTGAAATGAGAGAGAACCAAGGGTGATCAAACACTTGTTTAGCAAAATGATTAACTTAAGCCAGGGTTACTGTAGCATCATTACACCGGGGTGTTACAAAGGTCTCGAAGGTAGATTCCGCATTCGCACCTAGTTTGCAGGCTCGACGCGCGCACGACCCGCTTCCACCGCGACAGCCACCATGCGCGCCTCCTCCGCGCGGGCGGAGACGACAATGGCACGCTAGTTCCTCCTCGCCGGCGTGCTGGAGCACGTGCTCGTCCTCCTCTTCGTATGCTGCGTGCATAGACGCGGCTCCACCAGCTGCTCGCATGCTTGGCAACGCGGCGGCATCGCGAGGAGGGACTGCAGACGACGTGAGCGGGCGAGCCTTCGGCTTCATGGCACAGGGATGGCGGCGACACGGTGATGATGGGCGAGAAATTTTTGGCCGGAGCAGGCGGTCGCCGGCATGCGCAACGGCGGCGGCATCATATTGATGAGTGCGTGTGTGGGAGCTTACTTTAGTTTTATATATAAGGTTGGTCAAACTTAAAAGAAAACCGTACTAGTACACATAAACATTAGACTTAGGCAGCGCTTTGCAAGCGCATGAACCGCGGCCGCGCGGTTGATCGAACGGTGCGTCACCGTGTCGCGCTCAAAGGACATCCACCGAACCTTTTTGTGTGTGTGAAAACAATCCTCGAATATTAATCAACTTTTTTTCCCGTGAAAGTTCTTGACGCTGCAATATTTCCATATATTTGAATTTAGCTCTAGTTCGTCTTTATTTGGATTTGGACGTTTTAGGTGCGCCCTAGTTTTTTTTAATACTGATTTTGTGTGTGTGACTGAGAAAGAACGTGTGTATGTGTCCATATGTGTGTTGTGGCGGAAGGGCAATGTGGAGACGGTGTGCGTGTGATACAGACATAGAGAGGTGTGAATGTGGAAATGATCATGCATGAGTGAGACATAGACAGATGCCGATACGTTGTGAGAACGGTCTTCTACTTTACTTGTGTGTGTGTGAGAGAGAGACAGAGAGACAGAGAGAGGAGCATCCGTAACACAACAACCATCTCTCTCGATTCGTATGTCCCTCGCATGTCGCATGCAACACATGCATCCACGCGCACATTTTAACACCCTCACCCGGCCCCTGCCCACCTCAAGGCCCGCACAATCTCTTCGTGAATACCCATTTCTCTCCTTAGATTTGTTTTCTCTCAATATCTGACACACACAAACACAGACACACGCAACACAACACACACACACTCCCCCAAGCACACAATTCATCCCCATCCAAGGTTATACGGCGACCACTCTCGCTTCTGCTTCTTTGCACCCCAACATGCACAACACCTCAATCTTCAAAGAGGGCATCGAGCAGATCGAAGACGGCGACCACACCACGTTAGAGAATGTGGGGTCATTTGGAAGCAGGGTGATGTGACGATGGCTGACTGACTCCTCCCCCCACCCTCTCTCTCTCTCTTGCACAAAATTACCAATCCCTCTCTCCCCCGCAGAAAATTGTCAATCCCTCAACCCACGAGATCCTTCCCCTCTCGTCCATGTTTTTCCAGCTCTCTCATCAAACATGTTGTCTCTTCTCCTTCCACGTATACAGAATCCAGATGCACACGCATCTCATGTATATTAAATGTATCCATCTTTCTCACAGACCTAACTTCTTCCTCTCTCTTTCTCTCTCTATCTCTCTCTCTGTCTCATTAGGTTTGTCTCCTACTCTCTCGTCCACATACATACAATCTTTCCCGCCCTATCTGCTCCATCTTCAAAAGCTCTCTCTGCATGTTTCATTCACACATCGGGATATGTTAAAATGTTGCTTCTATAATGGCTGATGTAGAGTTATGGTTGTTTTTGTTGCATCCTACAAAGTAATAACTATGAAATGCATTTAGATTCTCATTTGACTGGGATTATGTGAGTTTGAGCATGTTGTGAAGCACTATAGACCTTGTATACATCTTGGGATTTGAGAATGATTGTAAGTATTGAATTGTATAGACCATTACATTTGAAGTCAATAGCCTAATATATTTCTTTCACAATTTCAACAAATGATTAGTTCACTACAAACTAAGAAAACAAATGTGTAATCCCTCCGTTTTTATTTAAGTCCGCGTATTATCATTGGTCAAAGTCAAGTTTTGTAAACTCTCAAAAAGCTTATAACAAAAAATATTAACATATACAGTAACAAATAAATACCATTAGATTCATTATTGAATGTAATTTCACATCATACATATTTGTTATGGTAAATGTTTATATTTTTCTATAAACTTGGTCAAACTTTAGGAAGTTTGACTTCGGTCAAACCTAATATGCAGAGTTTACTACTACTACTCGTTAGTTGCTTAGCCAAATCACTCAACACGCCACACGGGGAGTCCAGTGTCACAAAATTTTGAGGTCGGCGGGAAAATATCCCACGACCCTGATTCGAGCAGTGGGAAGTTACCATCATAGCCTTTGGAACAGGCCTATGGATGACGCTTGGTAGGGGGCTGTTTTCGTAACTTCAGGTTCACCCTACCCAGCCAACCCCACCCCGGCACCCAGAGTAGTACACCTGAATACTCCCCATTTTCTATCCCCACCGCAAAATAAACTTCTCCACGGCAACGCAACCTTCGTGCTCCTCCCATTTACATCGGCGCACTCATCCACCGCAGCGCATCTGCCTCATCGACGACCTCGTACGCCGCATTGGAGCCGGTCCACCGTCATCGTCGTACACGGAGCCTCTTCCCCGACATCATCTTCCACGGTCTCGGATCTGCTTCCCAGAAGCCGACGCCAAGCGTAGAAGTACCACCGTCGTGGACAATGAACTGACTCCCGTTGCTGACCATGACTCACAGAGGCCGCCGCGACCATCGTTCTCCTCCTCGATTGGTAATGTGTATATTGAATCACTTAGCAGTACATGTGCAGTTCCAATTTTGTTCATACCTACCCTTTAGATTTCCTGGGTGCTATTGTTCCCATAAAAGTAATTGGTTATAGCCTCCATTGTCCAACAGAATATCAGCTTGTAATTGTGCGTCGCTCCTGTATCGCACTGTGCTTGGGTAGGTTTTTCATCTGCAACCAGTAGTGTGGCAAATGATGGAAAGGTTTTTAGAACTAGCAAGATGCCCATGTGTTGCACGCATCAAGATGCATTTGTATGAGTAGTTTATCTTGTGGGAGAAAAGGATGAACGAGGGAAGGCCTTATTTACAAATCTGGAGAGGGGTATGGGTATCTTTTTGCAAAATTCCCATTTTTTTCCTTCCTATCTGTCATATATAAATCGGACGGCCTATACTGCAAGAAAAAAGTATAGAGAAAAAAAGTAGACAGTAAAGGAAGTAGAGATAAATATTAAATATTAAATATAACAGTAGAGAAGAGAGTAGAGATAGCATGTTGAGATTTTTAAAGCGCCGCGCGTTGCGATTCTGTTGGAGATGCTCTAACATGGCAGACGAGTGCTTTAATGTTGCCCACAAGATGCGCGAGTATTACTAGTAGTATATTTTTCTTGCCATGTTGAGATTTTAAAACCACGAGTGCGAACATGCAGAGGAGCAATGAAGACCAAACACGGGATATTCGGGACATCTTCAAGGAGCGTGGCAAGTTAAAGAAGAGCTGCCCCGAACCTGTAAAACGAGCTTTGGTAAGCAACACCCTTTCAATTACTTTCGTGTAGCCTCATGTTCTTCGATGTGTATATGTTGTAGTTTCTGTTTCTCTTAAGCGTGGTGTTCTTCGATGTGTAATAAGAAGAGTCTTAATCGTCCTAATGCTTTCGTTTTTAGCTTGATGTAGGAAGTGGGTGTTCTCACCTTGTAGTCTGTTTTTATTTTTTTTCCTTTTGAATTCACTTCTCCGAGTTCTTTTATCTTGCTTCTACTAAATGGATCTAGGTTGCTCTGAGTATTTATCTAAAAAAGAAGTAACTTCATGTCAGGATGCAGTTCCTGTGAGGAGGGAAGTATGGTCAACCTCGAGATCATGTTTCCAAAATGAGGCTGGATTACACACAAGGTGCCAGTTCCGTAATAATGCTGGATTAGACACAAGGTGCAAATTCCTAGATGATGGTGGATTACACACAAGCCAGGTGGAGTCGTTAGCTATTCGTGCCCTCGTGGCATTAGTAAAGGCTGAAAGAAAGCATGCAGCAGCCCTCGAGAATGTAGCTGAGTTCCTGAAGAAGCGAAAAGCGCAATCAGATGCTCTCTTCACCCAAGCCAAAGAAGAGATGGAAGAAGCCATAAATAAGCTAGCAGAGGCAGAGCAGGCTAGGCGTCTCCTACTATCTAAAACTATTGTCAATACAAAATTTCCTTCATAATAGCTAGGTTCAAATGTTTATCCAGTCAGCATGCCTATTGTGATGTCCGTGCATCTACTGATGTGGCACACAATGTTTTTTTTCGGGTCATGTAATAACAAAAATTACTTTCCAAACAATAATAGACGAAGCATTGGACATGGTATAGTTCACACGCAAGCCCGACATTCCAAGTTCAACTTCCACATCAAACTCATGTTCACAGATATCTGCACATTCATACATAATGTCCACAACCATGATGACTTCAAAGCCAAAAAATGTGAGGAGAGTTATAAATAAAGAAAATCCTCTATTAGTTCCTCCTACCAATGCGAGCGCAACAAGTCAACATCATGCGTAAATTAATTATATTTTAGTCATTTTTTGTGTTCTAAAATGCCTGCCGGCTCGCGGAAGGACGTGTTGCCGGCACACGCGTGGATTCAATGAAGGCAGGCGGTGCAGTCTTAAGTTGGTTGCACGCGGCGAGGAGGCATGCTCAGCCAGGCCTGCAGCGAGTGCGGCCCTCTTGGCCGGCGCGCCGGTTCAATGCCTGCGCTATGAGAGGTCGCGTCCGTGTCAGAGCAATCACTCCCTCCAGTCCTTTTTTGTTTGGGTATAACAAAATCTCGTTTCCATTCACATTTTACAAGTAAAATACGTGGAGAAACTTTGACCCAAAGTACGATGGGGACTAGTAAACCAGAATGGAGGTAGTAGTTTTTTAATCAAAGAAGGGTTTCCCCTTCCGATTTTCATTACTGAAAACCAGCATCTAAATCTAAACCATACTATTTGCCCTAGAAATAAGGTTCAACATCTCGCAACATAAACCCATACAACCTCCATCGCAAAAAAAAACCATACAACCATACGCCAAGGAGGTACGTACTACTTTGAATTCCATTTTCACTCCATACCAATCATTCAAAAAACTACTTACTACTTATAACGCGCCATTGAAAATCGGAACTCTTAACCCCGCTAAAAAAACGATATTTTAAACGTGGCTACTCGATCTGTGGTAACTGGCGAGCCACCACGCTCCAAGTCATTCACCTGTGGTCCCGACCATCAACTCCTACGGATCAAATTATCACGCGAGCTGACTATTCCTACAAAGGTGCTCCACCACGTACCCGGTACCCACGAATGCAGCAATCGTACACCTAGGGTTTTAAGGTTTATTTGTTAACGGTGCCTTTACGTAACACTCATGTGTGTGAGATAGCAAGAGGCCGACTGTGTGCATGCGCCTCTTCTCTTCGTATATGTACTCCACCGTTTGTTTGGTGTCCAAAAAATTATAATACTACTAGCAATGTGCCAATGCGTTGCCACACGATCAAAGTAGATTAATACATATTCACCGATTTGATAGAAAAAAGGGTCTAGTTTTGAAATACGTATATCACTAAAAATATGTTATGTTTCACTCAAAATAGATAAGGGAGGAAAGTTGTTGGTTTCAAGATTCGAGAAGTGGTATATGTCTAATTTCTACTCTTACTAGCAAGATGCCCGTGCTTTACACGGAACATCAAGATCTTGTGGGAGAAAAGGATGAACGAGGGAAGGCCTTATCTGCAAATGTGGTGAAGAGTGTGGGTAAATTGCCATATTTTCCTTCCTATCCGTCAGATATAAATTGGACGACCTACATTGCAGGATGGCAGGCCCACCATCATCACCAACTCTATCTTTTATCCCTACTCTTATAAAAAGCATTGTCGGTGATGATCGTGTGCCTGCCATCCTACAATATAGGTCATCCGATATATATCTGATGGATAGGAAGGAAACTATGGCAATTTTGCAAAAAGATACCACACCCCTCTCCACATTTGCAAATAAGGCCTTCCCTCGTTCATCCTTTTCCCCCACAAGATAAACTACTCATACAAATGCATCTTGATGTTCCGTGCAACGCATGGGCATATTGCTAGTTGTTGCAAAAAGCCCATGTGTGTGTGAGAGAGAGAGGGGGAGTGGAGGAGGACGGAGTGCATGTGTGACAAAGACACAAGGAGTTGTGTGCGATAGGCATCAGCTTAAAATGAGGCGATAGTGTGTGTGTGCATGATCGAGAGGGCGTGTCTCAAGAAGGGAAGAAAAATCTACATAGATACAAGGAGCGGGAGAGAGACATGTATGCGATGGTGGAAGCACGAGTGTGCGGGTGTATAAACCTATCTAGAGGCTAGCTAGTCGATAAATGTTTGTGAGAGAAATACGAGTCGGGGTGCAAAAGTGAGAGTTTTGTGTGTGAGAGAGAGAGACGGTAGTCGGGAAGGGGAGTGGAAGCAGGAGTTGTGTGTGTGTCTATGAGAGAGAGAGAGAGAGAGGAGATGGTAGTCGGGGTTGTCTGATAAGTAAACAAATGAATAATGTTAGTCTGGGATGGAGATGAAAAGGAGGCCGCAACAAATGTTGTGTCTACAGGAGAGAGAGAGAGAGAGAGAGTAATTTTAGTGGTATGAGTCATATGTAGAGACATATAGGGTGTGTGAGAGAATCCCATAGAGAGAAAGACAAAGAGAAAGACAAGTGGAGACTCTGTGTGTGGCGGTGAAAAAGAAAGCTTAGGTACCGAGTGATACTAGAGAACATTAGAGACGTGAGAGATAATGAAAACCGTGTAATCTATAATGATAGGGAGAGTGTGACACTTCTCAAGGGAGACGTCGAGAGACCATGTTTGTGAGGATAGGAGAAACATGAAGTGAGTGTGCGGGTGAGCTGGAGAAAAGAGAGTGATAGGTACCTGAAGGAGCATGCAAGCGAGAGAGATGGGCGTGAAACGAGTGAACAAAAAAGGGATTCAAATATTTGAATTAGAGATGATGATACATGTAATCCATACTCGAACCAAAATTGATCTATCAAACATGCATACTCATATGAATTCACGCACATCTATGTTATTTAATATGTAGATATTACTGATCCATACATTTTAGTAGAACATAATTTGGTTAAATTTTTTCGAATTCAACCTTAAGATTTTGAGATCGTTGTATTTGTAAATCATATTATACATATAAAGGAGCAGAATTCTTTGTTGTGCTTTTGAAAGTATATATAAAAAATGATGTCTATAGAATGTAATTCCAATTGAAAATGGATCCCACCCAAAAAAATAGAATACGAACGGGATTCGAATTGAGTTGGCACGGTAAACGTGCACTCTGCAAAATTTGAATGAAGTAGGGAAAGTCGCAATAACCGCCTGAAACCAAAATATGCGAGATGGAAATCACTACTACCTATCCCTGCTACGCAAAGCCTATCTGCTGGATTTCTATAGGTTTCAATAGGGGTAGGTTTGTAATTTCACCCAGACGTGACGTAACCGCCTCTCACCCATATTCATACATGGTGGGCGCCAAAACACAGTGTGTCCTCGGCCAAAATCGACTCCCTCCCCGATTCATATTCATACACGGTGGGCGCCAAAAACAAACTCTCGTCGGCAAATATTCGGTGTATCGGAGATTATCGTCTTATCCCCAACCGACTAATGTTGCTGTGATGTAGTAGAAATTTAAAACAGGGGCTAAGTTTGTAAATTTCCTCGCATTTGAGACAAGCGCGCCCTAAATACATGGTTCCCCCCTTCCTCTCTACCTCCATTTTCCCCATTCGTACTCCATGGGCGCCAAAATACCCTCTCCACCCCACCCTCCTCCGTCCGCCGCCGTCCGCCATCCCATCCACCGCCGTCCTCCTCCACCATCCCGGAGCTGATACCCCGATGCCACCGTCCATTACAAGAGATCGACCTCTCTCATCCACGGCTTCGGACCGGGATCCTTGCATCCCGTCCTCTCGCTTCATCCCCGCCGTCATCCACCTTACCGGTGCCACTCCTACGACCGTCTCGTCCACCGCGCCCCGCCGCCACTGTCTACCCTCCTAGATCTGCTTCCACACTGCCGATAGCCATCGCTACCGCAACACCATCAAATTCTCAGCAGATGCGTACATGGCGCTGCACCAGAGGCGGTACTCTTTCGTATCTGCTCAACTTATTTATCGCAGCAAGAAAATAGATCGCCACTGCTTTACTCAGATTTCTTGTCTTGGATGCGAAGTTGCCTTTGTCCGGTTTGCACCTTCAGATCCGCCATGGCACGCTCAACACTATACTCCCAATGCTTATGGTTTTCCCCTTTTATATTCCACACTAGTTAAATCCAAGTAGACTAAATTTCAAAATTGGCTCAGTCGATCTTTCAGAGCTCGCCGGAGTTCGCCGGGGGTTGGGACGGGGTGGGGCTGGCGGAGGAACACAGGCGGTGGGGGCCGGTGGTCCGGCCAGCGGCCCGTGCGGTGTTCTGTATGGGAAGAATCAGAGACGAGGAAGAAGAAGGGTTAGGAGACGTAGGATCTTCATCCAAACGCCTGAAATGGTCGAGAGACAACTAGGAGTTGCATTCTTAATGCGCTCTGGTTCATCATTTGTGGGCACTGTGCAACCAACATTTTATTATCCAAAATCTACTTGCTCTTCTTTACCATGTTCCTCTTCCGTTCTTCTTTAATATGTACTCTCTCTGTTCCTAAATACAAGTCTTTGTATAGATTCCGCCATGGACTACATATGGAGCAAAATGAGTGAATCTACACTCTAAAATGTATCTGGATACATCTGTATGTGATCCATAGTGGAAATCTCTACCAAGACTTATATTTTGGAACGGAGGGAGTATGATAGTAGTACTGTATGTTCCTTATACTGAAGATGAGCAGGGACATTTGCAGTGTAGAGGTCTATATGGTCGGTTGTGATGGACACTTTGAGCCTCTTTGATTCCTAGGATCTTGTAAACATAGGAATAGGATTTGTAGTGGCCCGCCCACTTGAATCCTATAAGAATAGCAAGGAAATGCGGGGAGCTGTGTCGCCTTTGAGAGTTACACTGATATTAACAGTACCGCGCCTTCACTTGAAGAGAGCTGGTATCCGAAGCCTTTCTAGCCGTACCGGCAATACTAGCACATATATTCCAGCAAGTTCCACTTTGCTGATTTTACTTTGATGCTTAAGGTTTTCCCGTTATATCTACACTATGATCTGTGTAGATGCTTTGTGTCGCACTAGCAGCAGTCCACTCTTGAAGCTAAACACTGCAATGACTTACAAAATTGACACCAAGGCATTGAGTGCCATTCTGGAAATGAAACTCATACGCTCCGCACCTGTTGATTCTTGTTCAGAATATGATCCTAGTGACTATTCTAACCTTGAGGAGTCAAAGGCAGATGGCCTGTCCTGTTCACCCATCAAGGTGCCTGTTCTAATTTGGCAATGTTTTATTGATTGCGGGTATCTTGCATATGTTGTCTTGCATTTCTTCTACTTTGTTGCACCGCCATCTTCTTAGTTTACTCATCATATATGTCGAGATGCCATGCCCATCTAGTATCAATACATTCCATCTGTCATCATACCATGTTTTTCCACTAAAATGTTGTTCTTGTGCATTAGACATCAAAAAGGAAGAGGGTGATTGCCGAACCTGAAGGAGCACTAGCAAAGTCCTTGAAAAACGTGGTGGTGCCGAAGAAATCAGACAACACCCCACTTATATTGGGTGTACAACCAGTGACACAAAACGTAGGACCGACTCTAGCAGACTGTACCCATACTTCACTGGCCACACGACTAGCCCCACCACACAGGACCTGCACTCCAGCAAAATGTATACTGATTTCATTTTCCATAGCACCAGCTGTACCACAGAAAAATCCCACTCCAGCAAAAAGTACAGCAAGTCCACCTAACGAAGACCTATCCCAACTGCAGAGACGGCCAATTCCTGCAGATTGGAACCCCATTCCATTTATTCCTAGTTTAAAAGACAATGCTTTCAATGTTGTTAGGGACTACGTGCATATATTCCCATCATGGGAAGATTATTGTGAAGACAAAGACCATTTTCACATCTTCCTGTCCAACTTACGTGTAAGTGCTATTATTCATGGTTATTATTTTCCTGTTTTCTGCTGATTGAACACATCAATGATTTACATTACATTGTTGTAACTAGGCGAGGGTCAATTTGGATAGTCATGACGAGCAAAGCTTGCTTGTGCTTTTCAAGGAAGAATTGCAGCAGTATCGGTGTTACCTGAGGAAATCACACTTTGATGGCAAGTCTATAAATGAATTTCCGGTGAAGTCTCCTTTGCTAAATTTAGAAGACATTGAATGGAAAAACCTTGTTATGCATTGGTCTCGTTCCCAGGATGAGGTACTGTCTATGAAATCACATAATAATTTGAACTTCTACTTTTCCGCATGTGCCTTACGGATCTTTTTTGCAGGAAATCTGCTCGAAGAAGAATTCCGGTTTGACAAGAACGACAAGATATCGCAAATATGCTGCCCGCTGCTTTGCTCTTGTTAGTATCTGTTGTCCTGTATCACTGTACTTGCATACATACCTGGTTCATTATGTGACAGTAGTATGCATGATAGCTTGCTTATCAATTGTTCGCTCCAAATTATCTGATCTGTATGAATGGTTACATTAGTGTAGAATATATCCAATGCCAATGTTTTTTAGCCCTACATTGTTCTTGTAAGTACATGCTGTCCTTTATCAGTGTACTTATAATGACATGTAGTTGTTCATGTACCATCACTCTGCAACTTATTTTCATTTGCCCTCCATTTTCTACACATCAGATCTATATTTACTCTTACCATAAGGTTGGTACTGAAGAAGTTTAGTTGTGCATTGCTCTTGGCCGTGCCTTTTCCATATATCGCTGCACTTACATTTATAGCTACTTGGTTATGTAGCATCACTCCTCATCTTATCTTAAATATTCTCCATCTTTTCGTATATTATCACATCTATATTTACTCTTAACAAAATGTAGAATAAAGGCAATGCTTTTGAAGAAGATTCTGTGGTAAACTTCTTGAATTGGCCCCCCCATCAGCATGGACAAGGCCTTTATAGAGCCTGTCTTCACCAATAATGTAAGTTTGTCCATCTCAAACCTTCAAACTTTGTTGTATATATTTGAAAGCTTGCCACACTTTATATATATCCATACGCTAATGTAACACCATTCGAATAGTACAAATATACACTAATCCAGTGGCTAGTGCAACAGTAGAGTAGTTATTTTATTACAGGTTATAGTACAATGGTTTTACTGAGCAGATTTCCATAAGCTCTAGCACTGGAAGATTTCTATAAGAAATAGCAATACAAAATGTAAAGGTAACAAGTTTCAGCATTGGTATACTAGCTGTGCAAGAGCATTAAACCAAATACAAAAGTCTAAAGGTAACTAGCATTATTAACTAATGACAGTATTAAAAAATTACAAACCATGTACCTTCAAGGTAAATATCATTCTGAACTCGAGTGGACATGAAAAATTGCTATCCCAATCTTGATAATCGATCAAACATAAAAACTTGATCGAACGAATCAATACAATAGCCAAAGGAGGAGGTGCGCACTCTTGACCTTTCCTCTTGTCTTCATAATTTTTTGTGCAGTTTAACCAAAATCAAATGACATCGGTGCCTTGGCATTTAGTTGACACTGTACAAAAAAATTGGCATATCTCATGAAAGTGAGGTATGTAATCTATAAGCATTAACAGTGCAAAAATCTGAAGGTAGTAACAAGTTTCATCGTTGGTATACTGGTTGTGCAACAACATTAGAATGCCTTAGCTGAAAAATCTTTAATACATCCACAATCAACAGCTAACCCTGAAATAGAGACATTAAATGGCATTGCTTAAATTTATCGGTGGCATTAGACTGAGTGTGGCATTAGTTAAATGTGGCATCACTTTAGCAGTAGCATTGGTTCCTATACCGCTGGCATTATACTAACAGAAAAAGTGGCAATAAGAGTATGGGAGACCCATTCGGACAGTGGGCGCACCAGTATGATGTACCTCCACGGACGCATAGAGTGGTGAGGGAGGTATGGTTGCCCAGAGCAAAAAATATCCAGGCAGCATATGTGGATTACGTCCCATTTTTGTTCTCTTTAGGCACCTTTTTCCTATGTGAGGACAACAAACTGATCGACCTGGTGATTCTCTATTGCGTTGTCATGCCTTTCTACCCTTCTTCAACCAAGAGACACGAGACTCGTTCCTTAGCTACTTATTTCCCCTTTTAAACCTAGATGCGGGTTTGATGCCTACTCTCTTGGTCAGTACAGTCTCCCTTCCTTTCCTTATTCAACCCATGCATTGATTAGTCTGCATGAAGTAGGGTTTCCTTTAATAGTGCAAATTAAGGTTTTCGTCTGCGTGACCAGCAGAGGGGAGGATAGGAAATTGGGAAGATGGTGGAGTGGAAAAAGATCCACATGTAGCGACGTGGCAATAGAACAAGGGTATGGTTCGAAAAGAGGTAGCATACCTGAGGGTCGGTGGGAAGTGGCTTCGCTCGTGGTTGTCGTCCTCCGCATGCACTACGGCAGTGAGCTTGGGGGCGGAGGCCATCCTGCATGGTCGTTAGGTCAGAGAGGACGGCCTTGTCGTCAGTGCGTGACCTCGCTCGCCGACGACGAGTGCGTCAATGCTGCACGTCCTTTTCTTCCCCGGTAGATCTGTGACCACCGGTGAGGAGGGAGGGAGAGGCCGTCTTTTTTAGATCTGGAGAGAGGCTGATAGTGTGAGAGGCAAGTGGGCAACCCTTAGCAAGAAAGCTCTGAAGCTCCAGCCTATATATCTTTTTATACTACTAGTACTAGAGGTGGAGTAGTGGTAGAGTAGTTTATATTTTCTCTGCAAATAGTACTAGTTAGTCATGCTTCAAAACTGAACGGCACGCCATTAAAAAAATAAAGGTCGATAACTAATGCGGCACCTCGGGCCAACGCGGCCAGATCGCATTTTGCATGAGAAATTACACACCATGTTTCGTTGACATGTGGTCCCGTTCCAACATGTTAGTGAGACGATTGCGAGTCCTTTTGTACAATTTCCAAAAGGACGTGTAGGCCGGGGCGCCTCTTCGTGTACCATGGCAAACTGGCAACCGTCCACCGACTCTTCGCCTTTCCCCCTCGATTTGGAACTATTGTCGCACGCTCTTCCTCCCTCCTCCATTTGCCTTCACCCTTCCTTCTACCATTGTTCGATCGTCTTCTCCATGGAGGGAGCAAGCTGGAAACGACCCCGTTATTCTTGCCCCGATCTGAAAGATGACGTGGTGGGGGAACTCATTGATCGGTGCAACATCATCACCTCGGCTAGCATGGCAGGTTCGTTCAAGCCCATTCTCGACTCAACTAATAACATCATTACAAGGAACCCAAGGGTCCAGGAGCGGTTTGATCTCCCCTATCTTCTTCGCTATAAGCCCGTTCGCATGGACGCAGACGACGGAGGCCTCGCCTTGTGCAAGTTGATGCCGCTTGATAATGATACGTGTGATGTCAAGATGCCATCGCTTCAGGGTAATTCCTGGGCTGGCGCAAATGGATATTGGGTTGTTTATATTGGGTACAATTGCGAGTGGGAACTTGTGAATGTGTACACTCGTCGGTGGATTCCACTTCCAAAAATCTTCGAGTGCCCTGAGGTTGAGTACACAGATGATCTATGTACGTTCAAATACAATCATGGTGACTGTGGTCTACTGAAGATAGAAATTTGTCGAGTTCCCAACCGCTCTTGGAATTACAAGAACTATCAAGTTGTTGCTATCTTCGACAAGCTTGTTGCCGTCCTTCATGGTTCGACTGGATGGATATTGTTGAACAATCAGTTTCTATACACGGATGTGTACTGTGATGGAATTCAATATGAGGGTCTTGTGTTTGCTGCCACCACTCGTGCACTGTTTTTGCATGGGATCCTCGTAGTTTCGGTACATTTGTCTTCCACCGTAATTATAACTGTTTCATCCACATGCATGCGGGTTAGCAAGTTTCCCTTTACTAATTAACATTCTTCTTGTATTTCCAAGGTCCTATGAACATTCCACCACCTATACTTGAAAAAAATTATAACCAAGGGGGAGATGACGATGGTGATGTTCACAAGCATGAGGAGGAGCAGAACTTATATACTCAGTGGCGCCTGGCAACTAATTCCGATGGATCACCTCTTCTTGTCTGTATACAGTGCACTATGACTATTACTACTGAGGTAGAAGGTGTTCTCTCCCATGGTCGCCCTCTCCGAACCTATTCCAACAACCGTTGCAAGGTATTCGGGATGGATACTAGTGTGCTAGCGCCAACACCTTCTCCCTCGTACAGTATTGATAGTCTTGGAGAAACCTCGCTCTTCCTTGGACAAAACTATCCAATGATGGTGAAAGGCGATCCAGCTGCTGTTGACAGAACATTACTACCATTTATTAGAAGCAACTGTATGTATACCTTGGACATTGCGGTGGTTCCCTACCTTGGTCCTGATATATCCCGCTTCAGCCTGGATGATCAGTCCTGTGCTGCTCTCGATATATACAATAGCTGGCCCTTCCCAGAGCACCTATGGTTCCAAGCAAGCGTTTCCAACGCCAAGGATTGGTTGGGTTGAAGTTCATTTCATTGCTTGTTATTTGTTGTGTGATGAAAACTTCAGTAATTACTAGAATGTTTTGTTTGGAAATAATCTATAATCCAACATGTAACCTCGTTGTCGTTGTGTGTTGATGACTTGTTGTATGTAATGAATGGTACATTTGCAAATGCATGTCATAGACTCAATTTATGAATGGTTGTCGAGTCACTTCTTCAAGTGTGAGTATCGTAGTAGTATACCGAACATCCGGTTAGTATATGAAGTTGCCACATCACATAGAGCCAACCTAATATTGGAGTATGCTAGCCCTCCACCGGCGCACCGCTTCAAATGGCGGAGGAAGTGAGAGGTCGCGTCACCTTGTGTCCAGATCTGAGATGAATGACTCCAAGTTCGACCACCGTGATGCTAGGTGCGAGCCGAGGAACACTGTTGGAGAGACCCCCCTCATAATTTTCCTACATTGGTCGTTTGATTCATATGATAGAATGCTATAGGATTTTTTTCCTATGTAATCATGTTTTAATTGGAAATCTAGCATCCACTCCAACTTTTGTTTCACTTCCTTTGTTCCTACGAAGAGAGTACTTGCTCTAAATGATATGCCGCTGCAAGAGCCACCTATATTAATTAACCATGCTCTAAAAAGCTAGACCAGCTTTGGCTATAGTAGTATTGTACTAAGTTAGTAGGTGACCTTGCGCTTGGCTCTTCTCCTCTTCAGAAGTCGAAGAATAATAATGGTACTATAGTAGTACTTCTGGCAATCTGACACCAAATGAACTGCTGCACCTCCACCACTTGTAAGCAAAAGTTTCTCCTCGTGTTGCGAGCCACCGCGCACGCGTTGGCGAGGGAGAAGGCATTGTAAGCAAGCTTCTCGTCGTTCTACGAGTTGACGGGACACATCAAAGTTATTTATTAGTACTCTCTTCAAAAAAGGCTAACCATGTCCTTGGCTACCATCCCGTGCTCTGTCATTGAGTACGTGCACTATTGACGTGCCATCGAGGAGAAAAATATTGCATAGTAGTACTAGGTGCCATCGAAGTGCACGACTCACTTATGCACTTCGTATCTCCATTTTCTTGCATGACATGCCACGTTGATGCTAGATGTTTTGCGTGTCATGGAGGCATATAGTATGATTTTGTAAAATGGATGCATATAGATGTCCCGCCTATCGGCAAAAGGATGAACAAAGCTCATGTCTTAGATGAAAGAGTGGAAGAACATAGAGATTCCCGACGACCAAGAAGGAGCAAAAAACCTCGGGGTGGAGCGTCTGCACTCATAATATTTTATATTATTCAGCGATATAAAATCAACCAAATCTCTCCATGTTCCTATACCATTCTATAGTATGAGAATAACTTTGAACGTAAGCCATTGATTCACTCTATCCCATGGTCATAGTTGGAAAATCCAAACAAAACCAAGCATTGGATCAACTCTTTTTTCGAGATCAACTCTTTTAGCACTAAGATTGTTGTCGGCTGCCCACCTAGCCCACCTATATATCCGCTAATGTGTGATGACCACAGGAGCTATCCACTCAGATTGTATGTTAAAAAATAAAGGTTGATAACTAATGCGGCACCTCGGGCCTCGTGGCCAGATCAAATTTTGCACAACAAATTACACACCATGTTTCGTTGACATGTGGTCCCGTTGCAACATGTTAGTGAGATGACGGCGAGTCCTTTTGTACAATTTCCGAAAGTACGTGTAGGCCGGGGCGCCTCTTCGTGTACCGTCGCAAACTGGCAACCGTCCATCGACACATCGCCTTTCCCTCTCGATTTGGAACTGTTGTCGCACCCTCTTCCTTCCTCCTCCATTTGCCTTCACCCATCCTTCTGCCATTGTTCAATCGTCTTCTCCATGGAGGGAACAAGCCGGAAATGACCCTCTTATTCTTGCCCCGGTCTGAAAGATGACGTGGTGGGGGAACTCATTGATCGGTGCGACATCATCACCACGGCTAGCATGGCAGGTTCATTCAAGCCCATTCTCGACTCAACTAACAACATCATTACAAGGAACCCAAGGGTCCAGGAGCAGTTTGATCTCCCCTATCTTCTTCGCTATAAGCCTGTTCGCATGGGCGCGGACGACGAAGGCCTCGCCTTGTGCAAGTTGATGCCGCTTGATAACGATGTGTGTGATGTCAAGATGCCATCACTTCAGGGTATGGCCTGGGCTGGCGCACATGGATATTAGGTTGTTTATATTGGGTAAAATTGCGAGTGGGTACTTGTGAATGTGTACACTCATCAGCGGATCCCACTTCCAAAAATCTCCGAGTGCCCTAAGGTTGAGCACACAGATGATCTGCATATGTTCAAATACGATCATGGTGACTGTGGTCTACGGAAGATAGCAATTTGTCAATTTCCCAACCGCTCTTGGAATTACAAGAACTATCAAGTTGTTGCTATCTTCAACAATCTTGTTGCCGTCCTTCATGGTTCGACTAGATGGATATTGCTCACAATCAGTTTCTATACACGGATGTGTACTGTGATACAATTCAATACGAGGGTCTTGTTGTTGCTGCCACCACTCGTGGCACCGTTATGGTGGATGCCACGTGTTGGTCACCCTTGACGAAAGCACTTCTATGACGCACTATTTATCGTCATGGAAGTGGACACTTCCGTGATGATAATTTTCATAATGTCATGGAACACTTCTACGACAGCACATGTATGACTATCTTGATTCTTTCATAAATTTTTCATGGATGTACATGCATGACAAAAAACGCGACCTACTGTGACAAACATGTACCATCACGGAAGTGTATTTTTTGTAGTGTAATGTTGAACCAGTTGGACCTTTTGTGCAGTTCCACTAAAATCGTGCATCCCTGTTTGCATAGATATTGAAAGTATGATTACTATAAAAGTGGCACTAGTTGAAGCATAGACTCAAAAATATAAGCATTTCAATTTCTTAATGGGAAAAGGTAGCAAGACTGTTTCTAACCACCTGTTTGAAGGAATAAATAAGGCAACATCGGCTGATGTCAGAAAGGCATATATAGTTATTTCTGAAATAATGATCGATTCCTGACCTTTCCTCTTCTTTTAAGCATATTTTGTGCAGTTCAACTAAAATAAAATGCGATCACCGCCTTGACAATTCAGTGACACTGTACAAAAAGAAATGACTTAACATTACATCATGATGTCAGGTATGTAGTCGACAGTTATTAGAGACAAACATACAGACCTCCTCTGATAACATAATGAACATTAATTTTAACAAAGGTGTGACTAGCTTTACCGGGATAATTTGAGTGAACTCTACACCCTCTGTTCCTTAATATAATACATTTTCGCAGTTCAATTTAAAGTACCCAAACGTCCAGTATTTAGAAAAACAGGTAGTAGTTTTCTTGAGCACATATCTGGGAAAGCTTGCCACACTTTATATATATCCATACGCTAATGTAACACCATTCGAATAGTACAAATATACACTAATCCAGTGGCTAGTGCAACAGTAGAGTAGTTATTTTATTACAGGTTACAGTACAATGGTTTTACTGAGCAGATTTCCATAAGCTCTAGCACTGGAAGATTTCTATAAGAAATAGCAATACAAAATGTAAAGGTAACAAGTTTCAGCATTGGTATACTAGCTGTGCAAGAGCATTAAACCAAATACAAAAGTCTAAACGTAACTAGCATTATTAACTAATGACAGTATTAAAAAATTGCAAACCATGTACCTTCAAGGTAAATATCGTTTTGAACTCGAGTGGACATGAAAAATTGCTATCCCAATCTTGATAATCGATCAAACATAAAAACTTGATCGAACGAATCAATACAATAGCCAAAGGAGGAGGTGCGCACTCTTGACCTTTCCTCTTGTCTTCATAATTTTTTGTGCAGTTTAACCAAAATCAAATGACATCGGTGCCTTGGCATTTAGTTGACACTGTACAAAAAAATTGACATATCTCATGAAAGTGAGGTATGTAATCTATAAGCATTAACAGTGCAAAAATCTGAAGGTAGTAACAAGTTTCATCGTTGGTATACTGGTTGTGCAACAACATTAGAATGCCTTTTCTGAAAAATCTTTAATACATCCCCAATCAACAGCTAACCCTGAAATAGAGACATTAAATGGCATTGCTTAAATTTATCGGTGGCATTAGACTCAGTGTGGCATTAGTTAAATGTGGCATCACTTTAGCAGTAGCATTGGTTGACTTTACCGCTGGCATTATACTAACAGAAAAAAGTGGCAATAAGAGTATGGGAGACCCAGTCGGACAGTGGGCGCACCAGTATGATGTACCTCCACGGACGCATAGAGTGGTGAGGGAGGTATGGTTGCCCAGAGCAACAAATATCCAGGCAGCATATGTGGATTACGTCCCATTTTTGTTCTCTTTAGGCACCTTTTTCCTATGTGAGGACAACAAACTGATCGACCTCGTGATTCTCTATTGCGTTGTCATGCCTTTCTACCCTTCTTCAACCAAGAGACACGGGACTCGTTCCTTAGCTACTTATTTCCCCTTTTAAACCTAGATGCGGGTTTGATGCCTACTCTCTTGGTCAGTACAGTCTCCCTTCCTTTCCTTATTCAACCCATGCATTGATTAGTCTGCATGAAGTAGGGTTTCCTTTAATAGTGCAAATTAAGGTTTTCGTCTGCGTGACCAGCAGAGCGGAGGATAGGAAATTGGGAAGATGGTGGAGTGGAAAAAGATCCACATGTAGCGACGTGGCAATAGAACAAGGGTATGGTTCGAAAAGAGGTAGCATACCTGAGGGTCGGTGGGAAGTGGCTTCGCTCGTGGTTGTCGTCCTCCCCATGCACTATGGCAGTGAGCTTGGGGGCGGAGGCCATCCTGCATGGTCGTTAGGTCAGAGAGGACGGCCTTGTCGTCAGTGCGTGACCTCGCTCGCCGACGACGAGTGCGTCAATGCTGCACGTCCTTTTCTTCCCCGATAGATCTGTGACCACCGGTGAGGAGGGAGGGAGAGGCCGTCTTTTTTAGATCTGGAGAGAGGCTGATAGTGTGAGAGGCAAGTGGGCAACCCTTAGCAAGAAAGCTCTGAAGCTCCAGCCTATATATCTTTTTATACTACTAGTACTAGAGGTGGAGTAGTGGTAGAGTAGTTTATATTTTCTCTGCAAATAGTACTAGTTAGTCATGCTTCAAAACTGAACGGCACGCCATTAAAAAATAAAGGTCGATAACTAATGCGGCACCTCGGGCCAACGCGGCCAGATCGCATTTTGCATGAGAAATTACACACCATGTTTCGTTGACATGTGGTCCCGTTCCAACATGTTAGTGAGACGACTGCGAGTCCTTTTGTACAATTTCCAAAAGGACGTGTAGGCCGGGGCGCCTCTTCGTGTACCATGGCAAACTGGCAACCGTCCACCGACTCTTCGCCTTTCCCCCTCGATTTGGAACTATTGTCGCACGCTCTTCCTCCCTCCTCCATTTGCCTTCACCCTTCCTTCTACCATTGTTCGATCGTCTTCTCCATGGAGGGAGCAAGCTGGAAACGACCCCGTTATTCTTGCCCCGATCTGAAAGATGACGTGGTGGGCGAACTCATTGATCAGTGCAACATCATCACCTCGGCTAGCATGGCAGGTTCGTTCAAGCCCATTCTCGACTCAACTAATAACATCATTACAAGGAACCCAAGGGTCCAGGAGCGGTTTGATCTCCCCTATCTTCTTCGCTATAAGCCCGTTCGCATGGACGCAGACGACGGAGGCCTCGCCTTGTGCAAGTTGATGCCGCTTGATAATGATACGTGTGATGTCAAGATGCCATCGCTTCAGGGTAATTCCTGGGCTGGCACAAATGGATATTGGGTTGTTTATATTGGGTACAATTGCGAGTGGGAACTTGTGAATGTGTACACTCGTCGGTGGATTCCACTTCCAAAAATCTTCGAGTGCCCTGAGGTTGAGTACACAGATGATCTATGTACGTTCAAATACAATCATGGTGACTGTGGTCTACTGAAGATAGAAATTTGTCGAGTTCCCAACCGCTCTTGGAATTACAAGAACTATCAAGTTGTTGCTATCTTCGACAAGCTTGTTGCCGTCCTTCATGGTTCGACTGGATGGATATTGTTGAACAATCAGTTTCTATACACGGATGTGTACTGTGATGGAATTCAATATGAGGGTCTTGTGTTTGCTGCCACCACTCGTGGCACTGTTTTTGCATGGGATCCTCGTAGTTTCGGTACATTTGTCTTCCACCGTAATTATAACTGTTTCATCCACATGCATGTGGGTTAGCAAGTTTCCCTTTACTAATTAACATTCTTCTTGTATTTCCAAGGTCCTATGAACATTCCACCACCTATACTTGAAAAAAATTATAACCAAGGGGGAGATGACGATGGTGATGTTCACAAGCATGAGGAGGAGCAGAACTTATATACTCAGTGGCGCCTGGCAACTAATTCCGATGGATCACCTCTTCTTGTCTGTATACAGTGCACTATGACTATTACTACTGAGGTAGAAGGTGTTCTCTCCCATGGTCGCCCTCTCCGAACCTATTCCAACAGCCGTTGCAGGGTATTCGGGATGGATACTAGTGTGCTAGCGCCAACACCTTCTCCCTCGTACAGTATTGATAGTCTTGGAGAAACCTCGCTCTTCCTTGGACAAAACTATCCATTGATGGTGAAAGGTGATCCAGCTGCTCTTGACAGAACATTACTACCATTTATTAGAAGCAACTGTATGTATACCTTGGACATTGCGGTGGTTCCCTACCTTGGTCCTGATATATCCCGCTTCAGCCTGGATGATCAGTCCTGTGCTGCTCTCGATATTTACAATAGCTGGCCCTTCCCAGAGCACCTATGGTTCCAAGCAAGCGTTTCCAACGCCAAGGATTGGTTGGGTTGAAGTTCATTTCATTGCTTGTTATTTGTTGTGTGATGAAAACTTCAGTAATTACTAGAATGTTTTGTTTGGAAATAATCTATAATCCAACATGTAACCTCGTTGTCGTTGTGTGTTGATGACTTGTTGTATGTAATGAATGGTACATTTGCAAATGCATGTCATAGACTCAATTTATGAATGGTTGTCGAGTCACTTCTTCGAGTGTGAGTACCGTAGTAGTATACCGAACATCCGGTTAGCATATGAAGTTGCCACATCACATAGAGCCAACCTAATATTGGAGTATGCTAGCCCTCCACCGGCGCACCGCTTCAAATGGCGGAGGAAGTGAGAGGTCGCGTCACCTTGTGTCCAGATCTGAGATGAATGACTCCAAGTTCAACCACCGTGATGCTAGGTGCGAGCCGAGGAACACTGTTGCAGAGACCCCCCTCATAATTTTCCTACATTGGTCGTTTGATTCATATGATAGAATGCTATAGGATTTTTTTCCTATGTAATCATGTTTTAATTGGAAATCTAGCATCCACTCCAACTTTTGTTTCACTTCCTTTGTTCCTACGAAGAGAGTACTTGCTCTAAATGATATGCCGCTGCAAGAGCCACCTATATTAATTAACCATGCTCTAAAAAGCTAGACCAGCTTTGGCTATAGTAGTATTGTACTAAGTTAGTAGGTGACCTTGCGCTTGGCTCTTCTCCTCTTCAGAAGTCGAAGAATAATAATGGTACTATAGTAGTACTTCTGGCAATCTGACACCAAATGAACTGCTGCACCTCCACCACTTGTAAGCAAAAGTTTCTCCTCGTGTTGCGAGCCACCGCGCACGCGTTGGCGAGGGAGAAGGCATTGTAAGCAAGCTTCTCGTCGTTCTACGAGTTGACGGGACACATCAAAGTTATTTATTAGTACTCTCTTCAAAAAAGGCCAACCATGTCCTTGGCTACCATCCCGTGCTCTGTCATTGAGTACGTGCACTATTGACGTGCCATCGAGGAGAAAAATATTGCATAGTAGTACTAGGTGCCATCGAAGTGCACGACTCACTTATGCACTTCGTATCTCCATTTTCTTGCATGACATGCCACGTTGATGCTAGATGTTTTGCGTGTCATGGAGGCATATAGTATGATTTTGTAAAATGGATGCATATAGATGTCCCGCCTATCGGCAAAAGGATGAACAAAGCTCATGTCTTAGATGAAAGAGTGGAAGAACGTAGAGATTCCCGACGACCAAGAAGGAGCAAAAAACCTCGGGGTGGAGCGTCTGCACTCATAATATTTTATATTATTCAGCGATATAAAATCAACCAAATCTCTCCATGTTCCTATACCATTCTATAGTATGAGAATAACTTTGAACGTAAGCCATTGATTCACTCTATCCCATGGTCATAGTTGGAAAATCCAAACAAAACCAAGCATTGGATCAACTCTTTTTTCGAGATCAACTCTTTTAGCACTTAGATTGTTGTCGGCTGCCCACCTAGCCCACCTATAGATCCGCTAATGTGTGATGACCACAGGAGCTATCCACTCAGATTGTATGTTAAAAAATAAAGGTCGATAACTAATGCGGCACCTCGGGCCTCGCGGCCAGATCAAATTTTGCACAACAAATTACACACCATGTTTCGTTGACATGTGGTCCCGTTGCAACATGTTAGTGAGATGACGGCGAGTCCTTTTGTACAATTTCCGAAAGTACGTGTAGGCCGGGGTGCCTCTTCGTGTACCGTCGCAAACTGGCAACCGTCCATCGACACATCGCCTTTCCCTCTCGATTTGGAACTGTTGTCGCACCCTCTTCCTTCCTCCTCCATTTTCCTTCACCCTTCCTTCTGCCATTGTTCAATCGTCTTCTCCATGGAGGGAACAAGCCGGAAATGACCCTGTTATTCTTGCCCCGGTCTGAAAGATGACGTGGTGGGGGAACTCATTGATCGGTGCGACATCATCACCTCGGCTAGCATGGCAGGTTCGTTCAAGCCCATTCTTGACTCAACTAACAACATCATTACAAGGAACCCAAGGGTCCAGGAGCAGTTTGATCTCCCCTATCTTCTTCGCTATAAGTCTGTTCGCATGGGCGCGGACGATGAAGGCCTCGCCTTGTGCAAGTTGATGCCGCTTGATAACGATGTGTGTGATGTCAAGATGCCATCGCTTCAGGGTATGGCCTGGGCTGGCGCACATGGATATTAGGTTGTTTATATTGGGTAAAATTGCGAGTGGGTACTTGTGAATGTGTACACTCGTCAGCGGATCCCACTTCCAAAAATCTCCGAGTGCCCTAAGGTTGAGCACACAGATGATCTGCATATGTTCAAATACGATCATGGTGACTGTGGTCTACGGAAGATAGCAATTTGTCAATTTCCCAACCGCTCTTGGAATTACAAGAACTATCAAGTTGTTGCTATCTTCAACAATCTTGTTGCTGTCCTTCATGGTTCGACTAGATGGATATTGCTCACAATCAGTTTCTATACACGGATGTGTACTGTGATACAATTCAATACGAGGGTCTTGTGTTTGCTGCCACCACTCGTGGCACCGTTATGGTGGATGCCACGTGTTGGTCACCCTTGACGAAAGCACTTCTATGACACGCTATTTATCGTCATGGAAGTGGACACTTCCGTGATGATAATTTTCATAATGTCATGGAACACTTCTACGACAGCACAGGTATGACTATCTTGATTCTTTCATAAATTTTTCATGGATGTACATGCATGACAAAAAACGCGACCTACTGTGACAAACATGTATCATCACGGAAATGTATTTTTTGTAGTGTAATGTTGAACCAGTTGGACCTTTTGTGCAGTTCCACTAAAATTGAGCATCCCTGTTTGCATAGATATTGAAAGTATGATTACTATAAAAGTGGCACTAGTTGAAGCATAGACTCAAAAATATAAGCATTTCAATTTCTTAATGGGAAAAGGTAGCAAGACTGTTTCTAACCACCTGTTTGAAGGAATAAATAAGGCAACATCGGCTGATGTCAGAAAGGCATATATAGTTATTTCTGAAATAATGATCGATTCCTGACCTTTCCTCTTCTTTTAAGCATATTTTGTGCAGTTCAACTAAAATAAAATGCGATCACCGCCTTGACAATTCAGTGACACTGTACAAAAAGAAATGACTTAACATTACATCATGATGTCAGGTATGTAGTCGACAGTTATTAGAGACAAACATACAGACCTCCTCTGATAACATAATGAACATTAATTTTAACAAAGGTGTGACTAGCTTTACCGGGATAATTTGAGTGAACTCTACACCCTCTGTTCCTTAATATAATACATTTTCGCAGTTCAATTTAAAGTACCCAAACGTCCAGTATTTAGAAAAACAGGTAGTAGTTTTCTTGAGCACATATCTGGGAAAGCTTGCCACACTTTATATATATCCATACGCTAATGTAACACTATTCGAATAGTACAAATATACACTAATCCAGTGGCTAGTGCAACAGTAGAGTAGTTATTTTATTACAGGTTACAGTACAATGGTTTTACTGAGCAGATTTCCATAAGCTCTAGCACTGGAAGATTTCTATAAGAAATAGCAATACAAAATGTAAAGGTAACAAGTTTCAGCATTGGTATACTAGCTGTGCAAGAGCATTAAACCAAATACAAAAGTCTAAACATAACAAGCATTATTAACTAATGACAGTATTAAAAAATTGCAAACCATGTACCTTCAAGGTAAATATCGTTTTGAACTCGAGTGGACATGAAAAATTGCTATCCCAATCTTGATAATCGATCAAACATAAAAACTTGATCGAACGAATCAATACAATAGCCAAAGGAGGAGGTGCGCACTCTTGACCTTTCCTCTTGTCTTCATAATTTTTTGTGCAGTTTAACCAAAATCAAATGACATTGGTGCCTTGGCATTTAGTTGACACTGTACAAAAAAATTGACATATCTCATGAAAGTGAGGTATGTAATCTATAAGCATTAACAGTGCAAAAATCTGAAGGTAGTAACAAGTTTCATCGTTGGTATACTGGTTGTGCAACAACATTAGAATGCCTTAGCTGAAAAATCTTTAATACATCCACAATCAACAGCTAACCCTGAAATAGAGACATTAAATGGCATTGCTTAAATTTATCGGTGGCATTAGACTCAGCGTGGCATTAGTTAAATGTGGCATCACTTTAGCAGTAGCATTGGTTGACTTTACCGCTGGCATTATACTAACAGAAAAAAGTGGCAATAAGAGTATGGGAGACCCATTCGGACAGTGGGCGCACCAGTATGATGTACCTCCACAAACGCATAGAGTGGTGAGGGAGGTATGGTTGCCCAGAGCAACAAATATCCAGGCAGCATATGTGGATTACGTCCCATTTTTGTTCTCTTTAGGCACCTTTTTCCTATGTGAGGACAACAAACTGATCGACCTGGTGATTCTCTATTGCGTTGTCATGCCTTTCTACCCTCCTTCAACCAAGAGACACGAGACTCGTTCCTTAGCTACTTATTTCCCCTTTTAAACCTAGATGCGGGTTTGATGCCTACTCTCTTGGTCAGTACAGTCTCCCTTCCTTTCCTTATTCAACCCATGCATTGATTAGTCTGCATGAAGTAGGGTTTTCTTTAATAGTGCAAATTAAGGTTTTCGTCTGCGTGACCAGCAGAGCGGAGGATAGGAAATTGGGAAGATGGTGGAGTGGAAAAAGATCCACATGTAGCGACGTGGCAATAGAACAAGGGTATGGTTCGAAAAGAGGTAGCATACCTGAGGGTCGGTGGGAAGTGGCTTCGCTCGTGGTTGTCGTCCTCCCCATGCACTATGGCAGTGAGCTTGGGGGCGGAGGCCATCCCGCGCGGGCGTTAGGTCAGAGAGGACGGCCTTGTCGTCAGTGCGTAACCTCGCTCGCCGACGACGAGTGCGTCAATGCTGCACGTCATTTTCTTCCCTGGTAGATCTGTGACCACCGGTGAGGAGGGAGGGAGAGGCCGTCTTTTTTAGATATGGAGAGAGGCTGATAGTGTGAGAGGCAAGTGGGCAACCCTTAGCAAGAAAGCTCTGAAGCTCCAGCCTATATATCTTTTTATACTACTAGTACTAGAGGTGGAGTAGTGGTAGAGTAGTTTATATTTTCTCTGCAAATAGTACTAGTTAGTCATGCTTCAAAACTGAACGGCACGCCATTAGAAAAATAAAGGTCGATAACTAATGTGGCACCTCGGGCCAACGCGGCCAGATCGCATTTTGCATGAGAAATTACACACCATGTTTCGTTGACATGTGGTCCCGTTCCAACATGTTAGTGAGACGACCGCGAGTCCTTTTGTACAATTTCCAAAAGGACGTGTAGGCAGGGGCGCCTCTTCCTGTACCATGGCAAACTGGCAACCGTCCACCGACTCTTCGCCTTTCCCCCTCGATTTGGAACTGTTGTCGCACGCTCTTCCTCCCTCCTCCATTTGCCTTCACCCTTCCTTCTACCATTGTTCGATCGTCTTCTCCATGGAGGGAGCAAGCTGGAAACGACCCCGTTATTCTTGCCCCGATCTGAAAGATGACGTGGTGGGGGAACTCATTGATCGGTGCAACATCATCACCTCGGCTAGCATGGCAGGTTCGTTCAAGCCCATTCTCGACTCAACTAATAACATCATTACAAGGAACCCAAGGGTCCAGGAGCGGTTTGATCTCCCCTATCTTCTTCGCTATAAGCATGTTCGCATGGACGCAGACGACCGAGGCCTCGCCTTGTGCAAGTTGATGCCGCTTGATAATGATACGTGTGATGTCAAGATGCCATCGCTTCAGGGTAATTCCTGGGCTGGCGCAAATGGATATTGGGTTGTTTATATTGGGTACAATTGCGAGTGGGAACTTGTGAATGTGTACACTCGTCGGTGGATTCCACTTCCAAAAATCCTCGAGTGCCCTGAGGTTGAGTACACAGATGATCTATGTACGTTCAAATACAATCATGGTGACTGTGGTCTACTGAAGATAGAAATTTGTCGAGTTCCCAACCGCTCTTGGAATTACAAGAACTATCAAGTTGTTGCTATCTTCGACAAGCTTGTTGCCGTCCTTCGTGGTTCGACTGAATGGATATTGTTGAACAATCAGTTTCTATACACGGATGTGTACTGTGATGGAATTCAATATGAGGGTCTTGTGTTTGCTGCCACCACTCGTGGCACTGTTTTTGCATGGGATCCTCGTAGTTTCGGTACATTTGTCTTCCACCGTAATTATAATTGTTTCATCCACATGCATGCGGGTTAGCAAGTTTCCCTTTACTAATTAACATTCTTCTTGTATTTCCAAGGTCCTGTGAACATTCCACCACCTATACTTGAAAAAAATTATAACCAAGGAGGAGATGACGATGGTGATGTTCACAAGCATGAGGAGGAGCAGAACTTATATACTCAATGGCGCCTGGCAACTAATTCCGATGGATCACCTCTTCTTGTCTGTATACAGTGCACTATGACTATTACTACTGAGGTAGAAGGTGTTCTCTCCCATGGTCGCCCTCTTCGAACCTATTCCAACAGCCGTTGCAGGGTATTTGGGATGGATACTAGTGTGCTAGCGCCAACACCTTCTCCCTCGTACAGTATTGATAGTCTTGGAGAAACCTCGCTCTTCCTTGGACAAAACTATCCAATGATGGTGAAAGGCGATCCAGCTGCTGTTGACAGAACATTACTACCGTTTATTAGAAGCAACTATATGTATACCTTGGACATTGCGGTGGTTCCCTACCTTGGTCCTGATATATGCCGCTTCAGCCTGGATGATCAGTCCTGCGCTGCTCTCGATATTTACAATAGCTGACCCTTCCCAGAGCACCTATGGTTCCAAGCAAGCGTTTCCAACGCCAAGGATTGGTTGGGTTGAAGTTCATTTCGTTGCTTGTTATTTGTTGTGTGATGAAAACTTCAGTATTTACTAGAATGTTTTGTTTGGAAATAATCTATAATCCAACATGTAACCTCGTTGTCATTGTGTGTTGATGACTTGTTGTATGTAATGAATGGTACATTTGCAAATGCATGTCATAGACTCAATTTATGAATGGTTGTCGAGTCACTTCTTGGAGTGTGAGTACCGTAGTAGTATACCCAACATCCGGTTAGTATATGAAGTTGCCACATCACATAGAGCCAACCTAATATTGGAGTATGCTAGCCCTCCACCGGCGCACCGCTTCAAATGGCGGAGGAAGTGAGAGGCCGCGTCACCTTGTGTCCAGATCTGAGATGAATGACTCCAAGTTCGACCACCGTGATGCTAGGTGCGAGCCGAGGAACACTGTTGGAGAGACCCCCCTCATAATTTTCCTACATTGGCCATTTGATTCATATGATAGAATGCTATAGGATTTTTTTCCTATGTAATCATGTTTTAATTGGAAATCTAGCATCCACTCCAACTTTTGTTTCACTTCCTTTGTTCCTACGAAGAGAGTACTTGCTCTAAATGATATGCCGCTGCAAGAGCCACCTATGTTAATTAACCATTCTCTAAAAAGCTAGACCAGCTTTGGCTATAGTAGTACTGTACTAAGTTAGTAGGTGACCTTGCGCTTGGCTCTTCTCCTCTTCGGAAGTCGAAGAATAATAATGGTACTATAGTAGTACTTCTGGCAATCTGACACCAAATGAACTGCTGCACCTCCACCGCTTGTAAGCAAAAGTTTCTCCTCGTGCTGCAAGCCACCGCGCACGCGTTGGCGAGGGAGAAGGCATTGTAAGCAAGCTTCTCGTCATTCTACGAGTTGACGGGACACATTAAAGTTATTTATTAGTACTCTCTTCAAAAAAGGCCGACCATGTCCTTGGCTACCATCTCGTGCTCTGTCATTGAGTACGTGCACTATTGACGTGCCATCGAGGAGAAAAATATTGCATAGTAGTACTAGGTGCCATCGAAGAGCACGACTCACTTATGCACTTCGTATCTCCATTTTCTTGCATGACATGCCACCTTGATGCTAGATGTCTTGCGTGTCATGGAGGCATATAGTATGATTTTGTAAAATGGATGCATATAGATGTCCCGCCTATCGGCAAAAGGATGAACAAAGCTCATGTCTTAGATGAAAGAGTGGAAGAACGTAGAGATTCCCGACGACCAAGAAGGAGCAAAAAACCTCGGGGTGGAGCGTCTGCACTCATAATATTTTATATTATTCAGCGATATAAAATCAACCAAATCTCTCCATGTTCCTATACCATTCTATAGTATGAGAATAACTTTGAACGTAAGCCATTGATTCACTCTATCCCATGGTCATAGTTGGAAAATCCAAACAAAACCAAGCATTGGATCAACTCTTTTTTCGAGATCAACTCTTTTAGCACTTAGATTGTTGTCGGCTGCCCACCTAGCCCACCTATATATCTGCTAATGTGTGATGACCACAGGAGCTATCCACTCAGATTGTATGTTAAAAAATAAAGGTCGATAACTAATGCGGCACCTCGGGCCTCGCGGCCAGATCAAATTTTGCACAAGAAATTACACACCATGTTTTGTTGACATGTGGTCCCGTTCCAACATGTCAGTGAGATGACGGCGAGTCCTTTTGTACAATTTCGAAAGTACGTGTAGGCCGGGGCGCCTCTTCGTGTACTGTCGCAAACTGGCAACCGTCCATCGACACATCGCCTTTCCCTCTCGATTTGGAACTATTGTCGCACGCTCTTCCTTCCTCCTCCATTTGCCTTCACCCTTCCTTCTGCCATTGTTCAATCGTCTTCTCCATGGAGGGAACAAGCCGGAAATGACCCCGTTATTCTTGCCCCGGTTAGAAAGATGACGTGGTGGGGGAACTCATTGATCGGTGCGACATCATCACCTCGGCTAGCATGGCAGGTTCGTTCAAGCCCATTCTCGACTCAACTAACAACATCATTACAAGGAACCCAAGGGTCCAGGAGCAGTTTGATCTCCCCTATCTTCTTCGCTATAAGCCTGTTCGCATGGGCGCGGACGACGGGGGCCTCGCCTTGTGCAAGTTAATTCCGCTTGATAACGATGTGTGTGATGTCAAGATACCATCGCTTCAGGGTATGGCCTGGGCTGGCGCATATGGATATTAGGTTGTTTATATTGGGTACAATTGTGAGTGGGTACTTGTGAATGTGTACACTCGTCAGCGGATCCCACTTCCGAAAATCTCCGAGTGCCCTAAGGTTGAGCACACAGATGATCTGCATATGTTCAAATACGATCATGGTGACTATGGTCTACGGAAGATAGCAATTTGTCGAGTTCCCAACCGCTCTTGGAATTACAAGAACTATCAAGTTGTTGCTATCTTCGACAATCTTGTTGCCGTCCTTCGTGGTTCGACTAGATGGATATTGCTCACAATCAGTTTCTATACACGGATGTGTACTATGATACAATTTAATACGAGGGTCTTGTGTTTGCTGCCACCACTCGTGGCACTGTTTTTGGATGGGATCCTCGTAGTTTCGGTATGTTTGTCTTCCACCGTAATTATAATTGTTTCATCCACATGCATGCGAGTTAGCAAGTTTCCCTTCTCTACTAATTAACCTTATTCTTGTGTTTCCAAGGTCCTGTGAACATTCCACCACCTGTACTTGCAAATTTTTATAACCAAGGGGGAGATGACGATGGTGATGATCACGAGCATGAGGACGAGCAGGGCCGATTTGCTCTCTGGCGGGTGGCAACTAATTCCGATGGATCACCCCTTCTTGTATGTATACAGCCCACTTCTGATGTTACTACTGAGGGAGCAGGTGTTGTCTCCCATGGTCGCACTCTCTAGACCTATTCCAACACCCGTTTCATGGTATTCGGGATGGATCCTAGTGTGCTAGCGCCAACACCTTCTCCCTTGGACAAAACTATCCAATGATGGTGAAAGGCAATCCAACTGTTGTTGACACAACATTACTACCATTTATGAGAAGCAACTATATCTATACATCAGACATTGCGGTGGTTCCCTACCCTGGTCCTAATATAGTAGGTCGCTTCAGCCTGGATGATCAGTCCTGCATTGGTCTCGAGATTGACAGTAGCTGGCTCTTCCCAGAGAATCGCTTGTGGTTAAAAGCAAGTGTTTCCAACGCCGAGGATTGGTTGAGTTGAAGTTCATTTCATTGCTTGTTATTTGTTGTGTGATGAAAACTTTAGTATTTATAATGTATCCTCATTGTCGTTGTGGGTTGATGACCTGTTGTATGTAATAAAATGATATGCCTATGATAAACTTACTAAATTTATGAATGGCTTTCGAGTCGCTTCTCTAAGTGGGTGCTGCGATGAGGCAAAAAAATATTTTCTGAATACATAATTGTACGTGCATTCCAACAGGTTATCGGATGAGGCCAATAAACAATAGTACACTATTTGTACTAGCTTCACACGAGAATTGTTGCAGTAGGATAGTGGCTAGGAGGATTTGAAAGGCATTATGTGCTGCACTATCTCTATGTCTACATACGTAATAGAACAAGTTTTAAACTTGAAACCAGCCACCCATTCTCACAAAGAACACTTTTTAACCTAGCACAGACTCCAGGAAATTTGGCCATAGTGTGAGGTGGGCCATATGTTAATGTGTTCATTGTACGTAACCAGCACCTTGAATCCTCGATACTACTACTACTACTACTACTACTACTACTACTACTACTACTACTACTACTACTACTACTACTACTACTACTATAAGTACAGTAGTATGAGTATTAGGGTGGCATGGGCCAGAACAAGCATTCACATCTAGGAGTACGGCACACGCCACCAGCACGACTTACATCTGACACCATATTTCTTGGAGTCCATGCTATAGCAATCTCTTCAACCTCGTCGTTTCTCTAACTCAGCCATCGCGCTGCAGGCGAGTTGGGGGTTTGCCGATAGTCGGTTTCCTCAACAGCGGTCCCACTTGTAAGGCCAACTCCAATGCACGACCCCAAACAGACCTCCATTTTGCCAGGATTTTGTCCGTTTGGGTTGGGCAATGGGGTCGTGTCCAGGCCATTTCTTGGATGCAGTGGCCATGCACCGAACGCGCAGAAGCATCCTAGCCGCGTACATTTTTCTTTGCAAACACATATCTTTTTTCATCATTGATTTTTTGGTACATCACCAAAATTTTGACTAGAAAAGCAAGACCAAAGAAAACAAGAACCACAAGAATACATTTTAGAATATATCCAACTTCCATAATTGCTCCTGTAAGTTGGATTAGTGCCTTCTCGATGCATTCATTGTTGATCTACGGAGGCTCGATCTTGCGTGCTTCTTTCTTCTTTGAGTGTAAAGAAGTAGACGTGTCTAGCCTCTATTCTATCAACAAGTGCACTAGTCTCATCTCTAGCCTCTATGCTAGTTAAAAGTGCTAGAACATCTACTAAATTGCGCTCTATCGATATATCGTTGTAATCTTCTTCCCAATAACAAAACTTGCATCCATTCTACACAATAAAATTTTAAGTTAGCACAACTAGTCTAATCCAAGAGCACAACCGAAGATTTGGTTGAGTTCTTCCTCCTTTTACCGACACGTGGGACATCCAGCATCCAGGTCGGGTCATGCAAGAAAATAAAGTGGTAGTTGAAGCCACATGATGTGCATCTTGGGTTAAACTGTAAATAGAATCTTGCTACTCTTGAGTAACTCCAAGAGCGGCCACCGAAGATCTTTATTGGATTTGTTTTTCATCACCAGCACGTCGAGGTGAAAGATGTGTAGGTTCAATGGGTCCTCTTGCGCTTTCACTGACATGTGGGACCGCATGTGAGCAAACAGACGATGGGTTCCGCGCGTCTGCTGGCTGACTAAGAAGAGAGATAGAGGAGGGCTGAGCACGAACTTCAGGAAATTTATTCTCTGTAAGCAACACCTCGATATAGTGGGGTGGCATGGGCCATAACTAGAATTCATGTCTAGCAGTACGGCACACGCCACCCACACGAGTCCCATCCGACACCAATTTTCTTGGAGTCCATGCTAAAGCCATCTCTTCTCCCTCTTGTTTTCTCAGCCATCACGCAGTGGGCAGGGTGGGGGTTTGCCAATAGTCGGTTTGCTCAACTGTGGTCCCACTTGTAAGTGAAAATGCAACACAGCACGCATTCCCCCTTGAGCGGCGTGCTGGACCAACCGTGTGGGGTGTGACGCGAACACAGCAGGCTTTTCCTTTTGAACTTGTAACTTGCAAAATTTGGTTCTGCTCCATGGCGCGACCGATAGATAGAAATAACAATTTTCCCTAGAGTAATGAGAAGTTTGGTTCTGGCGCGGTTCATGCATGGAGCACGTACGAAAATTATGAAGTTGATGTGAAAGTTAAGATAATTACTAGTAGTACCATATACTACTACATGGATTTGACGGAAAGATAAAGATACATGCGTATCCATCAACGACATCCTCACGCGCTAGTGCACCGGGTCACCAACCGATGTGTGAGGAGCAGCGGCATTGGCGGCAAGCTCAATGTGCTTCTGAACAATGCCGTCCAAGGTTGCCCTGCGGTCCAAGAAGGTTAGCATCCTATCGTCCTCCTCTTGCATGTAGTAGTCCTTGTAGACGATTTGCGCGTAGATCTGGGTGATTATATCGATGGTGTCTTGCTGCACCAGGCGCTGCACGGCAAGCGCGATGGCGGGCTGTCTCAGGGCCACCAGTGCGTCGAAGAGGTTGTCACCATAGAGTCCGTTGAGGGTGGCAGACATCGCAGAGCCTGGGTGCGTAGGCTAGATGCGTACGTCAAGGTCATTCGCGAGCTTCTTGATGATGGTGAACTTGTCGAGGAAGCCAACGAGGACCTCGTCGAACAAGGAGACGAAGTTGTCGTCCAAGCGGCCCCTCGCCCTGGTGGCCTCAAGCACTACTTGGAGACATTCCTCGGTGCCGGGCCGCAGTCCGGCGTCGTGGACCATCTGGCACAGCCGGCTAATGCTTGCACTCATTGCCTCCATGGGTCTAGCTTCTAGTCAACTGATCTTGTGATTGGAGTGATCACTCTTGCCCTTGGGTGCGTAGGTGCATAGAATTTCATAGATTGGACTGGCGGGAGCCTTTATATGAGAAGTGCATACTGCGTTGAATTCACTTGCATGTTGGCCATCTACTCCTCGCCCCTCTACTCCACCTGCCTTTGGCTGTATGACAGGTTGGCCATCCACCCGTTGCGCCCACGTGTCATACACCCAAAGGCAGGTGTAGTATGTCAATGAAGCTGTGTCCCCCTCCGTGCCGGTGAAGTATAGTCATCTCACCAGACCTCTAGTTGGGGCCAAATGAGAGAATTTTGATGTTTACTGGTTTATTGGTCCCCTTTGCATTTTGCGCCAAGTTTTGACCTTTGATTTAACTAATAAAATGTTAATGCATGTAATCAAAAATGTTCTGTAAGTCACCTTACAAAAACCAAATAATCCCAAAACACTTAGGAACGGTACATTAACTCCCTCCTTGTTTCTTATTTCGTGACATATCAACCAATGAGAGATGTGGGCCGTGCATGCTTTCAATGACTTGATACTACCAAACATCACATGCGGCGGTTAGTTCATTGCATGTAATCCTATTAAGTAGCAAACATACATTAAGTTATCTCGCCGACTGGAATAAAACAATACACCATGTATTAATTTACGGAGGGAGTAGTACATTTTTGTGACATGCATTACTAGATATTGCTAGTCAAATACTAAATCCAGATGGGCGTGGTTGTACTACTAAATCTAGACGGTGGTGCTAGTACTAGTAGTAGTACTACCAATGTAGTATCACTATACTACTCGTTGGTCAAATTATTACGTGCTGCTCCTCACAATGAAGTGACAAGACCCTAAGCCAGAGATGACACCTGAGTATAGGCGCCGTGTTCGGCATACCATAGTCAGCCTCACTGTCTGCAGTCACTATGATCATGGTTGTAGACCTAGCCTCCTTACAACTAGCCGTGTTCGACATAATTTCCCGTGCATAGATGCTCGTGCATTGCACGGAAGACCAATATTGGGGGGTGGACGGCATCGCGCCAGATTTTTCCATGGCCTTCTAGATGTGGTGGGGAGGAGATAAGGCTGATTGTGAGATACAAGGAGTTGTTTGTAAATAGGGAACAAGTGCGGGCATCTTTTTGCAAAACTAGAGAAGTTTGGTTTGTATGCGTCAAATCTAGATCCGACAGCTATTGGTGAAAGATGGCAGGCACAACATCATCACCAACTCAGGACCTATTTGATTCGCAGGATTTTGAAAATGCAGGAATAGGACACGGCAATATTACAAGTTTCAAACTGATATTACAAATGTTAGGAGTAATGTTGCACCTACGAAGAGGGAATTACTAGGAAGTTTACGTAAGAACTTTCGTTAGTTTAGGTGGATGCAGCATTATCGTACAAACTAAAATCCACCGCCCTAACAAGTCAATAATAGGCAAATAAGTTTTCAAGTCTCTGGCCACTTGATGTTTCTAAAACAAATTCAGCTTCTGCGGAGACTTTGTCATTTAGGCTTAGACAGTTGCGGTGATCAGCACACCATTCTTTATTGCGCCAGAGAACGCCAAACCTCATTACCTTGAGCATACTTGCCTCCAGAACAAAGAACCTGGCCAATTTAATCTATGATGTGCTGCCTCGGTAGTCGATCAAATCAATTTCTGTAAGATGGAGATCAAGGCATTCAATGAGATTGTTATAGTGTAGCACATTTTTTACTTTTGGGTCTTTTTTTATCTGCAAAAGAAGAGAACATATTAGAGCAATTGGCTGTATAAGATTGTCGTGTCATCAAGAGGTACCAATATCATTCGCTCATATGATAGGGTTGGTTGGCTAGTGATATTTTTTCACTCTCTCTCTCTCTCTTTCTCTTTCTCTTTCCTATCATTTACCTAGGAGTACGTGAAGAGCTTGGGAATTTGTTGCCTTCCACTATGTAGCCGATGCCATATTGCGCAAAATTATGCCACATAATGCGCATCGATGTCAAATCAAAAGATTTTGGCACCGCTCTCGCGATGTGAGAGAGTTGGCACCGCTATGCACACAGACCCACATGTATAAACAAATCAATCAAACCAACTACACTAGCCTCTCACTCTCCCAAACAAGTGTTTTTATTGCCTCGGTCCTCTCTCTCTCTCTCTCTCTCTCTCTCTCTCTCTCTCCCACACAAGTGTTTTTTCATTGCGTGAGTTAATTTGGCACCGAAGCAAAGTAGGTGATCCAGATTGGGGCACCAGGTGAGAAATGGAGGGGCATCGATGCCAAATGCATCACAAGTGAATTTGGCACGTGTTTTGGCCTACATAGTGGAGGGCCGTTATAGCCCACTTTTGTACTATCTCTTATTTAGTATAATATTTTGACCATAGATTTACATAAGAAAATGCCAATGCATGTCACTAAAAATTACACCATTTGAAATTATGTTCAAATACGAATCCAACGATATAGTTCTTAGTGACCTGGATTAACATTTTGTCAGTTAAATCTATGGAAAAATTTTGATACTACAAAATAGGAAAAGTGAACCAGGACGGAGGTAGTACTTTCTCTTAGGGTAACCATAGAGTTACTGGAGTAGTCTAAGTTACTTTCCACTATGACTAGTGTCGGTGTACTAGTATAGGGGTACCCTAGTATCCTGAACTTGTGCACGGGCAGTCGCAGCATCCCGCGGCAAGGCTTGCCAGGTGACCGCCAAGTTCCTCCGTGGTTCCTTTGGAGCCATTCAAGAACAAAGTATCCAAGCCAAGGAGACAAGACCCCGGCAAGAGGAGCTTGCCGGGAAGGCCAACAAAGGCATCTCAAGACCCCGGCAAGAGCAGCTTGCCGGGAAGGCCAACCAAGGCACCTCAAGGAACTTGCCGCGACGCGCCACGCGTCCCGGCAAGGCCCGGTGAGCGACAAGCTCCCGGACGCGACAAGACAACGACCGCGGCAAGGCGCTTGCCGCGGCAAGCTACCACTCTGTGCCCGCGCTCCACCACATCCATCAACGTGTCGCTCTGGGACCCTTCCAGGCGTACGTGGCGGGAGGCTGTCCAGCCAGGGGTGCGCGGTGGCAAGCGGCGCTGACAAGATTGCCATCGTGGCAAGCGGTGGCGTCCCTGACGGTCCCTTTTGCACTATTTAGACGACGCAGACGGGCATTTAATGCCCTTGTCCCCTGCCGTCAGGGTTAGGTATGATACACTGTAGTAGGTAGCTGTACCTACCGCAGCACCTTTCCATTTTTACCCTTGTCTACGTTGCCACCTATCGGTGACCCCTTGAGCATATAAAAGGAGGCCCGTGCGCAACGTAGAGGGAGTTAGTGGGCTGGTTAGGAGAAAGAGAACACTCACGCTCGGTCTCGTTAGCTGCTGGAGTGTACTGTAGCACTCCGCGCTCCTGAGCAAGAACTCAATACAAACCACAAAGCAGGAGTAGGGTTTTACGCATCCGTGCGGCCCGAACCTGGGTAAACTGCTCGTGTGCTTCGCCTCGATCCGCTCTTCGCGCGACCTCCGCCCACGCCGAATCAAAAGGGACTCGGTCCGCCGGTCCCATAGGTGCTCGTGGATTAGAACCCCAGCATCTTTGGCGCACCAGGTAGGGGGCGTCGAGGTTGTGTGAACTAGATCCGGCGTTCACACGAGCTAGATCTTCATCATCTTCATCGACATGCCGCCGAAGAAGAAGGCTTCGGAGGCAGCTACTCCGTCCGCGCCGAACCCATCACCGCCGGAGCAAACGGCTGATGGGGCGGACGCCGGCGGAAGAACGGGCGTCGGCGAGGGAGCTCACGGTGCTGCCAGGTCCAAGGACAAGGCTGCGCTGCCCATCGGCGGCATAGCCGGCTCCCACAACGACCGGGCGCACTCTAAGACCTCGGCGTCCGTACATGCACCGTGCCCATCTCAGGAGGTGAGGGACCGGCAGCGTCATGGTGCTCACAGTACCATGCGTTTGCTAGACCAAGATCGAGCTGGTGGATCTCGGAGTGCTCAAGACCAACATGCACGCCAACATGCTGGCACGAGCGAGGCACGGTCGCCTGGACGGGATACTGCTCCTTCTAACATAGTTAGAAGTCCGAGCATATCCCACTCCTCGCACCGTTTGCCACCGCCACCCACCACTCCAGCAGAATCTTTGGCGCGAGCTCAACTACTCCTGGACTACCCTCCAATGGCGGACAAGATCGACGACTGGAGGGCCACCATTCAGAGTCCCATCGGCTTCGCCAACGGTGACACTCAATGGCAGCCGAGCACGTCGCAGCCGCGGCAAGTCAGCCAGGCACGAGCCGGTGGCGACAAGACTGGTGGGGGTGCGACCACTGTGCACTCTCCGCCCCGAAGGCCAAGATCGCCGACTCGCTGGATGCACCTCGACAGCGACTCCACCGCGTCATCAGATCCACGAGCTCGTCGCGATCAGTGCCAAGTTCTTCACGAACGACAGCAAGAAGACGCTCGTACTTGCATCGAGCGCCGAAGAGAAGCGCGACGTCAATCGGACCAGCGCGCTGGGCCCTCTATTGACATGCATGCGCCAGGGGAACCAGGCGGCTTGCCGTACGCGGTAGGTTGCCTTGTGTTTACTCGTGAGCTGCGGCAAGTCCAGTGGCCCAGCATGAAGAATTTCAAGCCAGACGTACCAGAGAAGTACGACGGCAAGTCGCATCCATCGGAGTTCCTCAGCATCTACACCATCGCGGTGCAGGCTGCCGGGGGGCGGGACGACAAGATCCTTGCCAACTACTTCCCGCTGGTGCTCAAGCCCAACGTCAGGTCCTGGCTCATGCACTTGCCGGACAACTCCATATCCTCCTGGGCAGACCTATGCCATCAGTTTGTCGGCGCCTTTACAGGCGGCCACAAACCTCATGGCCAAGAGAGTGACCTTCATCTGCTCGCCCAAAAGGAAGGAGAGCCCCTGCGCAAGTACATTCGGAGATTCAGCCGTGTACAGCACAACATCCCAGATGTCCACCCTGCCGTGGCCATCAGCGCGTTCCATCAGAACGTGCGTAACCGCAGGATGTGGGAGGAGATGGCGATGTGCAAGATCAGGGACGTCAGTGAGCTGTATGCCCTGGCCGACAAGTGTGCACATGCTGAGGAAGGGAGGAAACTCCCCGGAGAGAATACAGGAGCAGGAGGATCTGACAGCGAGGATGCTGTCCCGGCAAAGAAAAACCGGCGGCGGAACAATAGGAAGAAGAAAGGCAAAGATGTGCTAGTCGTTGAGCAGTCCGGCAACGAAGGTGGTGCCAAGAAAGCCAAAGTTGGTAGCTCCGGCAAGGAGATCGCCGCATGCACCAACTGCCAGGCTGTGGCGGTCGCCGACAAGCAGGACAGCACCGACAAGCAGTACTGCAAGATCCATCACACCAAGGGCCATGACCTCCAGAGCTGCAAGAAGGTCAAGCAGCTTGTCCAGCAGCAAAAAGCTGAATACAAGCGATGCGACAAGGAGAGGGCCCAAGGAGGCACTGGAGAATCCGGCAAGAAGCGCGCCGGACGGGGAGGACGCCGCGGCAAGGCCAAGCAGCAGCAAGGAGACAGACCTCCCCGCGGCCGCGACAAGGATGAAGATGACGACGACGACGAAGACATGGATGATGTCGAGACCAGTGAGCAGGAGTTCCAAAAAGCCACAGAGGTCTTGTGCGTTGACGGTGGTGCTTCTCTGCATACTTCGCACCGCCAACTCAAGCAGTGGGTGCGGGAAGTCAATGCGGCAGAACCGCCTGTCGAGTCACACAAGCTTCTGAAATGGTCCAGCACGCCTATCATCTTTGATATTGAGGACCACCCTGATTGCACAACTGCGGTCGGGTGCTTGCCGATGTTGGTTTCACCAACTATCCGCAACCTCAAGGTCACTAAGATGCTAGTTGACGGCGGGGCCGACTTGAACCTGATCTCCTCCGCTGTACTCCAGAAAATCCAGATCCCTGACAGCGAGCTTGAAGAGACCGGCACATTCCAAGGAATCAACCCTGGAAGGAGCAAGCCGAAGGGGAAGGTCACGTTGCCAGTAACATTTGGCAGCGAGGTGAACTTCAGGACTGAGAGGGTAACTTTTGACGTTGCCGATTTTCCATTGCCTTACAATGGGATACTCGGCCGTCCAGCGCTCGCCAAGTTCATGGCAGCCTCTCACTACGCATACAACATGCTGAAGATGCCAGGCCCGATAAGCGTCATCTCTGTCCCTGGCGACAAGAAGGATGCTCTTATCTGCGCCGACAAGATCTACCGGGAAGCGGCAGCCGCAACAGATCGCAAGTCACTTGCCGTTGAAGCTCCCGGGGGGGAGAAGAAGACCAAGTCCGGCAAGAGTTCTGATGCCCACTTCGGCAAGCGCACCTCTTCGGAGTGCTGCGCTGCCGTCGAGGACGCACCATCGAGCTCCACCGGCAAGTGTAAGAAGACAATGGTAGCTCCGCCAGAAACCAAGAAGGTGTCCGCCAAGGAGGACGGCACTGGTGGTACCTTCACCATCAACACCACTCTCGACCCTAAATAGGAAAGCACGCTCATTGCTTTCCTGCGGGCGAATGTCGACGTGTTCGCGTGGCAACCGTCTGACATCCCTGGTGTTCCCAGGAAAGTAATTGAGCACCATCTTGCCGTTTGTCCTCATGCGCGGCCCGTCAAGCAGAAGGTCAGGAAGCAAGCAGTGGAGCACCAAGAATTCATCGCAGAAGAGATCAAGAAGTTGGAAGCAGCAGGCCTTGTCAGAGGAGTGCTCCATCCTACGTGGTTGGCCAATCCTGTAGTCGTGCGCAAGGCGAACGGGAAATGGAGACTTTGTATCGACTTTACCGATGTTAACAAAGCTTGTCCCAAAGACCCATTTCCTTTGCCGCGCATTGACCAGATTGTTGACTCCACGGCCGGATGTGATTTGCTATCATTTCTTGACGCATACTCAGGATACCATCAGATCTTCATGGCAGAAGAGGATGAGGAGAAAACCGCATTCATCACTCCATGTGGCACGTACTGTTTTATACGGATGCCTTTCGGTTTGAAAAATGCTGGTTCAACGTTTGCAAGAGTAGTTCATGTCGCTCTGGAGCCACAAATGCACAGAAATGTAGAAGCCTACATGGATGACATAGTGGTCAAGAGCAAGAACAAGGCAACTTTAATTCAAGATTTAGATGAGACCTTTGCAAATCTGCGCAAGATCAACCTCAAGCTCAACCCCGAGAAGTGTGTGTTTGGAGTCCCCTCCGGCAAGCTTCTCGGGTTCTTCGTGTCTCAGCGGGGAATCGAAGCCAATCCCGACAAGATCAAGGCCATTGAGCAGATTGAAGCACCAAAACGTGTCAAGGATGTACGAAGACTTGCCGGTTGCATGGCTGCTCTCAGCAGGTTTATCTCTAGGTCTGCTGAGCGCGCCCTGCCATTTTTCAAAATATTGAAAAAGGCAGGTCCAATGAAATGGACTTTGGAAGCGGAGGCTGCGCTGCAAAACTTGAAGAGATACCTGTCCTCCACTCCAATACTTGTCGCACCTAAGCCACAAGAGAAGTTGCTGCTGTATATAGCGGCAACCAATCAAGTGGTTAGCGCTGCCTTAGTAGCAGAGAGGGAGGCAGATGACGAGCCAGCAACCTTGGCAGGCGCATCCAGCGACAAGCAGGGGGCTTCCCCGACAAGCTCTGGTCCCGACAAGTATGGATCTGCGCAGACGCGCGAGAAGGTACAGAAGAGAATGGTACAGCGTCCAGTTTACTTTGTCAGTTCCCTTCTGCAGGGGGCTAGGTCAAGGTACTCTGGCGTGCAGAAATTGCTTTTCGGCCTTCTCATGGCCTCGAGAAAGCTGCGCCGTTACTTCCAAGCACATGAGATCACAGTTGTCACTCGCTTTCCGCTGAAGAGGATACTACAGAATCCAGAAGCGACAGGCAGGATTGTTGAGTGGGCACTGGAACTGTCAAGCTTTGGCCTCAAGTTTGAGAGTACTTCAACTATCCAAAGCAGAGCATTGGCAGAATTCATAGCAGAATGGACGCCAACACCAGATGAAGAAATTCCAGAAACGAGCATCCCCGTCAAGGAAGCAAGCAAAAAGTGGCTGATGTACTTTGACGGTGGCTTTTCGCTGCAAGGCGCCGGCGCTGGCGTGCTGTTTGTCGCACCCACCGGAGAGCACCTCAAGTACGTATTCCAGATGCACTTCCCCAAGGAGCAAGCGACAAACAATACTGCAGAGTATGAAGGCTTGCTTGCCAGTCTCAGGATAGCGGCAGACCTTGGGATCAAGAAGCTCATTGTCAGGGGTGACTCGTAGCTTGTCGTCCGCCAAGTGAACAAGAGCTATCAGAGTCCGTTAATGGAAGCCTACGTCGACGAAGTGAGAAAGCTAGAAGAGCACTTTGACGGCCTACAGATGGAGCATGTTCCAAGAGCTCAGAACGCCATTGCCGATGTCCTGTCAAAGTGCGCCGCACTTAAGTTACCTGTGGAACCAGGGATCTTTGTGCTCAAGCTGACTCAACCGTCTGTAACGACATCAACTGGACAGAGCAAGAAGAGGAAGTTGATTTCTGCTGACTATTTGCCGGCAGAGCTTCCCGAAGCCACCGCCAAGAAGGTCCCCAAGATCAATGCCAAGAGCGCTGAGGAGCAGTCTGCTCCGGCAAGCCCTAGGGTCTGTTCCGGTGAAGCAGAAGCTCCCCGCAAGTTTTGCTCCGGCAAGCTTGCCGGGGAACATCAAGCTCCGGCAAAGCCGCAGGGTCTCGCCGTAGAAGCGGACGTTCCCGCAGCAACAGATTTGCCTTGCGCTGAGGAGCAATCTGCTCCGGCAAACTCTAGGGTTTGTTCCGTTGAAGCAGAAGCTCCCGACAAGTTTTGCTCCGGCAAGCTTGCCGGGGAACGTCAAGCTCCGGCAGAGCCACAGATTCTTGCCGTAGAAGCGGATGTTCCCGCAGCCGCAGATTTGCCTTTAGACCTTGTTGTCGAGCCACAAGCTCCAGCATGGGCACAGCAGATTGTCCGTTTCCTTCAGACAGGAGAACTTCCCCAAGAGCAAGAAGAAGCGGAAAGAGTAGCCCGGCAGTCAAGTATGTACCAGTTTGTCGACAGGACACTGTACAGAAGAAGACTCAACGGTGTGAAATTGAAGTGTATTCCCCGGGAAGACGGACAAAAGCTGTTGGCAGAGATACATGGAGGCATATGTGGTCACCACATTGGCGCAAGAGCACTTGCCGGCAAAGCATTCCGGCAAGGTTTCTTTTGGCCGACAGCCCTCCAGGATGCAACTGCACAAGTAACCAAGTGTGAAGCGTGCCAGTTCCATTCCAAGCAGATACATCAACCAGCTCAAGCTCTCCAGACGATCCCTTTATCCTGGCCATTTTCGGTCTGGGAGCTCGACATTCTCGGCCCCTTTTCCCGAGCAGTCGGGGGCTTTGAGTACTTGTACGTTGCAATCGACATGTTCACAAAGTGGCCGGAAGTGGAACCAGTGAGGAAGGTGACAGCACAGTCAGCAGTCAAGTTCTTCAGGTCGATTGTTTGCCGCTTCGGGATCCCTAACAGGATAATCACCGACAATGGCACGCAATTCACGACCCGCACCTTCATGTAGTACGTCCAAGATCTTGGCGCCAAGGTCTGCTTCGCTTCTGTTGCTCACTCGAGAAGCAACAGTCAAGCGGAGAGGGCAAATGCTGAAGTGCTGCGCGGGCTCAAGACCAGAACTTTCGACAGGCTGCACAAGTGCGGAAGAAACTGGATCGAGGAGCTGCCGGTGGTTCTTTGGTCGATCAGGACGACGCCAAATCGAGCCATTGGACAAACACTTTTCGCTCTAGTCTATGGAGCAGAGGTAGTTATCCCCACGGAACTCATATACGGGTCACCTCGAGTGCTCGCTTATGATGAGCTTGAGCAAGAGCAGCTGCGACAAGATGACGCGCTGCTCCTTGAGGAAGAGTCTTCAGGCCGCTGTACGAGCTGGTCGCTACCAGCAAGCTTTGCGCCGCTACCATAGCCGCAAAGTTAACGCCAGAAGTCTCGAGGAAGGCGACCTTGTTCTTCGGTGCGTTCAGTCCGCCAAGAATTCCAACAAGTTGACGCCGAAGTGGGAAGGCCCTTACCGGGTGAAATGAGTCAGTAGGCCTGGCGCTGTCCGCCTTGAGACCGAAGATTGCATTCCGGTGAGCAATTCCTGGAACATTGAGCATCTTCGTAAGTTTTACCCGTAAGGCACGGTTGCCGGAACCTGTTCCGGCAACCACCTTTTGTACAAGTCTTGCCGCTGTTGCATGTAATCCTTTGTACAAAGCCGGGCGCAGACCCTGTGCATAAGTAAAGCTCATGTGCTCCGCACATCTTGTCAATTTCATGCTTTCTATTTTTTGCATATGTGATCTGACACTTTGTGCAGCACCTACTCCCCGGTAAGTAATAACGAGCCGTAAGGCTCCATATCTTTATTTTCTCTTTTTTCTCTTTCTCAAGGAAAGGAAGGTTCCCTCGCCCACAAGTTTGCTGGGGGGGAAAGGAGAAGATAATGGTATGGACCAGGCGTTGTTCAAGAAAGTTTCGCCTTACCGGGAAGCAAACAACAGAAAAGCTAAGTTGCCAAAGTTTGAGCAATCAGATTTTTTTTAAATTTTTAAGTTATCTCCCTTGAACAACCGCACTTTGTATGGAAAACCTGTGCGCGGAGGAACCAACTCGTAGCTAGTTGCGCCCTTACTTTGTTTCGAGTCTGCTCAACAACTTAAGTGAGCTGCAACTAGTTGCGACAAGGTTTCTTGTCGGTAGCGGCACTGCCAGTAGGCTGCTGACGTCCCGCACTCAGCGCTCGCGGCTCAGGTGCCTGCATCGGCAAGTTCCCTAAAAGCGTAGGGCAAAAACATACAAAGGGAGGAATCAAGTAAAGGGAATAACATTGCAATCATTGCCCGAAATAGAGTTATATTACAAATATAGCTTGTCGCGGCTCTAACAGATTGTTTTCATAACATGACAAACAGCGACAAGAAAAGAAGAAGCGGGCAGCCTACTCTACGCGAGCACCCTCGATCCTCTTGATCCCGCTCACCTTGTCCACAATGGGTGCGACAAGGGTCTTGAGCGCCTCCAGATCAGCATCCGGCGGCAGGGTCTTGAGGACATTGGTGAGGTTGAGGCCCGGATTGCGGAAGGCCACCTTCACCAAAACTTTCTGAAGAGCTCCCGCGCAGATCTTGCGCGACTGGTTGGCCAGCTGCTTTGGGATCCTCTCCCGGAGTCGCTGGAGGGCCGTCGCCACGCCTTTGAAGAACAAGACAAGCTTGGCGCTGGGTTGGAGGTTCTCGTCAGAGGGATACCCGAGATCCTCCACCCCTAGCTGCGCCAGCTCCCTGTCGATATCTGCGGCAGCACTCACAAGACTCTCCGTCCAGTGCTCCACAGTCTCCCTGAAAGCATTCTGGGTGGCGGCAGCACTCTCCAGCAGCGCCTTGTCGGCCCTGATCTCCTCTTTCAAGGCCACTTCTTGCTCCTTGGCACCGTCCAGCGTCTTGGTCAAAGTGGTCAGCTTCAACTCAAGATCCACGTTGGAGACCTTGGCGGCGCTGAGCTCTTTGCCCTTCTCGGCGAGATCGGCCTCCAGCTGCGCCACCTTCGTCTCCACCTCCTTCTTGGCAGCCTCGGCGGCTGCGGCAACATCTTCCGCTCGCTTGAGGGCTCCGCCAAATTTTTCCTCGCGCGCGGCAAGCTCCTCCTCGTGGGCGTCAAGATTGACCTTCCGCTGCGCTAGCTCGCCTTCCTGCGCAGACAGCTTCTCAGCGGCAAGCCGCTGTTGCTCTCTGATTTCAGCCTTCTCGAGGAGGAAGGCCTTCTGCGCTTCGGCAAGTTGCTCCCGCTCCTCTGCCAAGGACCGGAGAGCTTCCTGGTGGAGACCCCGGAGCTCCTCCGCGTGCTTCTCGATGTCCGCTCCCGCCTTCGCGACAAGTGCCTCGCGGGATTCCAACTTGGCTTGCCGCGCGCGGTAGAGCGACAACAACTTCCGCAGCAGCCGCTCCTCCTCAGGCTCGTTGTTGATGCTGCTTGGCGCGTCAACCAGCGTCAGCCCAGCGGAGGCGAGCACCTCCCCGTCGAAGATCTCTCCCTCGACCGGAGCCCTGGAGCTTGACGCCCAGGGGAGGTTGATGAAGACGTCATCGCCGGCTTTCAAGTAGACGCCGGGCTGGGGCTCTTCGGAGCCTGGCGCTGCGGCAGCGGCAGACGGGTCGGCGGTCGGCGCAGCGCCTGGCGCTCCTGCGGCCTCAGCGCCGTCAGTGCGATCACCGAACCCCTCGCCAGTTGCTGCGGCGGCAGCCTTGGCGGCCTCTGTGCCGGCGGGATCGTCAGCACCGGCTACTTCGTCGGCGGCAACCTCGGTCTCCATCGGCTCCGTAGCAGATGGGTCTGACAGCCGGAAAAGGGAGAAGAGTCAAGCAAAATCCAATAAAAACCCAAGAAGAAGAACCCAAGGGAAATCTTGCAGCGAAAGGATTACCTGTCCCGGGTCCTACAGTCGTGGTCTCTGCCGTCGGTGGGGCGCTGGTGCTGTCCCTTGCCGGAGGACTCTCCCTTGGCTCCTAGTGGGGCTGCTCTGCTCCTACACAAACCAACAAACAGATATCAGCAAAGACAGAATATCCATGTGCACCTCACAGCGGAAAGCAAATCATATACTTATGCTGGGGGCTGCTCTGGAGGAAAGTTGCCAGGTCCGGCAAGGTTGTCTCGGGCGCACCCCCTGCTGTCGCAGTGGGCTCGTCCTCGATGACGATCACCAAGACCTTGGCTCTCTTTGCTGCTCTCTGGGCCAGAGTCCTAAAAAGGAACAAGTTCAGAGTAAAGCAAATGAGATACAAGACAAGACAGCAAGGATTGAAGAACTACAAGTACAACAAGAGAATCTTACTCCTCTTCTTCTTCCTTGTCGGAGCTAAACGCGGAGAAGTCGAAGTACGGCTCACGCCCGGCGCGGGGAGACGGAGGAGTAGTTTCCCTTGGCCGCTTGGCGGGAACGGTGGCGGTGGTCTGAGACGACCCCGCTCCGGTTGCCGTCGCGGCGTGAGAAGCGGTAGGAGCAGAAGCGGTGGTCCGGCTAGACCCCGCTCTAGTTGCCGTCGCAGCATGAGGTGCTCCTGCGACAACGGTGTTTGCCGCGGTGGAGCGCGTCATGCGGCACGGCGACTGTTGGCCCGCCTGCCGCTCCGCTATGTCGCCAGCCTTGCGGAGACGCCTTCTTGGTGGGGATGGAGGCTCTGCTTGCGGCGAGCTGCCCGAAGATGAAGATGAAGAGGAGTTGATGTCCAGCGAGCCGCTCGTATCCTCGGCGGGCTCGCTCGACTCGACACCATGCCCGGCAAGCCCTTTCCGCCCGGCAAGCTCTTTCTCCCCGGTGGGCTCCCCTTGCTCGGCACAGCTTGCCGCCTCTGCTGCATCTGCCTCCTCCACGATGAACCCAAATTCGCCCGCGGCTGCGGCTGCCGCCACCTCTTCCAGCCTAGTGGCGATGCGTGTCATCTCCGCATCGGTGGTGTCGCGGGTGAGGCTGTCCTTCTCGTCGGGGTGGATCGGCACTTCTACCAAGCCATCGAAGAACTGCTGCACGATGTCGTCTGCAGGCTCTTGCCAAGTTGGCACAATTCCATGCGAGTCGCACAGTGGCATCATTGCACGGATGCGGTCGAGCGAGGAATTGTTGCACAGCGGAACGACGCCCCCCGGCAACCTGAACACTTCGGGATGTTGGGGGTCATACTTGAATAGCTCCTGCAGCATCACGTTGAGCTCCAGAACAGTGAAGTTGAAGTTGAGGCCCGGCCGCAACCTCATGATATCCGCCGCATTCTTGAACTCCCAGGCGGGTCTCCCTCGTTCCTGCAGGGGGGCGATGCGGTGGCGAAGAAAATCTGCGCCAACAGCACCCACAGTGAGCCCGGCAAGCCTGAGGCGCAGGATCCGGGTGACAGCAATCTTCAGCCTGTCGTCTTCCGGGGCCACGTCACTCCAGCCGCTGCCGCGTGCTACTGGGGCTTGGCGCCGGGTGGTGAATGGCTGCGGGTTCTCCTCGTCAATCCAGCACCAGTCTGCTCTCCACTCCTCCCACTTGCCGCGGAATTCTACCTCCAAATAAGTTTCCTTCTTGCCAGCCCTCGAGATCCAGGCGATTCCACCGGATAAAGGCTCTCCCCTCTCTACTCGGGGTATAAAGAAGTGGCGGAAAAGGGCTACATTGGGATGGACTCCGACAAAGTTTTCGCAGAGATGTGCGAAAACTGCCATGGTCAGAACGGCGTTGGGGGTGAAATCAAGGAGGTGGAACCCGTAGGTGTTCATGATATCGCAGAAGAATTCAGAGAAAGGCGGGCAGAGCCCACAGTAGAAGAATAAGGCGAAGAATGGATATCCATTTGGAGCCGTTTTCCAAGCGGCGGCTGGAAGTACCTTCGTGCGCGGGTGCGCTCGCGTCTCCGTCGACCAGAAGAGGTAGTAGTTCTCACTCAGCTCCCTCGCGGCGAGCTTGGGGGGGAAGACTGCCCGCTCCTTTCGCAGTGCCGCCAGCCGCTGTGCCTCGGTCGACTTCACAACCTTCCCCTTGTCGGCTTTCGGAGCCATGTCGGAAGTGGTGGAGGAGGCCGACGGTGTTGGTGGCGCCGGTGGCGATGGGGGCGGGGCGCTGCTCTCTTTCGGCTTTGGGAAGACGAGGGAGCGGTGGAGATTTCCGAGATTGAAGCAGCAACCGGCGAATGGGTGAACTGCCCCTGTTTCATCTGCTTATAAAGAGGGAGAGGGCGGACGTTCCGCATTTCTGAATAAAGAAACCACCCACGATCTCTCCCACAATGCCGCATTCAACGCGTGCCGTTCGGGGAGGGCGCGGTGGATACGGGGAGAGATACGGCGTAACCTAGGCCGCGCGTGCCCGTGCCCTGTTTTGGGCCTAGCCCAACAGTGCTCGGCACCGTGTATGGCCCAGGCCTGGGGGCTCCTGTCGGTGTACTAGAATAGGGGTACCCTAGTATCCCGAACTTGTGCACGGGCAGTCGCAGCATCCCGCGGCAAGGCTTGCCAGGTGACCGCCAAGGTCCTCCGTGGTTCCTTTGGAGCCATTCAAGAACAAAGTATCCAATCCAAGGAGACAAGACCCCGGCAAGAGGAGCTTGCCGGGAAGGCCAACAAAGGCATCTCAAGACCCCGGCAAGAGGAGCTTGCCGGGAAGGCCAACCAAGGCACCTCAAGGAACTTGCCGCGACGCGCCACGCGTCCCGGCAAGGCCCGGTGAGCGACAAGCTCCCGGACGCGACAAGACAACAACCGCGGCAAGGCGCTTGCCGCGGCAAGCTACCACTCTGTGCCTCCGCTCCAGCACATCCATCAACGTGTCGCTCTGGGACCCTTCCAGGCGTACGTGGCGGGAGGCTGTGCAGCCAGGGGTGCGCGGTGGCAAGCGACGCAGAAAAGATTGCCATCGTGGCAAGTGGTGGCGTCCCTGACGGTCCCTTTTGCACTATTTAGACGACGCAGACGGGCATTTAATGCCCTTGTCCCCTGCCCTCAGGGTTAGGTATGATACACTGTAGTAGGTAGCTGTACCTACTGCAGCACCTTTCCATTTTTACCCTTGTCTACGTTGCCACCTGTCGGTGACCCCTTGAGCATATAAAAGGAGGCCCGTGCGCAACGTAGAGGGAGTTAGTGGGCTGGTTAGGAGAAAGAGAAGACTCACGCTCGGTCTCGTTAGCTGCTGGAGTGTACTGTAGCACTCCGCGCTCCCGAGCAAGAACTCAATACAAACCACAAAGCAGGAGTAGGGTTTTACGCATCCGTGCGGCACGAACCTGGGTAAACTGCTTGTGTGCTTCGCCTAGATCCGCTCTTCGCGCGACCTCCGCCCCCGCCGAACCGAAAGGGACTCGGTCCACCGGTCCCATAGGTGCTCGTGGATTAGAACCCCGGCAACTAGCCTAGGCTACTATATTATTACAACAAAGAAACGATGTAGACGTGAGAAAAAATACTAAAGACATTTCTTTAGGTGCAGTGCGTAGATGCAGTTTTGAACACTACACTTGTCATCGTAATTTGGGAAAGTTACGAAAAAATTGAGCTACATTGTGATTACCATTTACTAATAGGAAAGAAGTTTCACCTTGATGAGTAGCTTCTCCGTGCACGGAAAGCATGTAAGGAATCCAACAACTTGATCTAGATTGGGGCCGATAGATTTTATTTCCAAGATCTTCACTATGCGCATAGACTGGGTCACGCTTGTGGGAATCATTTTCTGGAAGACGGTCGTAAATACATCAAGAAGAAATTTAAAATTTGAATTTCAAGAATACAGAGAAGAAGATGAGTGTTGTACCTAAACGATTACCGATCCAATAAAGAGTTCGGAGAATTGGGCAGACGAGTGCACCAACGCTGTCAATGACCCTGATTTTTGTTGTACCTTCTAGATCTGAAACAAGCAATCTCTCAAGGAAAGGCGCATTCTGTCAGGACCCCGACTCAATGCCACATCGATCTAGCATGTAACACCTCATATCACTTTGCGGCCTCACGCACGGTATCCCCACGGGTGTCGCCTTACCTTTGCCCGGGACCGTTTGCGCGTTTTGGCACACGTATATGATGGTGTCCCTAGCATCCATATGATAAAGAGCCCGGGCTGACATGGCTAGTCGTAAACCCAAAGTGGCACTAACTTACAGGGACAGGCATCCATGACCCAGCATCGAACGTGTCGGTCATCAGCGAGTGAATCCAGGCTGTAGCACTGGGCTAACAGGACTCCGGTAAACCGGGCTGTAGCGGGCTAACAGGACTCCGGTATTCATCGCATGACATTTCCCCGAAGGGACAGACACAGGAACGAAGAAGGACACATGTCGGCCAGCCTAAGTGTTCCGGAGCAGTAGCAAGCTACCAGGGCTCAGTGGAAGCACTAGGAGACATTTCCCGGTAAGTGAGACTACTAAGGATAAACAACTAGATAGTCAGATCCCACACATAGCTATACACATTACACGTACGCATAACATGCAAGTATGTGTTGTACAACATGGCATCACAGCATAACTCAACAACTCATATAGATAAAGGCTCAGAAGAGCCATCATAGCATTTATTGCAAATAGGGGTCACAAGACCCATCATACAGGGCATACAAGCAACAAGCGGAAGCATTACATGTCTGGGTACAGACATCTACAAATGAAAAAGGCTGAAAGCCTGACTATCTACAACATCCGATCAAGATCGTAGCTGAGGTACTAGCTACTAGTCGAAGTCCATGAGAACCCTAGTAAGACCGAAGTCTCCGCTGCAAAACCATAAATAAAGCAACATGAGTACAAAGGTACTCAGCAAGACTTACATCAGATCCTATCATACATGCATTTGTATCAAGAGGGTAATGTGGGGTTTAGTTGCAGCAAGCCAGCTTTGACTCTGTGGCTATCCTGTTCTACGACTACCAGAAACTCTGGAGGTGAAACAACGTACACGAGTCCACTAATCACCATACAATACACTACTATGGATTCATCCCCGTCTCCCTACGAGAAGGCCATCCATAGCACTCACACTTGTCTTGAGCATTTTAGAGTATCCACTTCAAGTTGTCTATGTACCATGTAAGCATCCAAGAAGTCCATAACCGCGGACTCGGCTATTCGAATAGATCATGTTAACCCTGCAGGGGTGTACTTCTTCACACACGCTCTCGCCACTTACCGCCATGTACACGTCATGTATCTCGGCAACCTTCAAGCGGAAGCCTGGCGAGGGTGTCGGCCACGACCTGACTAACCACACAAGACTCAGTCCAGGTTTATCGCCTATTTGGGTTCCATCCGCAAGGAGATCCGGCCGGGGTGTCGCTTACGGCCCCAAACGATGTGAGCAGGGTTCCCAAGGCCACCATCCGGGTGCCACTTGGTACACCGTGCCACGTGTGCCTAGTCTGTCCCAAGCCCACCCTGCCGGGTGCCACCTGGTAGAAAAATAGCACTACCTACAAACACCAGAAACTAGTTGCGACTCCTGGACAGAGATCAAGTTGGCTAATAAGTCGAGAGGGGCACTTAAGCATTCCAATGTGTGGTAGTATCGAGTCATTGGACAACCTACATAGAACTCAGTGCTTAAGGACGGTTCCAGTGAGACAACCCACCATGTACTCCTACATGGCCTCTCACCGCTACCTTTACCAAATCGTGTTCACACACACTTCATTCTCAGCATCAGAACATATCGTAACACTCCAATTCATTCCCAATGAATCAGACCTGACACAACTCTAAGCAATAGCAGGCATAGCATGGTAGGAACACAACAATGGCTTCAATCAACTCCTACACATGCTAGTGGGTTTCAACTATTTACTGTGGCAATGACAGGTCATGCAGAGGAATGGGTTCAACTACCGCAGCACAAAGTAGCAGATGAACCGTTGTTGTCCTAATGCAATAACTGAGAGCAGGAGCGAGAGAGTAGGGTTTTATCGAAATGAACAAGGGGGTTTGCTTGCCTAGTAAATCAACAGAGGAGGCACTGCTTCACAGACAGGTACTCTGGAACGGACTCCGGAGCAGGACCTATCGAGAAGGAACAGTGTCGGCAATCAATGCACAAACATATGCAACAATATGATGCATGAACATGGCATGTAGATGTGATGTTGTTTGAGCTAATGTAACTAGTAATCATTTGGTTTGAAGTCCATTTGAACCAAAGGTTCAAATGCATTTCTAAATTAAGTCTCTTATATATGCCATAATGTGTTTTCCCATATTCAGCATGTATAAATTGGTTTGTCATGCATGAAACTAGTACAGATGGAAAGATTGCATTTTTCTGATAATTTTTCATATATAAATTATTTTAATCTGAGCTACGGTTGAATTGTTATGAATTTTTGAAGTTTAAATCAATTTCTGGAATTTCCTGATTTAAATTAAATCCAGAAATTATATATTGCGCCAGCATCACGTCAGCACGACGTCAGCGGTCAACTGCGGCTGGTCCGGGTCAAACCTGACGTGTGGGATCCACCCGACAGTGTCACAGGGTAAACAGAGGGTTAGTTTAACTTAATTAAAGATTAGGGGCACCGGGGCCCACATGTCAGCCTCAGGGGGTTAATTAAGCGGGCTGTTAGCTGCTAATGGCGGGCCACGTCATCCCACCGGAGTTCAACGCCGGCGAGCACACAGACGCGGCGGCGCTGATCGGAACGGCGGCTCCGGCGATCAAATCGATGGCCGAGCCCATCTACGAGGAGCTGGGGCTCGTGCGCATCCAACGGTGGCAGGGGGAGGAGCTGGGAAGGCCGGAGCTCGCCGGAGCAAAGCTCGCGGCGGCGGCCGGAGCTCGGCTTTGAGCGGGAACGGGCTGCGGGGCACGGGGAGGCCACCTGAGGGGCTCGGCGGCACCCTCGTGGCACTGGGAGCGCGATGGAAGGCTCGGTTTGGGTGGAGGCGAGCCGAGACGGCGACGGCGACATGGACGGCGGCGAGAGGCTTCGGCCGTGGTGAGGAACGGCGCTACGGCGCGGAAACGAGGGGGAGAAGAGAGGGGAACGGCGGCGGAGCTCACCGCGGACCTCCAGGGCTGCTCGTTGTGGCCGGGGACGCGTTGGAGACGGCGAATCGGAGTCGGCGGTCGACGGCGTCCGAGGAAGACGATGGCGATGGCGGCGATGGAGGCCGTCCGGAGGTGCGTGGCTCGACGAGGAGGTAGCCGGCGACGTGGCGGAGCTCGTGGACTGCTCAGATGCTCTCGAGGGGCGCGGTGGCTACGACTACGGCGAGCGGTGGCGACGGGCGCGTTCGGGCGGTCGGGAGAGAGAGAACCAGGGGAGGGGGAGGAATGAGAGAGTGGGAGAGAGGTGCGGGGCGTCGCGTGGCGTCGTCCGGTCCATCTAGAGCGACGAGGGGAGGACAGGCAGGCAGGGAGGGAGGAGGTGGCGCGGCGCGGCGGTGCGCGCGCGTCGGGCACGCGTCGTCCCCCTGTCAGGGAGGAAGACGACAGAGGAGGGGGGGGCAGGTGGGCTGGGCCGCCTGCTGGCTGGGCCGGCCTGCTGCGGCTGGGCTGCACAGGGGGAAGCCCCAGGTAAGCCCCTCCTCTTTATTTCTGTTTTCTAATTTTTTTTCTGACATTTGTTTTGATTTAATAAAATACTAAATCAATTTAATACCTTATGCTAATATTTGCAGGAGCTAGATATATTATTCCAGAGCTCCTTTATAAATGGCATAATTTTTGGACCATATTTCATATATATAGCAATATATTTCCAATGCAAATATTTATCGAATTAATCCAAATGGCCAAAATAAATATCCATGAGCTCCTAAAAATATTGTTTTGATTTTTATCTCTGTCCAATATTTTCAGAGAGCAACATGAGCATTTTCTTGGACCCTTTTGGAGAAATTTTTATTTGGGTCATTTTCAAAAATTATTCTGAGGGTTCCACCAATCCTCATTTCAAATTTAAATGAAATTTAAATATGATGCACAAATGGCTAGCTAGTCTAGGTCATACCAGACTAGGGATGTGACAACTCGCCCCCACTTGAAAGAATCTCGTCTCGAGATTCAGGGGTCGACGGAAAGAAAGCGGGGTACTCCAGTCGAAGACGATCTTCTCGCTCCCAAGTAGCTTCTCTCTCGGAATGATGAGACCACTGAACTTTGAGAAACTTGATGTTTTGACGTCGAGTGACACGCTCTGCTTGATCAAGAATGCGAACCGGGTACTCTCGGTATGTGAGGTTATCTTGGAGATCAAGCGTTTCGTGGTCCACTCCGCGGATGGGATCCGAGAAGCAACGCCTGAGTTGAGAGACGTGGAAGACATCATGAACTCGAGAAAGATGTGGGGGTAGTTCCAACTGGTAGGCAACCTCTCCTCGTTTAGCGAGAATACGAAAAGGACCAATGTAACGAGGAGCCAACTTGCCCTTGATACCGAAACGATGTGTACCCTTCAAAGGAGTAACCCGAAGGTAAGCTTGGTCGCCAATTCCATAAGTCATATCCTTATGATGACGATCATACTGACTCTTTTGACGAGACTGGGCTGTTTTCAAATTCTCATGAATGATGCGAACTTGCTCTTCTGCCTCCTGGATCATGTCCGGTCCAAAGAATTGTCTTTCACCGGTTTCTGGCCAGTTCAAAGGTGTTCGACATCTTCGTCCATAGAGAACCTCAAAAGGAGCTTTCTTGAGGCTGGATTGGTAGCTATTGTTATAGGCAAACTCGGCGAAAGGAAGACATTTCTCCCAATCCATACTGAATGAGATAACGCAAGCTCTGAGCATGTCTTCGAGAATTTGATTGACCCGTTCCACCTGACCACTCGACTGAGGGTGGAAAGCGGTACTGAAGGAAAGATGGGTTCCCATGGCAGTTTGGAAACTCTCCCAGAAATGAGAAGTGAAAAGACTGCCACGGTCTGAATTGATCTCTAGTGGAACACCATGAAGTGACACTATTCGAGAAATATATAAGTCAGCAAGCTGACTAGCAGTCATACTCTCTCGAACAGGAAGGAAGTGAGCCACTTTGGAGAGACGATCAATGACTACGAAGATAGCATTATTCCCTCTCTTGGTCCTGGGAAAGCCGGTGATGAAGTCCATACCAACTTTATCCCATTTCCATTCAGGAATAGCTAAAGGCTGAAGGGTGCCAGCAGGTCTTTGATGCTCTGCCTTAACGCGACGACATACGTCACATTTAGCAATGAACTCAGCGATTTCTCTCTTCATCCTAGTCCACCAGAACCTCTGGCGTAGGTCCTGATACATCTTAGTACTACCGGGATGAATCGTGAGAGCAGATTCATGCGCCTCCTTAAGAATCAACTGACGAAGATGTTGCTTCTTGGGAACCACCAAGCGATTCTCAAAGAAAACAACACCACAATCATCCATAGAGAAACATCCACCAACTCCCTTCTTAATGTTTCTCTTAATGCGGATAACCCCCCTATCAAACTTCTGGTCAGAGATGATCTGATCCTCAAGGGTAGGTTTCGCCACCAAGGTAGAAAGGAATCCGCGAGGAGCAATGTGAAGGTTAAGCTTACAGAATTCCTCATGGAGAAGTGGTTGGCCTTGCTGCAACATGAGATTGTTGCAATAGGATTTACGACTTAGAGCATCAGCCATGACATTGGCTTTGCCTGGGGTGTAGGTAATCCCTAGATCATAATCTATGATTAACTCCAACCAACGTCTTTGCCTAAGGTTCAGATCCGGTTGGGTGAAGATATACTTGAGACTCTGGTGATCGGTGTAGATCTCGCAACGTTTACCAAGAAGGTAATGTCGCCAAGTCTTGAGTGCATAGACTACGGCTGCAAGCTCTAGATCATGTGTAGGATAATTATCCTCATGTGGATGCAACTGTCGAGATGCATAGGCAATCACATGACGATCCTGCATAAGAATGCAACCTAGTCCCTGTCGTGAGGCGTCGCAGTAGATAATAAAGTCTTTAGTGAAATCCGGTGGCACAAGTATGGGAGCAGAAGTCAGGCGCCTTTTCAATTCCTGAAAACTGTACTCACACTGTGGGGACCACTCGAACTTTTTATCTTTCTTGAGAAGTTCCGTGAGGGGTTTGGCTACTTTGGAGAAATTTTCAACAAAGCGGCGACAATAGCTGGCTAGACCAAGGAAACTCCTAACTTGTTTAACGGTCTCAGGTGGAGTCCAATCGAGAACAGCTTGAACTCTCTCGGGATTGACAACAATGCCCTTACCAGAGATTACGTGGCCTAAGTAGGTCACTTCTGGCAACCAATCACACTTGGAGAACTTGGCATAAAGGCGGTGCTCTCTGAGTTTTTCTAACACAAGTCTAAGATGTTCGGCATGCTCTTCCTCGTTCTTCGAGTAAATAAGAATATCATCGAGGTAAACCACGACAAACTTATCTAAGTACTCCATGAAGATCGAGTTCATCAAGCGGGAGAATGTGGCTGGGGCGTTGGTTAGGCCAAAGGACATGACGGTGTACTCGTACTGACCATAATGAGTGACAAAGGCTGTCTTGGGAATGTCCCCATTTCTGATTTTGATTTGGTGGTATCCTAACCTTAAATCCATCTTGGAGAAGACTGAGGATCCAGTGAGCTGATCATACAGGTCGTTGATCCTGGGGAGCGGATACTTGTTCTTTATCGTGACCAAATTAACGGGACGATAATCAACGACCATCCGGTCCGTACCGTCTTTCTTCTTGACAAAGAGGACGGGGCAAGCCCAAGGAGAAGAACTAGGACGGATGAAACCCTTTTGCAAGGACTCATCGAGTTGTTTCTTAAGCTCGGCTAGTTCTAGGGGTGCCATCTTGTAAGGTCTCCGGGAGATTGGAGCTGTTCCTGGGATAAGATCTATGACGAACTCTACATCTCTGTCAGGTGGAACACCTGGCAGTTCCTCTGGAAAGACATCTGGAAAGTCACGAACTACCGGGATATCTTCAAGGTCTGGAAGAGGGCTGGCATTAAGAGAATAGAGCTGACGCTTTGCAACCCTAGTGGAGACAGTGACTATCTTGCCAGATGGGTGTGTAAGCTGAACAGATCTGGTGTAACAATCAATCTTGGCATGATGAGCTGTCATCCAGTCCATACCCAAGATGATGTTAATATCTGAGGACTTGAGGGCTACAAGTGAGGCAAGGAATACAAGTCTGTCAACAAGGATTTCGTTACCATGGCTTACACTAGAGGTTTGCCATTTGGATCCAGGAGTTTGGATGACTAGCGGAGTTGGCATATCACAAAATGACAGATTGTGCAAGTTAGCATAGCTTTCAGAAATGAAGGAGTGAGATGCTCCAGTATCGAATAGAACTGATGCTGGGTGACAATTGACAAGGAGTGTGCCAAGAACGACATCTGGATCATCATGAGCGTCTTTAGCTGAGACGTGATGCACACGTCCACGTTCAGTGGGAACTGACTTGACACTGATCATCTTGCATGATGGCTTAATACAGCCAACAGTCTTCTCGGCCTTGGGTGGAGCATAACTAGTCTGAGAGCAGTCACGTGCATAGTGTCCTGGCTTCCCGCATGTGAAGCAAGTCCCTGAGATTGGACATGGACCCGCACTGGCAAGCGGTCTACCAGTAGGCCTGGGTGGAACATACGACTGAGCTGGGGGAGGCACCACATAGGATGGCCTCGGTGCATATCCGGAAGGAAGAGCGGAGTTTGGAACCCAAATCCGGCGCTTCTGGGAACTAGAGCCAGAGGAAGATCCCAAATTACGGGTGTGCTTACGAGACTCCTCGTAAGTGAGTTGAGCTGTCTCTGCATTAATGGCTTTGTTCACAAGGGCCTGGAATGTATCACAATTATGCAGGTGGAGATCACGACGCAACTTGGGGTTGAGACCCTTTCGGAACCTAGCCTGCTTCTTGGCGTCCGTGGACACTTCTTTTGTGGCATAACGGGCAAGGTTCTCGAACTCTCTGCTATAAGCATCAACAGCCATCCTACCCTGGGTGAGACTACAGAACTCTTCTCTCTTGCGATCAAGGAGGGCCTGGGGAATGTGATGCTCGCGAAAAGCCTCAGTGAAATCTCTCCAGGTAGGAGTCTGGCCAGCTGGAAGCATAGTCTCATAGTTCTGCCACCAAAGACTAGTAGGACCTTCTAGGTGGTATGTGGCATAAGTGACCTTGTCATCTTCAGCTACGCTCGCGGAAAGCAGCTTATGAGTGATGCTACGGAGCCAGTCATCTGCATCGAGTGGCTCGATGGAATGATGAAAGGTAGGTGGGTGCAAGCGAATGAAATCATGAATGGTAGCAGACCCTTTGAACTGATGTGCGGTGTTCTCCTCGATACGTGCCAACAAACGATTAGACTCACGCTTGTTCCTCTCCATCTCTAGCATGAACTCTGTCAACGAAGGCTGGTCGGGAGGATCCTCATCCCTACCATCTCCGTGGTTCTGGCTACGAACAACAGAACTTGATGACATCCTGGTGAAACGAAACTAGAGACGGAATCAGCATCAATCTATAGGCTATAGAATGTAGGACAAGGGATTAGTATCACTCGAACTTCTAGGGAAATTCCGGCAGCATAACGACAGTAAAATGCTCAGAATGAGACATCCTACTAAAAATGGGGTGGTAACATACTCATCAGCATTACTCAAGGTTCTGAGATCATACTAAACAGACTACACCGGAAATACTCAAAACTGGGGTATGACTCTGATCAACCAGTCCTATGGAACTACGGAGTAGTAACATGTGATCCTGATAGACGGAGGAGAAGCCTAGTTCCTTAATCCCGTCGGAAAGATAGGACGACTCAGATCAGAAGGTCATGAGGTATAAGGAGTAAAAAGAGCCTTACGTTCCAACCCACAATCAATTCCCTTACATAACTAAAGATTTTCTAGACTCGACTTCGACCAGTTTGGCTTGGTAATCCTACAGGCAGTCAGGCTCTGATACCAGCGCTGTCAGGACCCCGACTCAATGCCACATCGATCTAGCATGTAACACCTCATATCACTTTGCGGCCTCACGCACGGTATCCCCATGGGTGTCGCCTTACCTTTGCCCAGGACCGTTTGCGCGTTTTGGCACACGTATATGATGGTGTCGCTAGCATCCATATGATAAAGAGCCCGGGCTGACATGGCTAGTCGTAAACCCAAAGTGGCACTAACTTACAGGGACAGGCATCCATGACCCAGCATCGAACGTGTCGGTCATCAGCGAGTGAATCCAGGCTATAGCACTGGGCTAACAGGACTCCGGTGAACCGGGCTGTAGCGGGCTAACAGGACTCCGGTATTCATTGCGTGACATTTCCCCGAAGGGACAGACACAGGAACGAAGAAGGACACATGCCGGCCAGCCTAAGTGTTCCGGAGCAGTAGCAAGCTACCAGGGCTCAGTGGAAGCACTAGGAGACATTTCCCGATAAGTGAGACTACTAAGGATAAACAACTAGATAGTCAGATCCCACACATAGCTATACACATTACACGTACGCATAACATGCAAGTATGTGCTGTACAACATGGCATCACAGCATAACTCAACAACTCATATAGATAAAGGCTCAGAAGAGCCATCATAGCATTTATTGTAAACAGGGGTCACAAGACCCATCATACAGGGCATACAAGCAACAAGCGGAAGCATTACATGTCTGGGTACAGACATCTACAAATGAAAAAGGCTGAAAGCCTGACTATCTACAACATCCGATCAAGATCGTAGCTGAGGTACTAGCTACTAGTCGAAGTCCATGAGAACCCTAGTAAGACCGAAGTCTCCGCTGCAAAAACATAAATAAAGCAACATGAGTACAAAGGTACTCAGCAAGACTTACATCAGATCCTATCATACATGCATTTGTATCAAGAGGGTAATGTGGGGTTTAGTTGCAGCAAGCCAGCTTTGACTCTGTGGCTATCCTGTTCTACGACTACCAGAAACTCTGGAGGTGAAACAACGTACACGAGTCCACTAATCACCATACAATACACTACTATGGATTCATCCCCGTCTCCCTACGAGAAGGCCATCCATAGCACTCACACTTGTCTTGAGCATTTTAGAGTATCCACTTCAAGTTGTCTATGTACCATGTAAGCATCCAAGAAGTCCATAACCGCGGACTCGGCTATTCGAATAGATCATGTTAACCCTGCAGGGGTGTACTTCTTCACACACGCTCTCGCCACTTACTGCCATGTACACGTCATGTATCTCGGCAACCTTCAAGCGGAAGCCTGGCGAGGGTGTCGGCCACGACCTGACTAACCACACAAGACTCTAGTCCAGGTTTATCGCCTATTCGGGTTCCATCCGCAAGGAGATCCGGCCGGGGTGTCGCTTACGGCCCCAAACGATGTGAGCAGGGTTCCCAAGCCCACCATCCGGGTGCCACTTGGTACACCGTGCCACGTGTGCCTAGTCTGTCCCAAGCCCACCCTGCCGGGTGCCACCTGGTAGAAAAATAGCACTACCTACAAACACCAGAAACTAGTTGCGACTCCTGGACAGAGATCAAGTTGGCTAATAAGTCGAGAGGGGCACTTAAGCATTCCAATGTGTGGTAGTATCGAGTCATTGGACAACCTACATAGAACTTAGTGCTTAAGGACGGTTCCAGTGAGACAACCCACCATGTACTCCTACATGGCCTCTCACCGCTACCTTTACCAAATCGTGTTCACACACACTTCATTCTCAGCATCATAACATATCGTAACACTCCAATTCATTCCCAATGAATCAGACCTGACACAACTCTAAGCAATAGCAGGCATAGCATGGTAGGAACACAACAATGGCTTCAATCAACTCCTACACATGCTAGTGGGTTTCAACTATTTACTGTGGCAATGACAGGTCATGCAGAGGAATGGGTTCAACTACCGCAGCACAAAGTAGCAGATGAACCGTTGTTGTCCTAATGCAATAACTGAGAGCAGGAGCGAGAGAGTAGGGTTTTATCGAAATGAACAAGGGGGTTTGCTTGACTGGTAAATCAACAGAGGAGGCACTGCTTCACAGACAGGTACTCTGGAACGGACTCCGGAGCAGGACCTATCAAGAAGGAACAGTGTCGGCAATCAATGCACAAACATATGCAACAATATGATGCATGAACATGGCATGTAGATGTGATGCTGTTTGAGCTAATGTAACTAGTAATCATTTGGTTTGAAGTCCATTTGAACCAAAGGTTCAAATGCATTTCTAAATTAAGTCTCTTATATATGCCATAATGTGTTTTCCCATATTCAGCATGTATAAGTTGGTTTGTCATGCATGAAACTAGTACAGATGGAAAGATTGCATTTTTCTGATAATTTTTCATATATAAATTATTTTAATCTGAGCTACGGTTGAATTGTTATGAATTTTTGAAGTTTAAATCAATTTCTGGAATTTCCTGATTTAAATTAAATCCAGAAATTATATATTGCGCCAGCATGACGTCAGCACGACGTCAGCGGTCAACTGCGGCTGGTCCGGGTCAAACCTGACGTGTGGGATCCACCCGACAGTGTCACAGGGTAAACAGAGGGTTAGATTAACTTAATTAAAGATTAGGGGGCACCGGGGCCCACATGTCAGCCTCAGGGGGTTAATTAAGCGGGCTGTTAGCTGCTAATGGCAGGCCACGTCATCCCACCGGAGTTCAACGCCGGCGAGCACACAGACGCGGCGGCGCTGATCGGAACGGCGGCTCCGGCGATCAAATCGATGGCCGAGCCCATCTACGAGGAGTTGGGGCTCGTGCGCATCCAACGGTGGCAGGGGGAGGAGCTGGGAAGGCCGGAGCTCGCCGGAGCAAAGCTCGCGGCGGCGGCCGGAGCTCGGCTTCGAGCGGGAACGGGTTGCGGGGCACGGGGAGGCCACCTGAGGGGCTCGGCGGCACCCTCGTGGCACTGGGAGTGCGATGGAAGGCTCGGTTTGGGCGGAGGCGAGCCGAGACGGCGACGACGACATGGACGGCGGCGAGAGGCTTCGGCCGTGGTGGGGAACGGCGCTACGGCGCGGAAACGAGGGGGAGAAGAGAGGGGAACGGCGGCGGAGCTCACCGCGGACCTCCAGGGCTGCTTGTTGTGGCCGGGGACGCGTTGGAGACGGCGAATCGGAGTCGGCGGTCGACGGCGTCCGAGGAGGAAGACGATGGCGATGGCGGCGATGGAGGCCGTCCGGAGGTGCGTGGCTCGACGAGGAGGTAGCCGGCGACGTGGCGGAGCTCGTGGACTGCTCAGATGCTCTCGAGGGGCGCGGTGGCTACGACTACGGCGAGCGGTGGCGACGGGCGCGTTCGGGCGGTCGGGAGAGAGAGAACCAGGGGAGGGGGAGGAATGAGAGAGTGGGAGAGAGGTGCGGGGCGTCGCGTGGCGTCGTCCGGTCCATCCAGAGCGACGAGGGGAGGACAGGTAGGCAGGGAGGGAGGAGGTGGCGCGGCGCGGCGGTGTGCGCGCGTCGGGCACGCGCCGTCCCCCTGTCGGGGAGGAAGACGACAGAGGAGGGGGGGGCAGGTGGGCTGGGCCGCCTGCTGGCTGGGCCGGCCTGCTGCGGCTGGGCTGCACAGGGGGAAGCCCCAGGTAAGCCCCTCCTCTTTATTTCTGTTTTCTAATTTTTTTCTGACATTTGTTTTGATTTAATAAAATACTAAATCAATTTAATACCTTATGCCAATTTTTGCAGGAGCTAGATATATTATTCCAGAGCTCCTTTATAAATGGCATAATTTTTGGACCATATTTCATATATATAGCAATATATTTCCAATGCAAATATTTATCGAATTAATCCAAATGGCCAAAATAAATATCCATGAGCTCCTAAAAATATTGTTTTAATTTTTATCTCTGTCCAATATTTTCAGAGAGCAACATGAGCATTTTCTTGGACCCTTTTGGAGAAATTTTTATTTGGGTCATTTTCAAAAATGATTCTGAGGGTTCCACCAATCCTCATTTCAAATTTAAATGAAATTTAAATATGATGCACAAATGGCTAGCTAGTCTAGGTCATACCAAACTAGGGATGTGACACATTCTCAATGTCCATAACATGGAACAACTGGAGTGATCTCTTTCCAATTGATGTCTTGTTGCGGGGCCAGCAAGACACATAAATCCATCGGGGATTCGTCGAGGCGATGTGGAGGCTAATGAACCCGTGGATCTGCTCAAGACGAAGTTACTCGAGCACAGTAAAGCTGCGGAGTAGGTGCTCCATAGCCTTCTTCGAGATGACAACGTCGAAGAGGTCGAGCTGCTTGAGTTGAGGGAGAAGAAGGGCGGGCGCAACATTAATCTGGGGAAGATAGCAGGAGCTGAAGTTGGCCGGCGCAGCGTTGGCGCAAGGCGGAGCACAGACGGCGGCAAAGAGCGACATCGTCCAGCTTCAAAGTTGAGCTCCTCGAGCTGATCTAGGGCGGGGGATAAGAACCACTCGTCGAACATGGGTTGGACCTTGCAGTTGGTACTGAACATGCGGATGTCAAGGCGTCTGGCTGGCCCAGGGTGCGATGAAAGGATCTTGGAGACTGCGGCCATACCTTTGCAATCCCCGTCGCAGAGGCAGTTGTCGATGGTGAGGTTGAGGGGGACGTGGCTCCAGAGGGGGCGCCACCGCCGGGAGAGCAGGGCAGTCCGCACAGCAGATTTGGTGTTGAGGAGGCCGATGATGACAAGCAGCATGTCATCGGGGAGGCTGCTGATGAAGTCCAGGCTCACCGGATGCGGTTTTGGCTCGAGCGGCCTCGCTTGTTTGGTGCCTCGCCATCCATCTCAACCAGCGGCGACGCTGGTGTACACGTGTGCTGGTGTGTGTTGTGTGCTGAGTGTGCGCGAGTGCGACCTTCTGTGCATGCCGCCGCGCAGTGGTGAATTGTACGCGAGTGCGGCCTTCACGCGGAAGAAGTGTGTCCTCAATGCGCCCTCAATTTACTAGCGTGCGGGGTGCTACCCCGAGTGGTTTCAACTTTGTTTACTTCACCGCGTGTCAGATGGGCCTCTAGTTTACTTATTTTCACCCACTGCCACATGGGCCAGCACACGAAGATACAGAACACGAGCTGACAAGGCAACATGTGGACTAGTTGACCGGTCAACTAAACAATATATGGAACTATACACTGAAACAGTGAGTGTATAATCCGTCGGTATAGAGTGTTCGAGTGAGAGGGGAGGCCCGTGAGAGATAGCAGAGAGAGAAAGAGCTACTCCCTCCGTTCGATAATGTAGTTCCAACATTTTTTTTAAAGTCAAACTTTTGAAACTTGGACCAAGTTTATAAACAAATTACTTATATCTACAATACCAAAGATAAATGATAGTATGAAGTAAGTACATGTTGTGATGAATCTAATGATCGTTCCAGATGTAAATGTTTTTCTCCACATATACCCGGTCAAACTTTTCTGAGGTTTGACTTTTCAAAACATCCATATGCTTATGGACGTGAGAGTCCCTAACTAGAGAGAGAGAGTGAAATAGAAAGAGTGAGTGAAAAAGTGTGTGTGTGTGTGTGTGTGTGAAAGAGACATGGACAACACTCTATAAAAGTCAAGAAAAAATGTGTGTGTCTTATGCAAACATATCACACATGCATCTTCGACAACGGAAGCAAGGTGAGGAGATAGTGTGTGGTTGTTTGCAATCGAGAGAGCAAGAACCCTAGCACGTGGCCAGGAGTGGTCTAATAAACAAGGGAGAGAGGGCGAGAGAGACGTACGGAGAAAATGCAGACATGGGGAGGAGAGAGTGTATGTTTGTCATAGAGAGATCCCCTGGAGATCGTGATGGGACTACATCGGTGGGAGATCGAGTGACAAGGTGTGTGCGCGATAGAAGATACTCCGAGAGATATCGAGATAGACGTATGGATGGAAGGAGACAATACGTGTGTTCCTGATGGCTAGTGAGAGATAATCATACTTAGGGGGAGTGCTTGCGTCTATGATGGAGCGAAGGGTTATGGTACTTATTAGGGGGTGCGTGTCACATAGAGAGAGAACAAGGGCTGAGCGTGTTGGATGAGTCTATATGTATAGCGCGAGCGAGACATGTGTATGTGTGAACCAGGGAGATATAAAGTTTGAGAGAGATTGAGGAGCCCCGATAATGCTGAGTGGTGCGGCAGATAGCTGAGAGGGGAAATAGATATTCCATTTGCTCGATAATGCAGTGCATGTAAATTTTTTAGAAGTCAAACTTTGGAAACTTTGATCAGGTTTACGCAAATGTTATTTATATCTACAATACCAAAGATACATCATACGAAACTACATCTCATGGTGAATCTAATGGTATATGTTTGCCGTTCTAGATGTAATTGTTTTTCTCCATGTACATGGTCAAACTTTGTGGTGTTTGACTTTTCAATAAATCAATATGCTATGGACTGAGGAGAGTGCCTAAGTCAAGAGAGATCAAGTGTGTGTGAAGGAGAATGAGTAAGTGTGCAAAAAGAGTATGTGTGTGAAAGAGAAAGTGACAACAAACGATATATTAGAGAGAGTGTGTGTTTTTTCGTTTCTTAGGCGAACATCTCACGCATGCATCTCCGAGATAGAAAAGAGAGGCGAGGAGATACACGAAGATAGATAGTGTGTGATTGTTTGCAACGGAGAGAGACACCCCTATAGCACATGTCCAATAGAGGTCTGGCCAACAAGGAACAAAGGTCAAGATGAACACATGGAGAACATGGACGCTTGGGGAGGGCGAGAGGGTGTGTTTGTGATAGATAGATCCCCTCGAGATCGTGAGGGGACTATATGGGTGGGAGATCAAGGGAGGTGCTTGCGCCATAGAAAGATACCCCGAGAGAAATCGAGATAGACCATGCACATCTTTGTGATGGATACTAAGATTAGCTTGTCATATACATATAGGGGGGACTGCGTGTGCCTACAATTGAGTGAGAGACCATCATACTTGGCTCGCGAGGCATGAGATTGTGTGTGTGTGCATGTGAGATGGAGAGAGAACGAGGGAGAGAGATAGAGTTTTAGATGGGCCTATCAAGTGCGAGTGAGATATGCATGTGTATGTGTGACCCAGGTAGATGGAGAGTTTGAGAGAGAGGGGGAGAGCTCCGAGATGACAGAGTGGTGTGTGAGAGAGTTACGGGCAACGAACCAAGGAATTTGTGTGTGTATGATGAGTGCACCCAAGATATCTAGCTTGGACTAGAGAATCATACATAGTATGCGGGAGAGACCTATAGATGGAGTATATATGCATGCGAACTAGAAAGACCCCCCCCCCCACACACACAAAGAGAGAGAGAGATGGAGAGAAAGAGAGAGGGACCAACAAGGTTTGTGTGTTGGATGTGTGCGACAGAATTGAAGATTGTCAGCGAGAGAGAGAGAGAGAGAGAGAGAGAGAGAGAGAGCAGGAGTATGGGAGAGGGGGGGTCGCGTTTTATGCATCAAAGACTGATATAAACCATGTTTCGATATAAACTTGCATTCAAATATTTAAATTGGAGAACATGTTGTCTGCAATCCACACAATGAACGGATATATGCGTATATCAAACAAGTTCATTAATTTGGCTTTCAACATGTTCATGGAGTACTATAATACTGTACAACATGCTACTCGATTGAGGTGTTCAATTTTGGATTCAGTTAACTATTTTGACCTGGTGAATGAGCTATTTCACTGAATCGAGATATTTCATTTTGGGTTTGATTCCCGTTTTTGAGTGGGTCAACTATTTGTCATATAGTAAATCGCTAGTAACGAGCATGTAAAAACACATTACTCCCGAGCATCATCTCTCCATCTAAAAAAGAAGTAGCAAGCTAATATTTCAAAATTTGATTCGAATCGACTTGGTAAGGTAGATGTGGATGCCCGTTCTCCCAAAATTTGAACGAACCATTAAACATCCTCTGCTTGGTGGAATTCCCGAGCAAATAAATGGGAGACGCGAAATTACCATCCCATGTGGGACACGCATCAATCGGCCCGTTGTACATCGAGGGTAGGTTCGTAACTTCATCCAAGCGCGCCTTCTCCTCGGCCGAAATGACATGTGCCGAATAATTCATAAACCATGGTCGGCAAAACACGCTCTCCTCGCCCGAAATAGCTCGCGCCCACTATTTCAAAACACGCTCTCCTTGCCCGAAATCGCTCGCGCTCACTATATTTCAAAACACGCCCTCCTCGCCCGAAATCGCTCCTGCCCACTATTTGGGGAGAAGCAAAGTTACTCTACTATCCCCGACCCTCAGTACACAGACCCAAGCCAAGTAGCCTAAAGGCAGGGGTAGAACTATAACTCCCCCTCACATTTCAGACAAATGCGTCCGTAAAACATGGTTCCACTCCCCTCCCAATCCCCCCCATTCATACCTCGTGAGCGCCAAACCACCTTCTCCCCGGAAGCTCCCTTCTCCCGAGCCACGAAACCTCACCCCTCCTCTAGGGTGCCCCCCACCGGACCAATTTCACAGCCACCCTCCTCCCTAATGCCGGAGACGATGTCCATTTGCCGTCGTGCACTGGGTTGTGTGCATCTTACTCCGTGTTGCTGGAGCTGCCTCGACGACGGTCACGTGAACCGTGCCGGAGCCGATTCACCCCCGTCGTTGTTCACGGCGCCGGAGCGGCTCCAACTTCGGATCCGTCCAGAGTCCCGGCGCTGCTTCCCCATAGCCGTCTACCATCTCGACATCTTTGTTTCCCTGCTGCCGGTCGCCACCGCAACCGCGCCGGCCACACTGACTCGGCAGCTGGAACTGCCTACTTCACCATGCCGCACCCTCATCTCAAATCACTTTATTTAGGCGTCAGTTGTCTAAATTTTTATTCTGGGCCAATTGATTCCCAATGGGAAGCAGCACCCCTCGAGGCGGCGAAGCTCCTAGGCTGTCGGTTGGCTGGTGTCTAACATAAGAGTGCGGGGCCGCAAGTTCTCCATGGAAGCAGCGCTTAGATGGATATCTTAGAGTTGCATGGGTTGAAGGTACTGCCGCCGCCGGATCTGGATGACGGTGAGTCTTTGTGGATTGGCCCGGGGGCGGCGCAACCACGGCAGTGCGGTGGGGAGGGAGTGGGGTTTTGGCCGGGGCCACGGACGGCGGAGGCAGGCTGCTCTACCGTTGGTTGCTGGCTCTTCGGGGAAGATTCCTAACAGTGTCAGCCGGGAGGCACAAGATGGCCATCAAGCCATCCGGCATAGATCAGACAGTACAAAAATAAAATAAAATCATGTGACCCCAATTTAGTCTTTAGTCAACAGACGTGTGACCACTCTCGTACCTTGATGTTGATCTCTTAGTGTATTTCTTCAGATCAAAGAGATGTGTCGTTCTTAACATTATGCGTTATCTGCATCTTCAGCCACACTGCCTTTCTCCAATAAGGGAAGCATACACCAGAAGGGAGCTATAGTCCCCACTCAACAGTTCCCTGCATCGAATGTGCGTGCCCGACATGGACAGCCACAACAACTGCAGGGCCATCGACAAGTTAGCACATGATGCTCACTCCTATGGATGGCAGCCAGATAGGTTGTACCCTCATCTTACTTGTGTGCAACATTTACGGCTTTGTTATTCATCTAAGCATGGAAAATAGATTATCACATTTCACTGTATATTCATGCTGATCTCTTACGGGTCTTGTTCAGGAGTTAACGTTGTTCCATAGTTCAGCTAAGATACTTGTTCTTTAGGTAACGATGTTCCATAGTTATCATCCATCAGCCAGTGCTATCCCACAGGCTGGTGATCATAGTATTATACCACTTCTAGTATTACCTATGTTGTTCTTTAATACTTTTGTGTGCCATCTAGTTAATTTCAAGTACAAATGATACATATTCTATAGCTTTCATCTGTGTTCTCCCTTTAGTTTTTGAGACCTGTTGCTGCTAGTTAACCCCAGTCCTACTATTTATGTCATCTCCTACAAGCACTTATTACATAATTCTAACTACTAGTTGGCTTCCATGCATGTCAGATATAATTGCACACACTGATATATCCAAAAGAACCTCATGGAGCAATGTAAATGCTAATAAACTTGATTTCAATGATACCAATATGATGGAACATGTAAAGGCAGTTCTTCAGAAGACTTGCAGAAAGATGTTCAATCCTCTTCACCCCACAAGGTCCTTGCTCTAACTTGGCCCGTGATATGGGTACAAGATGCATATAATGTCCTGGAGTGTATCTACTATGTTGCAATGTCATGTGCTTAGCATGCTGATCGTGCATGTAAATATGTCATGCCTTCCTGTTTTTCAGTACCTATTCCATTCATGATAACATGTTCTCAAGTTCAAGTACTGTCATTCTACTCTATCGCAATGCCATCTGCTTAATTTGGACATCATGCTTCTGAATATCTTATGCATTGTTAATCATTAATATGTACTTCATTTGTCTACCATACCATTTTTTTAATTGAAGTGTTGTTCTACTGCTCTGTTGCAATGCCATCTTAGTTTCCCAATCATACACATGTATGTTGCCTTAGTTTTTTCTGCACATATTCCGCTAGCATACAGTTTTATATTCAACTAGTGTTTTTTACTGTGTTGTCCTATCGTATCCCTAGCTCTTACACCATACTCCCTCCCTCCGGATTACATGTTGCCGAAATGGATAAAAAAGGATGTATCTAGAACTGAAATACGCCTAGACCCATCCATTTTTTTCCGAATGGAGGGAATACATGTCAATATGTCATGCCTTTCTATTCTTCAATACCTATTCCATCTCTCTCCCGTAGCATGTTTTATAATTAAAGCACCATTCTTCTATACAAGGCATGCAAGGGGAAGACGACTATGTTAGAATCTGAAGGGATACAAACTAGGTCTTCGCAAAAGATCCAAACGTGAGGAGATAATAAACCAACTCCAGTTTTTATAGATATTGCTCCAGCACAGAGATACCCAACTCCTACTGATAATTAGCAGATTCCAGTGGCCAAAGAACTAGTCCCCTCCAGTTTAGCAAAAATATGTCAACTCCATTGTAAGAAGCGTGTGCGTATCCTTGCATCATGAAATTTTATAGGATGCTGATCATATTTTCTACATGTTTCTTACCCATCTCTCTTTTAGAAAACAAGTTTAACAGATAGAAGAATTTCTGCACTGGTATCGTCTATGAGGAAAGATTCTTGCGGGAATTCTCTGTGCTCCAATGCAGATGTAGGTACCTGTTGTATATCACTATATTTCTACATTAGCATGTATTTTGTTAATCAATGTGAATCCAACCATTATCTGATCTAAATTTAGTTGTATCAAAATGTATGATTAAAGGCCACAATGTTGATTTTTGTAAGGAAAATTGCCTGGTAGTTTTGCATCCTGAGCTGCATGAGTGTACTATCTCATATCAGTGGGTTTGATCACTTTGGTTCTGCAGTGGGTTTTCAGTGTGTTTTTTTACTGTGTTGTCCTGTCGTATCTGTAGCTCTTACATCATACTCCCGCTCTCCGGATTACATGTCGCAGAAATGGATAAAACTGGGTGTATCTAGAACTGCAATACGCCTAGACCCATCCATTCATTTCCAAATGGAGGGAATACATGTCAATATGTCATGCCTTTCTCTTCTTCAGTACCTATTTCATCTCTGTTGTAGCATGTTTTATAATTGAAGCACCATTCTTCTATATAAGGCATGCAAGGGGAAGACGGCTATGTTAGAATCTGAAGGGTTACAAACCAGGTCTTTGCAAAAGATCCAAATGCCAGGAGATAATAAACCAACTGCATTTTTCATAGATATCGCTCCAGCACAGAGAAACCCAACTCCCACATATAATAAGCAGATTTCAGTGGCCAAAGAACTAGTCCGCTCCAGTCCAGCAAAATAATGTCAACTCCATTCTAAGAAGCGTGTTCGCATCATGAAATTTTATAGAATTCTGATCATATTTTCTACATGTTTCTTACCCATCTCTCTTCTAGAAAATAAGGTTAATGATAGAATACTTCCTTCATTGGGATTGTATTCGAGGAAAATATCTTGCGGGAATTCTATGTGCTCCAATGCTGATGTAAGTACATGTTGTATATCACTATGTTTTTACATCAACATGTATTTTGTTAATTGGCATGAATCCAACCTTTATCTGATCTAAAATTAGTTGTAGCAAAATATTAAAGGCGCCAATGTTGATTTTTGTAAAGAAAACTGCCTGGTAGTTTTGCATACTGAGCTGCATAAGAGTACTATCTCATATCATGCACATTACTGAATTGTAGTGCTGCTCTGGTTGCCCATTCATTCATTGTGTCAATGCTGCTTTCGTATTACCTTACCTGGCTGATGATAGTTGTGCCATATTGTGTTAATTTGGTGTTGGCTAGTTGCCCAAACGTTCGTTTTGTCAATGTTGCTTTCCTATTATCTGACTTGGCCAATGATAGAAATGCTAGTGTCTTAATTAGGTGCAGGCTGCTAAAGATAAGAAGACAAACTCTAAAAACGGCAAGGCAACCCCATTGTTAGTTTCCAATAAATATAGGCCAGGTAATATGGCAATAACTCATGATTAATCTGTTTGGTTCCCCTCCTAATTTATGTTATGATGTAGTGGTCGAGACACTCTCCACTATCAATAATACAAGCCTGCCAAAATCACCATCTGAATCTGTTCAGTATCCTCTGTCTCGAATGCAACGGAAAAAATGTATGTTTGTGAACCAATTAATGGCTGAAGGAATGATGGAAATGGTGGAGGAATCAGAGGTGCAGAGTCATGCGACACAACAACTGATCAATGTTTTCAGAGACAGTGTAGCATAATTGTGATGTAATTTTTAGAGGCAGAGGTGCAGAGTCATGTGACACAACAGCGGCAATAACTTGCCCACATGCTTATGGGCGTTATCCGTGCTGAGGTTGCAAATTGTGATGTTGTAGATCATTAGGTTCTGTTCATTTATTTGCACTGGCATCAATCTTTGATGCCAAGTGGATGTAATTTCCTGTAATATATGCTGGATGTGCAATGTTTATCCCTGTATGTCGTACCTCTGCTTGATTGGTTTTGTTCATGTGCATAATTGCTCGTCATAATGGGCTCAAATTATCTAATTTGGCATAAAGACATGTACGAACTTTAGTGGGCCCATTAAGTTAATGGTCTGTTACCATGCTGAAAGTTAATGGTCGGCCCTCTTAACTCCCGGGTTGTTAACAGGCCGGCATCGAAGTGGGCAACAGGTGGGGCCAATTGATTTCACGGGCCATTAACAGACCGTTACCAAGTTCGGTCTACATATGGCCTGTAACACCCACGATGCGGCTATATCTCCCACATGCCGGAGCACGACTTAGAGGCATAACCACATAGTAGGCATGTCGCAAGAGGGGTAATCTTTACACATCCCATGTACTGAATAAGAAAGGGACAAAGAGTTGGCTTACAATCGCCACTTCACACAATACATAAATATAGCATTACATCATCCAGAATACAATCAAGGTCCGACTACGAAACCAACATAAATAAAGACAACCCCAAATGCATAGATCCCCGATCGCCCCAACTGGGCTCCTCTACTGATCGTCCGAAAAGGAAACATAGTAACGTCCTGAATCCTCATCGAACTCCCACTTGAGTTCGGTCGCGTCCCCTGCACTGGCATCATCGGCACCTGCATCTAGTTTTGGAAGTAATCTGTGAGTCATGGGGACTCAGCAATCTCACACCCTCGCGATCAAGACTATTTAAGCTTAAGGTAGGAAGAAGGTAGTGAGGTGGAGCTACAGCAAGCACTCGCATATATGGTGGTTAACTTACGCAAATGAGAGCGAGAAGAGAAGCAAAGCACGATCGAGAAGCTATAAATATCAAGAACTGATCCTGAAACTACTTACGTTCAAGCATAACACAAGACCGTGTTCTCTTCCCGGACTCCGCCGAAAAGAGACCATCAGGGCTACACACGTAGTTGATTCATTTTAAATTAAGTGTCAGGTTCTCTACAACCAGATATTAGCAAATTCCCATCTGCCCATAACCGCGGGCACAGCTTTCAAAAGTTCAAAACCCTGCAGGGGTGTCCCAACTTATCCCATCACAAGCTCTCACGGTCAACGAAGGATATTCCTTCTCCCAGGAAGACCCGATCACATTCAGAATCCCGGTTACAAGACATTTCGACAACGGTAAAACAAGACCAGCAAAGCCACCCGAATGTGCCGACAAGTCCCGATAGGAGCTACACATATATCGTTCTCAGGGCACACCGGATTGTCCAAACTTCTGGTAGGCCAGCCCGGAGTTGCCCCTGGTGGCCACCAGCGGCTGGCAAGTTGGACCAACACTTAGAGGAGCACTGACCCGGGGGTTTGAAATAAAGATGACCCTTGAGTCCGCGGAACCCAAGGGAAAAGGCTTAGGTGGCAAATGGTAAAACCAAGGTTGGGCCTGGCTGGAGGAGTTTTATTCAAGGCAAACTGTCAAGGGGTTCCCATTATAACCCAACCGCATAAGTAACGCAAAATCAAGGAACATAACAACGGTATGATGGAAACTAGGGCGGCAAGAGTGGAACAAAACACTAGGCATAAGGCCGAGCCTTCCACCCTTTACCAAGTATATGGATGCATTAAAGTAAACAAGATATAATAATGATATCCCAACAATAATCATGTTCCAACAAGGAACAAACTCCATCTTCACCTGCAACTAGCAACGCTATAAGAGGGGCTGAGCAAAGCGGTAACAAAGCCAAACAATGGTTTGCTAGGAAAAGGTGGGTTAGAGGCTTGAAATGGTAATATGGGAGGCATGATATAGCAAGTGGTAGGTATCGCGGCATAGCAAAAGAGCGAACAACTAGCAAGCAAAGATAGAAGTGATTTTGAGGGTATGGTCATCTTGCCTGCAAAGTTCTCCGAGTTGACGAAAGCTTGATCCTCGTAAGCGTACTCAACGGGTTCCTCGATCATGAACTCGTCTCCCGGCTCTACCCAAGGCAAGCACACAAGCAAAAGACCAACAATCAATCACGGTGCAATGCGCAAGCAACATGATGCAAAACATGGCATGATATGCGGGATGCGATATGCAATGCATATGCGTGCTTCGGAAGGAAAGATTGAACCAGGCCTCAACTTGGAAAACCAAGTGCACCGCTGGAAAGATGAGTTGATTTCGGTGAAAATCAATATAAAGATCACCGGAATCGGATGCACGGTTTGCAAAAGGCAAGCAAAACAATATTGGCACAATTTTGTGATTAACAGCACTATGCCATCTAGAATGCAACAAGAAACTAAGCTACTGCACTCCAGCATAGCAACACATCATATGGCAGTGATCTACTCAAGATTCTTTACAAAAGATGAACACTGAGCTACGGCTAAATCACACAATAGCAGGTTCAAACAAGCATGGCAAAAGTGCAAAAGATATCAGCATCACAGACTTAGTGAAAATAACAACATGCCAGGAATTAACATCAGGAAGCAATGTTTAGAGCGAGAAAACAACATGATACAGGAACATATCATGGCAAAACAAGGCATGACATGAATCTACTCAAAGCATATAACAGAAGTCCCTTACTGACCATAAGCCAAAACGGATCAGAAGATATGATGGCACCCATGTAAACATAGCAAGTTTCGATAACAGATTCAGACTTAGCAGAAAACTGAACATGGCAAAAACAGAATTATGAAGGCCTCTTTGCGAGCTCGATTCACTCATCACAAAGCCTTGCATGACAAGCTAAGCATACTACCAGCAATAAGACATGTTCATGAAGCTAACCAAAGCAAGAACAAGCTCATAGCATGCATGGACCAACTAGAACAACCTTGGCAAAATTGATTAACACATAAACAATCTGCCAGGAACATATTATAGCAACAGTAGAGCAAGATTAAGACATGCTAGGGCACTCCATAAATGCAAACAGGGGCATGGATGGGTAGAGCATAACCATATGTCCAAATCATCCTTACTGAACATACTCAAAAGAAGCATGGATCTCACTGTAACAACATGAACACATGGCAATAAAATAACAGCAGGGAAATGACTTTGTGAAATTCTAAGTCCCTGAAATCAGCAATATCACGAGAGCTACATTGCATGCTTGTGCTAGTCACCACATTGATCACAAAAATACATGGCATACACCCCTGTAAAGATGGTATGGCATACCCCAAAACACATGTAGAGTTCATGCCCATATGAAACACACAACAAATGTAGCAAAAATGACAAATGCTCATAATCTGCTAAGTAACAGGAACTAACATTTTATAGCACTCTTGCAACAGTCCTTTGGGCATCAAGATGGACTCAAACAAGCATGGCACAATGGAACAAAATGAAGAGCACATCCATATGAACATTTCGATATATTGCATGCACAAAACGGAGCTACGGTCACAGAGTTATGGCATGATGAAAAGTGCATGAAAATGGTGCAGACTTAGAGAAAAATGAGGTCAACCCTAGGGTATGGATATGGATCTGGGTCCGGGCGGTGCGCAGTTCGAGGTTCGTCGAAGTGGACGCCGGAGAAGATGGGGACAACGGCCGGAGTAGTCGGGGGAGTTCGCCGGCGAGGGGAACCGGCCGGATCTGGATCGCCGGAGTCGACAGCGACGATGAGGAGGCGAGGCGACGCCGGCGTGGGCGCAGCAGCTCGGGCGACGGTCGAAGCTTGCAGCGCGCAGCAGGGGAGGCGGCCGACGGGCAGCGCGCGCAGCGAGCTCACCGGCGGGAGGCAGCGCGGCGAGGCACTCGGGGGAAGGCGGCGCTGGGAACCAGGCGGCGGGGCGAGGCGCGCGGGCCAGCGACAGGCCGAGCGGGCCGCGGCGGAGGTGGACGGTGCGCAGCCATGTGGCAGCCGCTGGTTGGCCGATCAGCGGTGGCGGACGCGTCTGGCTCCGCCCGGACGTGTCCGGCGGCGGCGGGGGATGAAATTAGGGTTTCGGGACCCGGATTTTGGACGGGGAGGACAAATTTATAGGTAGAGGGAGCTAGGAGAGTCCAAATGAGGTGCGGTTTTCGGCCATGCGATCGTGATCGAACGGCCGAGAGGATGGAGGGGTTTTGGATGGGTCATTGGGCCACTTTGGAGGGGTGTTGGGCTGCAACACACATGAGGCCTCTATGGTTCCCCGGTTAACCGTTGGAGTATCGAACGGACTGCAAATGGCACGAAACTTGACAGGCGGTCTACCGGTGCTGAACCAAGCTGAGAACGTTTAACACCCGCACACGAAAAGAGACAAAAGGGGGGCGCCGGAGGACGTAGGAGTGCCGGATTGCAAAACGGACAACGGGGGAAAAGCTCAGATGCATGAGACGAACGCGTATGCAAAAGAGATGCACACGATGACATGATATGAAATGCATGACATGGACAAAAAGCAAAATGAAGACAAACCCAACCATGAATGGAAAATCATAACTTAAAACTGGAAATGGCAAGAGTTGGAGTACAAATATGGTAAGTTACATATGGGGTGTTACATGGCCCAACTATACTCTGGGCCTTTAGCAGGACGAAAGAGACAGTGGGCTTGTACTGGACCATGAAGAGCATGGGCCGCTAAGAGGCCGAAAGTCAGATCGTATTGTAAATGGCCCAACTGTGTTGTGGGCCTTTAGCAGGCTGAAAGAGAAACCTGGCTGGTATTGGACCATGAAGGGCATGGGCCGTTAAAAGGCCAAAACTCAGGTCCGACTACAAATGGCCCAACACATATATGGGCCATCAACAGGCTGAAAGACACACTGGGCCGGAAATTGGCCCAACACTTAAATGGGTCGCTAAAAGGCCAAAACTCTGGTCCGACTACAAATGGCCCAACTCATTTATGGGCCGTCAACAGGCTGAAAGACACACCGGGCCAGAAATTAGCCCAACATTTAAATGGGTCGCTAAAAGGCCGAAAGATGTACATCGTGAAAATTGGCCCATCCACTGAATGGGCCATTAACAGGCCGAAATCTCATCGGGCCGATATTGAGCCCAAATATATAGCGGGTTGTTAACGGGTGCAAACTAACGATGGGCTATAATGGTGTCAAATATTTAACGGGCCATTGACGAGCCGAATTGGCACATCTCGTATGGGCCGTGGGCTTAAATGGACCTGACACAAGTAGGCCTTATATGGGCCGGCCTACTAATTTTTACTGGGCCGACCTTTTTCATCGGAATGGGCGACTGTTGGGTCATGCCACATGTCGAGCTATCATAGGCGCCTCCTGTCCAATGAGTGGATGACATCTGTCCCAACGGTGAGGCAACACGTGTTTCCTCTGGACAATCATGATTTTACAATGGAAAATCCCCATTGGTCCGGGCTATTAACGGGTTATCGGATCCAAAACCGGACCCAATAGCTTAACAGCGTTCTGTTATGGTGGATGCCACGCGTCGGTCACCCTTGACGAAAGCACTCCTGTGACTCGCGATTTATTGTCATGGAAGTGGACACTTCCGTGATGATAATTTTGGTAATGTCATGGAACACTTCTACGACAGCATAGGTATGACTATCTTGATTCTGTCATAAAATTGTCATGGATGTACATGCATGACAAAAAGCGCGACCTACTGTGACAAACATGTATCATCCTGGAAGTGTATTTTTTTGTAGTGGAGTTACGGGTAAAAAGTTGTAGCCCGACGAAGTTCAGGGACCAATCTGTAAAATAACTTCTACAAAACAGGCCCCAGAGCTGAAAAACATAAAGCGCTTTTCGAAGAATACGTTTTCCAGAGAAGAAAACGTAATCCTACCCAAAACAGAACCAGAATACGCTTTCTGGAGATGTAGGCGTATTCCTGGAACTGCGCTTCCACTTATCCAGCTGGACAGGAGGTCGCGGGCGATGATAGGTGGGTCCCGCCTCGCCTTCTCTCCTCCCGCTCCTCCTCTACTTCTTCCCGATGGCGAACAGAGGCCGGGACGAGGCCGAGCACTCCGGTGATGACTGACAGCGCTACAGGCGATCATTTGCCACGCTTCAACCGCCAGCGAGCTCGGGGAGACGAGGCAAATCCATTCCGCTTTGTCATGGAGCTCGGGGAGGGCTTATACGAGGGGGGCTTCGATGCTGGCGGGCAGTGGCTCGGGTGGAGTTGGGCTACGGGGATGCGAGGCACTCCGGCGAGGGGCAAATAGGTGGTAAGGATCAAAGGGTCGAGGGGACTCCTCTGGTGAAGGAATGAGGGAAGGAGGGGGCCGGCTTCGAGTGAATTTAGGCCGAGGCCGATGCGGGCATGGCGGCCATGGAAGGAACCAGAGAGCTCTTTGAGCTCGTTTGGGAGGTCGGGGAGGCAGCTAGGAGTGCGTGAGGTCGAGTGGTGAAGAGAAACGCGCTCGGGGTGGCCTTATACATGTAGAGGGGGAGGAGGCCAGGCGTGTGCACGCGCATGAGATCGAAGGTAGACGATGGGGAAGGCATAGGGGAGAGCGCACAGGGTAGAGGTGGCCAAGGGAGCACGGGGAGGAAGCGGCTGAGGCACGGATAGGGCTGGTCGGCTATAGTGCTCCCATGGGCGCTCATTGTTCGGCGATGGGGACGGCTCACCGGGGAAGAAGACGGAGGGGGCAATGGCTTCGCGGGAACGGCGACAACACAGAGAATACGCTAGTCATGCCCGTGCTCGCTGGAACGACGAGCAACAGAGGGTCCCGAAGCAAAACGACGCTCTGGACGCGGCCATAGCATGCCAAAACGGTGGTCACCACCAATACTAGCACGAAGAGGAAAAGGGAGGCTGCGAGGAGTTTTCAGGTGACTAGTCCCTGCATAATAGAGGCCAAGGGAGTTGATGGATCGACAAAAGGAGCTGATGACCCACAAGTATAGGGGATCTATCGTAGTCCTTTCGATAAGTAAGAGTGTCAAACCCAACGAGGAGCAGAACAAAATGATAAGCGGTTTTTAGCATGGTATTCTCTGCAAGCACTAAAATTATAGGTAACAGATAGTTTTGTGATAAGATAACTGGTAACGAGCAACAAGTAACAAAAGTAAATAAAGTGCAGCAAGGTGGCCCAATCCTTTTTGTAGCAAAGGACAAGCCTGGACAAATTCTTATATAGAGAAAAGCGCTCCCAAGGACACATGGGAATTATCGTCAAGCTAGGTTTCATCATGATCATATGATTCGCGTTCGGTACTTTGATAATTTGGTATGTGGGTGGACCGGTGCTTGGGTGATGTCTTTACTTGGACAAGCATCCCACTTATGATTAACCTCTATTGCAAGCATCCGCAACTACAACAAAAGTATTAAGGTAAACCTAACCATAGCATGAAACATGTGGATCCAAATCAGCCCCTTACGAAGCAACGCATAAACTAGGGTTTAAGCTTCTGTCACTCTAGCAACCCATTATCTACTTATTACTTCCCAATGCCTTCCTCTAGGCCCAAATAATGGTGAAGTGTCATGTAGTCGACGTTCACATAACACCACTAGAGGAGAGACAATATACATCTCATCAAAATATTGAACGAATACCAAATTCACATGACTACTAATAGCAAGACTTCTCCCATGTCCTTAGGAACAAATGTAACTACTCACAAAGCATATTCATGTTCATAATCAGAGGGGTATTAATATGCATATAGGATCTGAACATATGATCTTCCACCAAATAAACCTACTAGCATCAACTACAAGGAGTAATTAACACTACTAGCAACCCACGGGTACCAATCCTAGGCTTAAAGACAAGAATTGGATACAAGAGATGAACTAGGGTTTGAGAAGAGATGGTGCTGGTGAAGATGTTGATGGATATTGCCCCCCTCCCGATGAGAGGATCGTGGGTGATGACGATGGCGATGATTTCCCCCTCCCGGAGGGAAGTTTCCTCGGCAGAATAGCTTCGCGAGAGCCCTAGATTGGTTCCGCCAAGGTTCCGCCTTGTGGCGGCGGAGTCTCGTCCCGAAAGATGGCTTATGATTTTTTTCCTCATCGAAAGACTCTATATAGCAGAAGATGGCTATCGGAGGGCCACCAGGGGGCCCACGAGGCAGGGGCCGCGCCCAGGGGGGTAGGGCGCGCCCCAACCTCGTGGGCAGGGTGTGACCCCCCTGGTGAACTTCTTGCGCTTAGTATTTTTTATATATTCTGAAAATGACTTCCGTGAAGTTTCAGGACTTTTGGAGCTGTGCGGAATAGGTCTCTAGTATTTGCTCCTTTTCTACCCAGAATACCAGCTGCCGGCATTCTCCCTCTTTATGTAAACCTTGTAAAATAAGAGAGAATAGGCATAAGTATTGTGACATAATGTGTAATAACAGCCCATAATGCAATAAATATCGATATAAAAGCATGATGCAAAATGGATGTATCAACTCCCCCAAGCTTAGACCTCGCTTGTCCTCAAGCGATAGACGAAATCGAATAATATGTCCACATTTTAGAGATAGAAGTGTCGATAAAAATAAAATACGGACATGAGGGCATCATGATCATTCTTAGAACAACAACTTATATGATTATTGTCATATGATCTCTTATTCCAAAGTAACAATTCAATCACAATTTCAATTATGAATCATAAACTTCATTGAAAACTAACATACTATAATCTTGGTCATTGAAGCAATTGCAATTTATCATAACATAGGAAAGAGTCAATATAAGAGCTTTTCAGCAAGTCCACATACTCAACAATCATATAGTCTTCCACAATTGCTAACACTCACGCAATACTAATGGGTATGGAGTTTTAATCGTACACATAGAAGGATAGGGGCTTACAGTTTTGCCTCCCAATGTTTTACCTCAAGGGTAATGTCAACAATAATAGTTCATGAAAACTCACATCCAATTAGCCATATATACCGAGATCTTTCCAAACTATGAGGTGCTTGCCAAAAGATAAAAATTTAAAAAGGAAGGGTGAAGATCACCAAGACTCTTATGCAAGGTAGGAGATAAAAGTAAAAGATAGGCCCTTCGCAGAGGGAAGCATAGGTTGTCATGCGCTTTTATGGTTGGATGCACAAAATCTTAATGCGAAAGAACGTCACTTTATATTACCACTTGTGATATGGACCTTTATTATGCAGTCTGTCGCTTTTATTTCTTCCATATAACACGATCGTATAAAGCTTATTTTCTCCCACACTAATAAGTCATACATATTTAGAGAGAAATTTTTATTGCTTGCACCGATGACAACTTACTTGGAGGATCTTACTCAATCCATAGGTAGGTATGGTGGACTCTTATGGCAAAACTGGTTTAAGGGTGTTTGGAAGCACAAGTAGTATATCTACTTGGTGCAAAGAATTTGGCTAGCATGAGGGGGAAAGGCAAGCCCAATCATGTTGGATGATCCATGACAATATAATTTATCTCAGATGTAAGAAAACATAACCCATTATGTTGTCTTCCTTGTCCAACATCAACTCTTTAGCATGTCATATTTTAATGAGTGCTCACAATCATAAAAGATGTCCAAGATAGTATATTTATATGTGAAAACCTCTCTTTCTTTATTACTTCCTATTAATTGCAACGATGACCAAAACTATGTTTGCCAACTCTCAACAACTTTTATTCATCATACTTTTATATGTGAGCTCATTACTCTCCATAAGATCTATATGATCTCCTTTATTTATTTTTATTCTTTCACTTTTATTTTATTCACTCAAGATCATGGCAAAATAATCAAGCCCTTGACTCAACGCTAATCTTTATTATATATAGCTCCCGGACTCGATTACATAGAAGGATCATAAAAGCAAAACTCACAACTAGATCATACTAAAACTTTATTCAACTTGATCAAGATATTACCAAAAGGATCGAACTAAGAAAAAAGGTAAAGATAGAAGTGATGGTGATACGATACCGGGGCACCTCCCCCAAGCTTGGCAGTTGCCAAGGGGAGTGCCCATACCAGATACTCAGTTCTTCTTTGTTGGTGAAGAAGGTAGAGTTGTTGATGGATAGTCGCACATCAAGCATAGGAGGTCCTCCAACTTGCGGATAATGCCCTTGAGTGCGATGATATGCTCCTTCAACAAAAAATTTTCATGTGTGAGATACTTATTTTGTATACGAGCTAACTCAATCGTCTTGAAAGCTTCGATCTCAGTTGGGGTAAGAAGATTGTGATCAAGTTGAAGGATGTCTTCTGTTTCCGGAACTTGGTTCTCCGTAGCCTTCTTGATCCCTCCATCCTTGTTGATCTCCATGGGTTCTTCTCTCTTCAGCTCTATCTTCATTAGCCAAGCATCGCTACCCTCACTGTTGGAGGAGGAGGGAGACGACATGACGCTTGGCTTTGACAACCCTGGTAGAAAACAGCTCGAAACAAGAACATGAAATTTTTGCGTGATACGGTGGTCAAAACCTCTGGGAGATTATATAATGAATTTTTACCGACCAAAATACGTAATGTGTAAGAAAACGGAGTCCGGAGAGCACAGAGGTGCCCACGAGGTAGGGCCGCGCCCAGGGGGTAGGGCGCGCCCTCCACCCTTGTGGAGCCCTCGTGTCCTTCCCAGACTGCTTCTTATTTTTCTATTTTTATAAAGATTCCAAAACGGAAGAAAATTGCCATTAGAACTATTTTAGAGTCGGTTTACTTACCGTACCACATACCTATTCCTTTTTGGAGTCTGAAACATTCCGGAAAGTGTCCCTTATGTATTCCTTCGGGGTTATGGTTTCAATAACATTGGTTTCAACATTTATAGGATTAGCTGAGATATAATGTTTAATTCTTTGACCGTTCACCACCTTCGGATTTGTGCCTTCGAAGTTGTTGATATTTATGGCACCGGAACGATAGAGCTCCTCGATAACGTAAGGACCTTCCCATTTAGAGAGAAGATTTCTTGCAAAAAACCTTAAACAAGAGTTGTATAGCAATACATAATCACCTACATTAAACTCACGCTTTTGTATTATTTTGTCATGCCATCTTTTAACTTTTTCTTTAAATAATTTGGCATTCTTGTAGGCTTGGGCTCTCCATTCATCGAGTGAGCTAATGTCAAATAACCTCTTCTCACCGGCAAGTTTGAAATCATAATTGAGCTCTTTAATAGCCCAATAAGCCTTATGTTCTAGTCCAAGAGGTAAGTGACATTCTTTTCCATAGACCATTTTATATGTAGACGTACCCATAGGATTTCTATATGCAGTTCTATAGTCCCATAATGCATCATCAAGTTTCTTGGACCAATTCTTTCTAGATCTATTAACAGTCTTTTGCAAAATTAATTTGATTTCTCTATTGCTAAATTCTACTTGACCACTAGACTGTGGGTGATAAGGAGATGCAATTCTATGATTAACATCATATTTAGCAAGCATTTTACGAAAAGCACGAAGAATAAAATGTGAACCACCATCGGTGTTTAAATATCTAGGGACTCCAAGTCTGGGAAAAATAACTTCCTTAAGCATCTTAATAGAGGTGCTATGATCAGCACTACTAGTTGGAATAGCTTCTACCCACTTAGTAACATAATCAACAAAAACTAAAATATGTGTGTATCCATTGGAGGCAGGAAAAGGTCCCATATAATCAAAACCCCAAACATCAAATGGTTCAATAACAAGTGAATAATTTATATGCATTTCTTGATGTCTACTAATATTACCAATTCTTTGACATTCATCACAAGATACAACAAACTTACGGGCATCCTTGAAGAGAGTAGGCCAATAAAAACCGGATTGCAATACCTTATGTGTAGTTCTATCTCCAGCAGGCTGTCCTCCATAAGCTTCGGAGTGACACTTGCGTAGGATCTGTTCATGTTCATGCTCAGGTACACAACATCTAATAACACCATCTACTCCTTCTTTATAAAGATGTGGGTCATCCCAAAAGTAATGTCTCAAATCATAGAAAAACTTTTTCTTTTGCTGGTATGTCAAACTAGGTGGTATAAATTTAGCAACAATATAATTAGCATAATCATCATACCATGGAGCAGTACGAGAAGCATTTATGACATTTAATTGTTCATCAGGAGAGCTATCATCAATAGGTAGTGGGTCATCAAGAACATTCTCTAGCCTAGACAAGTCGTCTGCAACGGGGTTCTCCGCTCCCTTTCTATCAATAATATGCAAATCAAATTCTTGTAGCAAGAGAACCCATCTAATAAGTCTAGGTTTAGCATCTTTCTTTTCCATAAGATATTTAATAGCAGCATGATTCGTGTGAATAGTTACTTTAGAATCAAAAATATATGGTCTGAACTTATCACAAGCAAATACAACTGCTAAGAATTCTTTTTCAGTAGTGGCATAATTTCTCTGAGCATTTTCTAGAGTTTTACTAGCATATTGAATAACATTTAATTTCTTATCAACTCTTTGCCCTAGGACAGCACCTACAGCATAATCACTAGCATCACACATAATTTCAAAGGGTAAATTCCAATCAGGTGGCTGAACAATAGGTGCAGAGATCAATGCTTTCTTAAGTATTTCAAATGCTTCTACGCAATCATCATCAAAAACAAATGGTATATCTTTTTGTAATAAATTAGTCAGAGGCCGAGAAATTTTTGAGAAGTCCTTAATGAACCTCCTATAAAAACCGGCATGACCAAGGAAACTTCTTATACCTTTGATGTCATTGGGACATGGCATATTTTCAATAGCATCAACATTAGCTTTATCAACTTCAATACCTCTTTCAGAAACTTTATGCCCCAAGACAATACCTTCATTAACCATAAAGTGGCACTTCTCCCTATTCAAGACAAGGTTAGTTTCTTCACATCTCTGCAAAACTCGATCAAGGTTGCTTAAGCAATCATCAAAAGAGGATCCATAGACGGAGAAATCGTCCATGAAAACCTCACAAATCTTTTGAAAAAAGTCAGAAAATATAGCCATAATGCATCTTTGGAAGGTAGCAGGTGCATTACATAAACCAAAAGGCATACTCTATAAGCAAAAGTACCGAACGGGCAAGTAAAAGTGGTCTTAGATTGATCCTCAGCCAACACAGGTATTTGAGAGAAACCAGAATAACCATCTAGAAAGCAAAAATGTGTATGTTTGGATAATCTTTCTAGCATTTGATCAATAAAAGGTAAGGGGTGATGATCTTTTTTAGTAGCCATATTTAATTTGCGGAAATCAATTACCATCCTATAACCTGTAATAATTCTTTGCGGAATCAATTCATCTTTATCATTAGGAACGACGGTAATACCTCCATTTTTAGGGACACAATGGACATGACTTACCCACTGACTATCAGCAACGGGATAAATTATACCTGCATCAAGGAGCTTTAGTATTTCCTTTCTTACCACTTCTTTCATCTTAGGATTCAGTCGTCGTTGGTGATCACGAACTGGTTTGACATCTTTCTCCAAATTTATTTTGTGTTGACATAGTGTGGGACTAATGCCCTTAAGATCATCGAGAGTATATCCAATAGCAGCACAGTGCTTCTTCAAAGTTTTCAATAATCTCTCTTCTTCATGCTCTAAAAGGTTAGCACTAATAATAACATGATATATCTTTTTCTCATCAACATAAGCATATTTAAGAGTATCAGGTAACGGTTTGAGCTCAAACACGGGATCACCCTTGGGTGGAGGAGGATCCCCTAGGATTTCGAAAGGCAAATTGTGTTTCAGGATGGGTTCTTGTTTAAAGAATAATTCCTCTATTTCCCTTCTTTCATTCATAAACGTATCATTTTCATGGTCTAGCAGATATTGTTCTAAAGGATCACTAGGAGGCACAGCAATAGAAGCAAGACCAATAATTTCATCTTTACTAGGCAATTCCTCTTCACGGTGTTGTCTACGAAATTTAGAGAAATTAATTTCATGAGACATATCACCTAAACCAATAGTAACAACATCCTTTTTGCAATTTATCTTAGCATTAACTGTGTTCAAGAAGGGTCTACCCAATATAATTGGACAAAAGCTATCTTGTGGGGAACCAAGAACAAGAAAATCAGAAGGATATTTAGTTTTCCCACACAAGACTTCAACATCTCTAACAATTCCCATTGGTGAAATAGTATCTCTATTGGCAAGTTTAATTGTGACATCAATATCTTCTAACTCAGCAGGTGCAATATCATGCATAATTTCTCTGTATAAGTAAATAGGTATTGCACTAGCACTAGCACCCATATCACACAAGCCATGATAACAATGATCTCCTATTTTAACAAAAATAACAGGCATGCCTACCACAGGTCTATGTTTATCTTTAGCACAAGGTTTTGCAATTCTAGCAGTCTAATCACAGAAATAAATAGCATGCCCATCAATATTATCAGACAAGAGATCTTTAACAATAGCAATATGAGGTTCAACTTTAACTTGCTCAGGAGGTGTATAAGTTCTAATATTGCTTTTACGAACCACAGTTGAAGCTTTAGCATGATCTTTTATCCTAACAGGAAAAGGTGGTTTCTCAACATAAGCAGTAGGAACAATAGGATCATTATAAGTGACAGTCTTTTCTTCAACTTTAATAGGTGCAGCTACTTTTACTTCTATGGGAGGATGATATTTAAACCACTTCTCCCTAGGGAGATCAACATGAGTAGCAAAAGATTCACAGAATGAAGCTACTATTTCAGAGTCAAGTCCATATTTAGTGCTAAATTTACGGAAATCATCGGTATCCATAAAAGATTTAACACAATCAAACTTAGGTGTCATACCTGACTTCTTACCTTCGTCGAGGTCCCAATCTTCAGAGTTGTGTTTAATTCTTTCCAATAAATCCCATTTGAATTCAATAGTCTTCATCATAAAAGAGCCAGCACAAGAAGTATCGAGCATGGTGCGATTGTTATCAAAAAGCTGAGCATATAAATTTTTTTAATAATTATTTCTCTTGGAAGTTCATGATTGGGGCATGAATATAATATTGATTTAAGCCTCCCCTAAGCTTGAGCGATGCTTTCTCCTTCACGAGGCCAAAAATTATATATATAATTGCGATCACGATGAACAAGATGCATAGGATAAAACTTCTAATGAAATTCCAATTTCAATCGTTTGTAGTTACATGATCCCATATCATCACATATCCTATACCATGTCAATGCGTCTCCCTCCAAAGATAAAGGGAAGACCTTCTTATTGATAACATCATCGGGCATACCTACAAGCTTAAATAATCCACAAACTTCATCCACATACATTAGGTGCTCATCGGGATGTAATGTTCCATCTCCTACAAAACATTTAGCTAGCAGTTTTTCTATCATACCCGAAGGAATCACAAAGTAGACATTTTCATTTTCAGTAGGTTCAGTAGGTTGAGGAGAAACTCTTTGCTCTACTGGTCGGGGTGAACATACCCCGAACAAGCCCCTCATAGGATTACTTTCCATAGTAACAAGTGACAGTAAATTTCAGCACACTATATAAATTTTTCCTTACCAAATTCCACCTACCAAAGGCGCTTCACTCCCCGCCAACGGTGCCCGAAAAGAGTCTTGATGACCCACAAGTGTAGGGGATCTATCATAGCCCTTCCGATAAGTAAGAGTGTCGAACCCAACGAGGAGCAGAAGGAAATGATAAGCGGTTTTCAGCAAGGTATTCTCTGCAAGCACTGAAATTATAGGTAACAGATAGTTTTGTGATAAGATAATTGGTAACGAGCAACAAGTAACAAAAGTAAATAAAGTGCAGCAAGGTGGCCCAATCCTTTTTGTAGCAAAGGACAAGCCTGGACAAATTCTTATATAGAGAAAAGCGCTCCCGAGGACACATGGGAATTATCGTCAAGCTAGGTTTCATCACTACCATATGATTTGCGTTCGGTACTTTGATAATTTGGTATGTGGGTGGACCGGTGCTTGGGTGCTGTCCTTACTTGGACAAGCATCCCACTTATGATTAACCTCTATTGCAAGCATTCGCAACTACAACAAAAGTATTAAGGTAAACTAAACCATAGCATGAAACATATGGATCCAAATCAGCCCCTTACGAAGCAACGCATAAACTAGGGTTTAAGCTTCTATCACTCTAGCAACCCATCATCTACTTATTACTTCCCAATGCCTTCCTCTAGGCCCAAATAATGGTGAAGTGTCATGTAGTCGACGTTTACATAACACCACTAGAGGAGAGACAACATCCATCTCATCAAAATATTGAACGAATGCCAAATTCACATGACTACTAATAGCAAGACTTCTCCCATGTCCTCAGGAACAAATGTAACTACTCACAAAGCATATTCATGTTCATAATCAGAGGGGTATTAATATGCATATAGGATCTTAACATATGATCTTCCACCAAATAAACCAAGTAGCATCAACTACAAGGAGTAATTAACACTACTAGCAACCCACAAGTACCAATCCTAGGCTTATAGACAAGAATTCGATACAAGAGACGCACTGGGGTTTGAGAGGAGATGATGCTGGTGAAGATGTTGATGGAGATTGACCCCCTCCCGATGAGAGGATCGTTGGTGATGACAATGGCGATGATTTCCCCCTCCCAGAGGGAAGTTTCCCCAACAGAACAACTCCCCTAGAGCCCTAGATTGGTTCCGCCAAGGTTCCGACTCGTGGCGGCGGAGTCTCATCCCGAAAGCTGGCTTATGATTTTCTTTGCTCATCATAAGACTTGATATAGCAGAAGATGGCCATTGGAGGGCCACTAGGGGGCCCACGAGGTAGGGGGCGCGCCCAGGGGGTAGGGCACGCCCCCACCCTCGTGGGCAGGATGTGGCCCCCTGGTGAACTTCTTGCACTCAGTAATTTTTATATATTCTGAAAATGACTTCCATGAAGTTTCAGGACTTTTGGAGCTGTGCAAAATAGGTCTCTAATATTTGCTCCTTTTCCAGCCCAGAATCCCAGCTGCCGGCATTCTCCCTCTTTATGTAAACCTTGTAAAATAAGAGAGAATAGGCAGAAGTATCGTGACATAATGTGTAATAACAACCCATAATGCAATAAATATCGATATAAAAGCATGATGCAAAATGGACCTATTAGGAGCCAAGGAGAGCAGTGTGGAATCGCTGCAAGTTTGCTGCATCAAACTTGGATGTGCACTGCTGATCAATAGGAACTTGGTTTGGTCAAATGGTGTTTTCCGGGGTGTTTAGGATAGGAAGGACTACAATCCTGTGAATTTTGGATGGAAATGGACCGATATTTAATGCACTTGCTTGACAACTGCTAAATTTGGTCCAGAAACTTGATCAGGAAGGTGCACTCACATAGAGTGTCAAGTTGAGCCAAAACTGGGCAAGGTAGAGTTATTTGATCATATGAAGATGCTGAAAAAGGTTTCATACCATTTGGATAAACCAAAATGGTACTCCCTTCACAAACATTTCCACTAACCAGAAAATTGCAAAAATTCTAGAGGAAAATTGGCTAAATGGAATATGCCCAAATTGGGTGGAGATAGGTTATATGGATAAGAGAAGGCCTAGAAAAATTTTCAGCAATAATGGAGCAATATAAAATATACTTGCTTCATTAACTTAAAATTTGGACAGAAACAAAGATTTGAAGCCATGCTCACATGGATGCATTCATGAGCTCAAATCTTATGGAGAGCATTTATTTGATGATATGAAAGACCATGCAAAAATTCAAATCAATTGGATTAACCTAGCTAGTACTTCCTTAGCAACCAATTCCCTCAGACATGAACTTTGAAAAATTGCTCAGGAATATTTACTAGGAAAATTAAGTTAAAATTTGTCATGAGGCAGTTATTTGGACATCAAAAGATGTCCAAGAAGTTTGGAGTCAATTGGGCAAAGATAAATGGCACTTGCTTCACAATCTTCCATTTAGGACGGAATAGGGAAATAATTATTTGAGGATGACGGGAAACATGGCCAATGAAATATTTTGCCATATTTGAGAAATATATGACCCAAACAATTTATGAGAACTATTTGGGAATTTTAGGAGTGATGGAAATATAGGTTGCTTCACAACCTACGACAAATTGAGTTATTCCTTTAATAGAAAAGGAATATTCCCAATAAAAAGAATATTGGGATTTGGGCTAGGATGAAAATGGAAAGTTCCAGGAAAGGATTTGGGTATGACAAGACACTCTGGAAGAAAATAAGAGTTCATCTTCTTTAGTTTCCAGAAAACAAAGCCACGGAAAAAGAAAACCCAGGCAAAAACCTCAAAAAACAAAAGAAAAATAAAGGGCCAAAAATCAGGCTGTTACAAACCTTACCCTCTTAAAGAAATCTCGTCCTCGAGATTTGGTTGCTCAGGGGACAAGTATGAATATACTGACTTAAGGAAACCGTTTCCAACTCGGGTCTCCTTTTTCCTTTATTGTTGTTCCCACTAAATTTTTACTTGACTCGCTCTGGGTGGTCTTATTCACTATATCCATATTCTGACAGATCTTACCTGGCTTGTTCATGCTTATACTGGCTCCAATTATTTTCATATTCGTTGACTTAGCTGAGATTCCATGACTGAAATATGTGTCTGTCTCACAAATCCGAGACTGATTTCCGATGGGTGCGTCGTCCAGCACTGACAACCATTCATGAAGTTGTGGCCACATTTTCCTGGAGAACACCCAAGCTCTGACTCCTTATATTGGCTTTCTTCACTGAATGCAGGTCCGTTGGTTCCAAATTGTGAGTTGAGGCATAACCGTTTCCTGACAGATTCTGTCCAATTGCAGAAGTTTCTGAATCATCTTAACTAGCTCCACCTTCGGGAGTATCAGATCCGTTCCAAATATTCGACTATCGCTTGCCGGGGCCAGCATGAAGGGGTACGATCTTACATGATAATATCCGCAGACTCGACTGACAGTGGTTCTGGCAGAAGAATTTGGCTCATGACAGGCTATCCTTCGATAATCCTCATAAGTGAGGGCACATGCCTTAAGACTGTTACTCGACATCCTGATTATTCTTTCTGTCGGCATATCCATTGGGATAGTAGGTTGTGCAATGCTTTACCACAGTTGTTAGAGTCACACTATTGATTTGACCTTTGGTATGACTTTGCAGATTCGGATATTTGATACTGACAAATCTTAGGTGAATATCCATGGTGATTCATACTGACTCAGACTGTCCGGGTATCTGCACCATGTGGGTCTTGCAACCATTTTTATACCTGCATCACCGGTCTTGCTACTCCATTACTGCTTTTCTTGTCTGGATCCTTGGCTGAAAGAGCTCGGTCATATTGCTTCTTCGTGTGACCATGGATTCTGTCGGGTGCAATATTCAGACATGCGTACTCTTATCCTCATTTCCTGACACGGTATCATTATTCAAATTGCCGGTTCATCACCTCTCAAGTTCTGACCGTAGGAAAATGATCATCTAAACCCTTTCAAGAACTTGGCAAATAAATCAGTAGCCACCAGAACGGTCTTTACAACTCAGATCTGGGACATTACTGTGATAACTCAACCACGGCTCAGGACGGCTGAAAAGCAGATCAGAACATGATACTGGGTCGATAAGAAGAAACTGGCAGCTCCCTAAAATAGCCAAAAGAAGCTATAGGGCTACTGTCACAAAAAGAAACTCAACGGCTGTATGAGATGGCCGAAAAGCAGCTCAGAACTCATGATAGTCGTTGAAGAGAGAAATGAAAATCGGCATCTACCCCGGATAGCTAAAAACGGCTTAGATCACAGGCGTGGTGCCGTTACTCGAGAAAGAAGACAAGGGCTCATCAAGATCATCTTCTAGGTTCACGAGTACTTGTACTGAGCTCATTCCTTTGTCACACTATGGTGTATAGCTGGCTTCCTTCTTTTAACAATCCTCATGTGCCTGTCAAATCTGCTTTCGAGTGACTTGCAAGACCATGCTGGTATGCTGACCGCTATACTGTCATATACTGTCAATATTGCTCATAGCTTATCTTCATGATCATTTCTGCTATGAAGTGTGCACACTGAGGCAAACCTGATTATCCGTATCACGGTCGGATATCCCCAGATCTCAATGCAGTCGGGGAGAATTCCATACTGATGCAAACTTGATATTGACAGTCCATCCAGAATTTCTTTCGCATTTAGACAAGATATTCCAATTTCACTGCAGTCTGCTGATAATTCCATTCTATTTAGCTGAGCTTCCAAACATTTGAACTGCTTGCTGATTCTTCGGGTCCGGTGTCGGTTGACGACCAACTTTAATAAGGGGAAAATTTGTAACACCGAAGGCCCAAAGAAAGAAACAAAATAAATGACGAAAACAAAAGCACACAAGCATACTAATAATGTAAAGCAATCAACACATATTACTGCTACTCACACAATAATATGCATGCACACCTAAGCACACAATAGTCGCTGAAGCTCTAGTACTACGGTCTAATATGTTGTGGCGGTGTGCACGAAAGTGAGACTGTGTGCGGAAAGAGTTGGCGTAACCAAGGCTACACCAAGCGCTGGCTGAGCACCAGTCGCAACCGGATGGATACAGAGGCAAGGAGGGACTTGACAATCATGCAGCAAGACACGGAGGTGACGACTACATCATCATCAAGCGTACGAAAGGGAATCGTACATGTCCAAAGAGCGAGATGATAGGGCAAACTAGGGTAGGAAAAACAAGGCTTACTGGCATTGCCCTCTTCTGATGACAAAGATTAGTAAGGGTTGCAAAAGGGACGAGATGGAGGGCACGATTCGGGATAGAGACACGTCTATCACTAAAATGATTTGGGTGGAGGAAAAGATATTGACGCAATACCTGAGCATAACTCCTGCAAATGGTGTCTGGAACACTTGGTACCAGGGCATCACTCTGCTGGGACAGAGATAATGCTGAACACCGAAGAGTAGGCATGCAAAGAAAGAGGGTGTAGGTAGTGGATCGAAAGCGATGCCACCTACACTCACAAGATTAACCGTTAGCGACAAGATAATAATCTATATGCATGCTATGCAACAAACAAATGCAGCAATCAAGTGCAACAAACCAATGGGGCTCTATACTACCGCATTCTAGAATTCACGCGGGCTAGGGCATCCTACAGCCAGACCTGCTCTGATACCAAGCCTGTGGCACCCCGGCTCAGAGAAACCGAAACACCCCGTATTACAGCCAAGAGATCAAGGAGAAGTCTTCTGGAATACGACACTACTTAGCATAGAACAACTTAGCTCTTTATTACAATCTATATGGGTACAGGGGGATTACATCGTCACGGCGACACTACGCCTGCCACTGTTGCTCCATGCAAGCAGCAGAACAACACAATGCAGCGGAACAACGACGGCGGTGGTGAACTCCACTCCGCAGGGACTCTGGCTGGAACGCTTATCCTATCTCACAAACAAGGAATCCACGGCAAACAAGCAGTCATATCCGGCATGACCTGCAAACTGGCATGACACGCCAGGTCAGTACATTGAATGTACCTGCAAGCTCACAGCAACCAAAGCAATCAAGAAAAACAATAGCATGGGAATTACAGATTATTAAGCAATGATGAACAAGATGCTATTAGAACAACATGGCATGTACAGCATGATACATCTAGAACAATACGAGCATGGCATAAACATATGAACATGATGAGACTATCATGCAATATGATAAAACTATCATGCACCAACTTACTCTGCTCGGGTTACATCGTAACCATCACCTGCATTACTTACCATCACGGACATCACTCGATCATCTCAGGATCCAATCAAGCTTTCTATTAACAATACCGTAGTAATCATTTATGACCACAACGAGCTTGACCTTTACCCTTGACTTTCGCATAACATAACGAATATAAAACAAGTTGGTAATCACGATACCATAGTGATCCTCTCTCGATCACATAAATATCAACCAACTTCTTTCATCATCGAACCAAGGTTGTTATTAAGCACATTATTATTATTGTTAACCCATAGTGTGACCGATACGAACTTGGCCCATATCCGGGAGCATGACTATCGATAGATTTAACACACACACACACACTCTATAGAGGTTAGCACATTGTACCCACACCACGGAACCCATGGCCTTCGGGTGGACCAACGGCGTTCTGACAAAACCGTCCTACTGCCATGACACTCTCCTGGCCACTCTGACCAACTCCGCTATGGGCTAAGTCCTGGGTGGCCCCGTGCCTACCAGAGGCACCAACGGCCACCATCATGGCAAAATGGTCCCAAACGGTGATAAGGGTCCTTACAAAACAATGGGAACACAAGGCTTATGCCATCCTACCTCGCCAAGGTAGCGCCCGCGCATAACCTTCCCTCGCGGGAGGCACCGGCAAGAGGCATGACAATAGACCCAGTTAGGACCCCCCCCCATGAGGTAAGCGTGGTTGCACTGGTCAGCTCGATATGGTGGCACCATGACTCAGCCAACGGTTGTTCAAGTTCAATTTAATCCGGTTAAACTTGAATGCAATATGCTGAGCCAAGATAAAAATAACATGATGCAACTACAATGCATGAACATGATATTAACTTAAGCATGGGGGTGCATCCCAATCAACGAGCATCACAACAACATTTAACCATTTATCCCTATGAGCATGGCATACTGACGAGCATGGATATCACAACTAGAACACTACCCATAGTATAACATGACCACTAGCATCAACAGTAAATACCATGTAATAACATAATGATAAAACTACCATGCAAGTATTTCATCAACTGGATGCAAAGGAACATGCATAACAATGGTACTTGGAACAGACGATAGTCATGCACCGAATACCATCACCAACATGTATTACTACCAAACGTTGCCAATATTAAAGTAATACTAGCAAGAAGAACATAATAACAGAGTGCAAGAAAACATATCATGACGGTAAACACCGATCCGTAAGCATAACCAAAATAAGGGCGTCAGCAACAAAGAAATCAAGCAGTTATTAAAAATTCAAGTTGGAAACCAATGCTTCTGCATGGCTATCATGCAAATGGTGGTTGTGGCTTGCCTGGGGATGAATAAGGCTCCGGGGAGAAGTGCAGAACGACCGCGGAAAGAATCACCGGAAAAAGTACTCTCTCGGAGGGGGCTGATTAGGGGCAAGGGTAAAATGGTCATTTCCAGTATGTCAAACCATAGTGAAAATAGTACCAAAAGTTCGGGCTCAATGAGACGAAGACGTGGGCGTTGGATTCACCTCATTCGGAGTTACGGGTAAAAAGTTGTAGCCCGACGAAGTTTAGGGACCAATTTGTAAAATAACTTCTACAAACAGGCCCCTGAGCTGAAAAATAGAAAGCGCTTTTCGGGGAATACGTTTTCCAGATAAGAAAACGTAATCCTACCAAAAACAGAACCCTTATACGCTTTCCAGAGACGTAGGCATATTCCTGGAACTGCGCTTCCACTTATCCAGCTGGACAGGAGGTCGCGGTCGATGACAGGTAGGTCCCGCCTTGCCTTCTCTCTCCTCCCGCTCCTCCTCTGCTTCTTCCCGACGGTGAATAGAGGCCGGGATGAGGCTGAGCGCTCCGGCGACGACTGATGGTGTTACATGCCATCATTTGCCATGCTTCAACCGTCGGCCAGCCCGGGGAGACCACGCGCATCCATTCCGCTAGGTCATGGAGCTCGGGGAGGGCTGATACGAGGGGGACTTTGATGCAGGCGGGCAGTGGCTCGAGTGCAGTTGGGGGATGCAGGGCACTCCGGCGAGGGGCAAGTAGGTGGTGAGGATCAGAGGGTCGAAGGGACTCCTCTGGTGAAGGAATGAGGGAAGGAGGGGGACGGCTTCGAGTGAATTTAGGTCGAGGCCGATGCGGGCATGGCGGCCATGGAAGGAACCAGAGAGCTCTTTGAGCTCGTTTGGGAGGTCAGGGAGGCAGCTAGGAGGGCATGAGTTTGAGTGGGGATGAGAAACGTGCTCGGGGTGGCCTTATATAGGCGGAGGGGGAGGAGGCCGGGCGTGTGTCGCTGCGGATGCGTGTCCGGCGCCATGGACTCGTGTGCACACGCATGAGCTCAAAGGTAGACGACAGGGAAGGCACAGGGGGGAGCGCACGGGGCAGAGGCGGCCAAGGGAGCACGGGAAGGAAGCAGCCGAGGCGCGGACAGGGCCGGTTGGCTACATCGCTCCCGTGGGCGCTCACTGTTCGGTGACGGGGACGGCTCACTGGGGAAGAAGACGGAGGGGGCAATGGCTCCACGGGAACGGCGACAATGCAGGGAATACGCTAGACATACCCGTGACGCTATGGACGCGGCCATAGCATGCCAAAACAGTGGTCACCACCAGTACTGGCACGAAGAGGACAAGGGAGGCTGCGAGGAGTTGTCAAGTGACTAGTCCCTGCATAATAGAGGTCGAGGGAGTTGATGGATCGACAAAAGGATCCAAGGAGAGGAGTGTGGAATCGCTACAAGTTTGCTACATCAAATTTGTACGTGCACTACTGATCAACAGGAACTTGATTGGGTCAAATGGTGTTGTCCGGGGTGTTTAGGATAGCAAGGACTACAATCCTGTGAATTTTGGATGGAAATGGACCGATATTTAATGCACTTGCTTAACAATTGCTAAATCTTGTCCAGAAACTTGATCAGGAAGGTGCACTCACATAGAGTGTCAAGTTGAGCTGAAATTTGGCAAGGCAGAGTTATTTGATCATATGAAGATGCTGAAAAAGGTTTCATACCATTTGGATAAACCAAAATGGTATTTCCTTCACAAACATTTCCACTGACCAAAAACTTGCAAAAATTCTAGAGGAAAATTGGCTAGGTGGAATATGCCCAAATTGGGTGGAGATAGGTTATATGGATAAGAGAAGGGCTAGAAATTTTTTCAACAATAATGGAGCAATCTAAAATATACTTGCTTCATTAACTGAAAATTTGGACAGAAACAAAGATTTGAAGGTGTGCTCACATGGATGCATTGCATGAGCTCAAATGTTGTGGAGAAATTTTATTTGATAATATGAAAGACCATGCAAAAATTCAACTCAATTGGATTAACCTAGCTAGTACTTCCTTCACAACCAATTCCCTCAGACAGGAACTTTGAAAAATTGCTCAGGAATATTTACTAGGCAAATTAAGTTGAAATTTGTCATGAGGCAATTATTTGGACATGAAAATGTGTCTAAGAAGTTTGGAGTCAATTGGGCACAGATAAATGGCACTAGCTTCACAATCTGCCATTTAGGACATAATAGGAAAAGAATTATTTGAGGATGATGGGAAACATGGCCAATGAAATATTTTGCCATATTTGAGAAATATATGACCCAAAAGATTTATGAGAATTATTTGGGAATTTTAGGAGTGATGGAAAAGGAATATTGAGTTATTCCTTTAATAGAAAAGGAATATTCCCAATAAAAAGAATATTGGGATTTGGGCTAGGATGAAAATGGAAAGGTCTAGGGAAGGATTTTGGTATGACAAGCCACTCTGGAAGCAAAGAAGAGTTCATCTTCTTCAGTTTCCAGACCACCAAGCCATGAAAAAGAGAACCCAGACAAAAACCGCACAAAAACAAACAAAAAAAGGGCCAAAAATCAGGTTGTTACAAACCTTACCCCCTTAAAGAAATCCCGTCCTCGAGATTTGGTTGCTTAGGTAACAAGTATGAATATACTGACTTAAGGAAACTGTTTCCAACTCAGGTCTCCTTTTTCCTTTATTGTTGTTCCCACTAAATTTTTACCTGACTGGCTCTGGGTGGTCTGATTCACTGTATCCATATTCTAACGGATCTTACCTGGCTTGTTCATGCTTATACTGGCTCCAATTATTTTCATATCCGCTGACTTAGCTGAGATTCCATGACTGAAATATGTGTGTGTCTTAGAAATCCGAGAGTGATTTCCGATGGGTGCGTCATCCAGCACTGACAACCTTTCATGAAGTTGTGGCCACATTTTCCTGGTGAACACCCAAGCTCTGACTCCTTGCATTGGGTTTCTCATTGAATGTAGGTCCTTTGGTTCCAAACTGTGAGTTGAGGCATAACCGTTTCCTGACAGATTCTGTCCCATCACAGAAGTTTCTGAATCATCTTAACTGGCTCCACCTTCTGGAGTATCAGATCGTTCCAAATATTTGACTATCGCTTGCCGGGGCCAGCATGAAGGGGTACGATCTTAGATGATAATATCCGCAGACTTGACTGACGGTGGTTCTGGCAAAAGAATTTGGCTCATGACATGCTATCCTTTGATAATCCTCGGGCACATGCCTCAAGACTGTTACTCAACATCCTGATTATTCTTTCTATCGGCATATCCATGGGGATAGTAGGTTGTGCAATGCTTTACCACAGTTGCTGTAGTCACACTGTTGATTTGACCTTTGGTCTGACTTCGTCGATTCGGATATTTGATACTGACAAATCTTAGGTGATTATCCATGGTGATTCATACTGACTCAGACTGTCTGGATATCTGCACCATGTGGGTCTTGCAACCATTTTCATACCTGCATCACCAGTCTTGCTACTCCATTACTGTTTTCTTGTTTGGATCCTTGGCTGAAAGAGCTCGGTCATATTGCTTCTTCGTGTGACCATGGATTCTGTCGGGTGCAATACTCTGACTTGCGTACTCTTATCCTCACTTCCTGACACAGTAGCATTATTCAAATTGTCGGTTCATCACCTCTCAAGTTCTGACCGTAGGAAAATGATCATCCAAACCCTTGCAAGAAATCGGCAAATAAATCAGTAGCCACCAGAACGGTCTTTACAACTCAGGTTTGGGAAATTACTTTGATAACTCAACCACGGCTCGGGACAGCTAAAAAGCAGCTCAGAACATGAGACCGGGTCGATAAGAAGAAAGTGGCAGCTCCCTAAAATAGCCAAAAGCAGCTATAGGGCTACTGTCACAAAAAGAAACTCAACAACTGTATGAGACGGCCGAAAAGCAGCTCAGAACTCATGACAGTCGTTGAAGAGAGAAATAAAAATCGGCATCCACCCCGGATAGCTAAAAATGGCTCAGATCACAGGTGTGGTGCCGTTACTCGAGAAAGAAGACAATGGCTCATCAGGATCATCTTCTAGGTTCACAGGTACTTGTACTGAGCTCATTCCTTTCTCACACTGTGGTCTATAGCTGGCTTCCTTCGTTTAACAATCCTCATGTGCCTGTCAAATCTGCTTTCAAGTGACTTGCAAGACCTTGGTGGTATGCTAACCGCTTATATATGAAAATCTGATTCCCGAGGCAGACTTGCTTTCTGACTGAACTGTTGCAGTTCTAATTCTTGAGATGTACCGCTATATACTGTCAATATTGCACATGGCTTATCTTCATGATCATTTCTGTGAAGTGTGCACACTGAGGCAAACCTGATTATTCGTATCACGATCAGATATCCCCAGATCTCAATGCAGTCGGCGGAGAATTCCAAACTAATGCAAACTTGATACTGACAGTCCATCCAGGATTTCTTTCGCATTCAGACAAGATATTCCAATTTCACTGCAGTCTACTGATAATTCCATTTTGTTTAGCTGAGCTTCAAAACATTTGAACTCCTTGCTGATTCTTCGGGTCCAGTGTCGGTTGGCGAGCAACTTTAATAAGGGGAAAATTTGTAACGCCGAATGCCCAAAGAAAGATACAAAAGAAACGACGAAAACAAAAGCACACAAGCATACTAATAATATAAAGCAATCAACACATATTACTGATACTCACACAATAATATGCATGCACACCTAAGCACACAATAGTCGCTGAAGCTCTGGTACTACGGTCTAATGTGATGTGGCAGTGTGCACGAAAGTGAGTCTAAGTGATTCATCTTTTCTTTTCTGGAGTTCCAAGTTTTCCTCGGTTATCTCATCACGAAGCTCCATCCAATCAGTTCAAGGCTTCAATATTTTGCACTTCAACCTTCAATTCTTTTATGTTATCATTTCCTATCCGGAGTTCTTTTCAACTTTCCGTCCGTTTGATCATTCTTTTATTACCGGAGTTCTCACGAAGGCTCAACAGAGTTGTTCATTAAGGATTTAATTCATTCTTCAAGTGTTCGTCAACATCCTTGTTGGAGAAGATCAAGCATTCTTCATCGTGCATTCCAAAGTGCAATTCTTTCTACCTTATATTTTGAGGTGGTATTATGTCGTTCTTGACATTTTCCCTTCGTGATTCATGATTCACATGTTGTCAAGAATGAACTATTTTAAATCCATCAATCTCTTCGTTGGAGTTACCTTGGTAAAGATTTCACCTAAAGCCTTCCCTACGGAATGTTGCTAATTGTGGTGCCTATTGATAATCCAAGTTTCCTCTATTCTCCCGGTAAAAGGAGTTTTCATCTCCTTGTTGATCTCAATCCAATTAACTGTTTCCGTTAGTGGCCGGTTGTCACCTCATAATTTTGAGATATTTTCCATAAGCCCACAACAAGCTTATTCTTTTGTTACTTATTTTTCAGCAACTCTATTCAATCCTTCTTTTTAAGGTTGCTCTCTCAAATTCATTTGAGGTAGAACATGATGTTCCTTCTCTGTTCCTTTCATTCCATTCTTTCATTTCTTCCGGAGGCATTGGGATGTTGCTCTCTTCGACCCATCATCTCATTTTGGAAATATCATGTGCTTGTCCTTGCTTATATGTTTAGCCGGAGTGTTGTGTTTTCATTCGAGTTCTTTCATCTTATCAAGTCTTGCATCTCCTTTCAACCGGAGTGCTATTCGAATCTTTTCTTCCTTGTTCCTTATTTATCTTGTTTGAACTAGAGTAGTTTCAGTTCCTTCTTGTCCATTGTGCTCGTCATTCATAGCTTTGCAACCTCCAAGGTTCACATGGTGTTCCTTGTTTCTCTTTTCTACCGGAGTGCTCTCAGTTGTGTTAAACTCTGTTGTGTTCTTCTTTCAAGTTTTCAATCTCTCAAGGTTCATTGGCTTCACTCCTTTGTCAAAGAAGCAACTTTGTCTTACCTCTTCCTCTTTCGTTTCTACCCAGTGCCATCCTTAGATCTTAGGTCGAGATCTCTTGTAAGTGGAGGAGAGTTGTGATTCTCCAAGACTGGCGCTCCAGATGCCTTCCATGGATTTCGAGATTCGTCGTGTGATTTGTTTTGTTTGTTGCATTAATCTTTGCATCATGTGCATTGCATCATGTCATCTTGCACCCCTTTTTAAAAACTCAACTAAATAAATTGTATGGGTCTTCGATCCATTTAAATCGAGGGAAATTCACACTGTGAAATTCTCTTTAAAACATATAAAAGTCTCTCAATGTTATTAGGGAGCTATATTAGATATTCCATTGTTTTGGAATCACCCATAAACCCACTTGCATGTTAAATCCCTTGGCCTTTTCTTCTTCAAGTTTTGACTCTCTAACCTTGCCAATAATTCTTTTACCACTTATCGAGGCTCTTCCTAAATGTTCAACATTTTTTGACACTTCGGAATCCTACTCCTTGTTCAAACCATTTGAATTAAATTCAAATGCATTTCAATTTAAACCTTGCAATCTTGCCCACTCCAATTTTCTTGGAACGAGCACATTTTTGTGAGTCCGGGAAAATTATCCGCATGCACAAATCCTTTCCTTAACCCTCTCTTTATTTTTCTTCTATCTAATTCTTTTCTGCTAAAAAGTATATAAGGGAGAGAAGAGAAGCCCAGCTGGCCACTTGGTCCTCCCAGCAGGTCAGCCCACCTAGGCCCAGTCTCTCTCCCTCGCTAACCCTAGCTCGCAGCCCTGCACCCAGCGCTCGATCTTCTCCCCTCGCGCCGCTAGAACCCCATCCACTCGATCCCCTGTCTCTCCTGCTCGATCCCGATCCCCCGGCTCCCCTCCTTCGTCCATGGCCTCCACCGCCAGACCAACTATGGCCATGGCGTCGTCCCCTCGGCACACGCAATGGCCCTGTAGCTGCTCCCTCTATTCGGCCTCAACCACCGGAGCCACGTCACCTCCCCGCCGTGGCGCCCACACCTCCAGCCGTGCTGCACCAAAAGCGCCTCCGGCGACCTCTTCCTTTGTCGTCGTGCCATCGTTCTGGCCAGCGAGCCCATCTCCTCCGTCCATCCCCGTTGCCCCACTACACCGCCTCTTCCTGCCGGCGAACCACGGTGTCGCCACCATCATTGCGCCCCAATAGCACTCGGCCTCCTCCTCGAGCTCGATACTTCGCCCCATCGCCGCACCTGAGCCTCCTTGTGGCTTGCTACAACCGCGCCGAGCATAAGAGCTCGCGCCCGAGGTCCCTACTTCCTCCCTTCAGGGCACCGGCCTCCTTGCAAGCTGTCGTCGACGGCCTCGCCACTTCAACTCAACAGCAAGTCCGACCGCCGCACGTGTTCCTCCAGGCAGAAGACCCTCGCCTCAACTATCGGCTCCCGCGTACCAGGGCCGCCCTCCTGCCTCCACTAGTAGCCTCCTGCTGCCTGTCGTCTCCATGGCCTTGAGGAGCCACCAAGCTTCCGGTCGTTCTGGCCCTTGCACATCACTGTTGACCCGAGGAGACTAACACCACCAAGTCCAAGGACGATCCCCGAAGATTTTGGACACACCAAGTTCCTCTCTCGTACACGTCAAGTGTACAATGAATCGTGTGCAACTACACGGATTCGCCAAGTACCCCACCGAAAAGACCGATGCCCGAACAAGCACACCGGCTCTGTGGATTTCGGCAAGTCCCTCGACGACTGACGCTTAGTACCACTATGTTTGCCATGTACATCTACACCAAGACTGGACCGACAAGTACCCCAACAACGTGTGTATCTCTATCATCAACCCCATGGACGTCAAGTTCCTCGCCGTGACCCCGATCATCTATGGAGTGTGTACGACTGCGAAACTTGAACCACTACTTCCACTACCGTCGCTGTTACTACTACTTCCACTACCGTTGCGAGAACATCTACTTCCCTCAACGTACTTGATCCATTCCGAAATGCACGCTTCAAAGGTATAACCGCCGAGACATCGCCCGTGGACTGAATGCATGTGTGTTCCATGAGATGCTCGTGTTTGCACCATGTCCGAGTTGTCATTGCACGTTCCTCCTTGTTTTCCATGCCGTCAACCCATGGGAACCCGGTAACCGGGATCACCCCACCATCTTTTGCATGTTTCGCATATCCGCACACTTGCTCTTTTGCACTGGTACCCCAACAAGTTACCGGAACCGGAATGTTGCCGTGGCACCATTTTCGTTGTCATTGTCGTGGCACCCATTTCGTTCCGCCACGGTGACAAATGCTTTGTAACATGCTTATGTCAACATTTTCATAAAATTGCATATACTTGCATATGTCATCCGCATCATGATAACAACATTTAAAATGGTTAAAATTGTTGTTTGCATCAAATTGCTATATGCACATGAGGATTTACCGGAATTTTTATTTGATGTTTCCGTCCTCATTTAAACTTGCCTAAATAGTTGGTTTAATTATGCTTCACCCCTAGCCATGTTTAATATTATTTAATATTGTTGAGTACATAAACGGGAGTTAACTTAATAATTAAATGTGGTGTTTCTCCAATATGCAACTCCTTGCATATTGAGCTCCACTTAACTTGTAGTATTGTTTGTTGCACTTTGCCATGCCATGCCTCATTAAACTGGACATGCATCATACTTGGTTGCGCATCATGTCATGTTTATGTGATGTTTGTTTACCATGATGTTTGCTTCTTTCCGATTCCGCTTCTCCTTGATAGTTCTGGTTACGTTGCGATTGTGAGGATTCGTTCAACTACATTCGTTCGTCTACTTCCTGGATTCGATCTTCTTCCTAGCGGGATTTCAGGCAACATGACCGTCACCTTGGATCTCACTACTATCTTTGCTATGCTAGTTGTCTCGATGATGTCGCTATGTCACGCTACCTACCACTTGTTTATCAAGCCTCCCAAATTTCCATGATAGCTCTAACATTTTTCACCCTTCCTAGGAAATCGTTGTTTGGCTATGTTACCACTTTGCTCAGCCCCTCTTATAGCGTTGCTAGTTGCAGGTGCAGTTGTAGGTTGTTCCATGATGGGACATGGATATCATGGGATATCACAATATCTTTTATTTAATTAATGCACATATATACTTGGTACAGTGTGGAAGGCTCGGCCTTACGCCTGGTGTTTTATTCCACTCATGCCGCCCTAGTTTCCATCATACCGGTGTTATGTTCCTTGATTTTGCGTCCCTAACACGGTGAGGGGTATGGGTCCCTCTTGACAGTTCCCTTTGAATAAAACTCTTCCAGCAAGGCCCAACATTGGTTTTAACATTGCCAAAATAATACTTGAACCTAATAATTAATTGGCATAGGTCATCGTGAACCCGAGGATTTTCTACATAGCAGGGCGGCCAGTGCTGATGGTGTTGGTCCCAAACGGGTAGACTGCGGGGCCACCTCGGGGAAACTCGAGGGCTGGTTTTACTCGTAGGATGTCCCATCCGGACGTGGCCTAAGACGAGATACGTGTGGCTACTATCAGGGTGTCGGCACGCCGGGAGGTCTTGATAGATTAGTTTTACCATTGTCGAAATGTCTTGTGCATCGGGATTCAGAGTCTGATCGGAGGGTCCCGCGATGGAGGATTGTCTCTGCGGATCGTGATCTTGTCATGGGCTAAGTTGGGACACCCCTGCAGGGTTTAATCTTTCGAGAGTCGTGCCCGCGGTTATGTGGCAGATGGGAATTTTTAATGTCCGGTTGTAGAGAACTTGACACCAGATTCGAATTAAAATACACCAACCGTGTGCGTAACTGTGACGGTCTCTTTTCGAATGAGTTCGAGAAGAGAACACGTTGGGGTTATGTTTGAACGTAAGTAGTTCAAGATCACTTATTGATCATTACTAGTTTGCCACCGTTCGCGTAGTTTCTCATCTTACTCTTGTACTTGTATGTTAGCCACCATTAATGCTTAGCCGCTTGCTGCAACCTCACCACTTATCCCTTCCATACCCATTATGCTTTGCGGAGTCCTCATGGCTCAAAGTTTACTACAACAATAGTTGCAGGTACAGGTAATGCGATGCTCATGACGTGAGAGCGATGCTTGATTGCTTTTGGAGTTCTTCTTCTTCTTTGATCAAGGGCTTAGGTTCCGGGTCGGGGAACCTGGGATTAGGAGGGTGGATGTCATTCTTCTTTTTCGTTTAATTTCATTCGTAGTCGGATCGTGCTCTTCTGTATGATGGTTGCTATGTATTGATGTATTATTTTATGAATGGTGTAACTAGTGGCGAGTGTAAGCCTTTATCTTGTATACTCATCCATTCAGTGCATGGTATGTTGTAATGATATCCACCTTGCTATGCACTCGAAATGCGGTTGTGCCCCAATCATGAATTCATCACGTGATTGGGATATAATCACATCTTGGGCGCTATAGCTACAGAAGCACGGCAGGTGGTGGATCGAGGAGCTGCCGGTAGTTCTCTGGTCCCTCAGAACGACACCTAACCGAGCTACCGGGCAGACTCCCTTCTCCCTGGTCTACAGGGCAAAAGCAGTTATCCCCATGGAACTCATTTATGGGTCCCCTCGAGTGTTTCCCTATGATGAAGTAGCGCAAGATCAGCACCGGCGTGACGACAATGTGCTACTCGAGGAGAACCGTCTCTGAGCTGCTATGTGTGCTACACGCTACCAGCAAGCCCTGCATCGTTATCACAGTCGCAGGGTTCATGCCCGGTGTTTTGAGGAAGGTGACCTTGTCCTTAGGCGTGTTTAGTCCGCCAAGGGTACAAACAAACTATCACCAAAGTGGGAAGGTGTGACGCCCCAAGACCAACGCTCCATAAGACTTCCTTATATTTCGTGATCACTGTGTGTTTCATTTTGCTTTCTTTATTTATTTTGTATTGCATCATGCCATCATGTCATTTAATTTTTAAAACTCAACAAAATAAATTGCGTAGATTTTTTATCTAATTAAATCAAGGGAATCCACGTGGTGACTTCTCTTTATAACATATCCTCCCAATATTAGGGAGCTATATCAAATATTCCATTAACTTTGGAATCACTATAACACACCTGTAGTTTAAGTACCATGCATTTTCTATCTCAATTCCTTGCCTCAAACTTTGCCAACAATTCTTATCTCTTTTATTAAGGCTCCTCCTTAAGTCTCGATATTTTTAGGCACTTCGAAGACCTAGTCCTAGCTCAAACCCATTTGAATTTAATTCCCGCAATCTTACCACTTATAATTTCTGTGAACATGCACATTTTTGTGAGTCCAGAAAAATTATCCGCATGCCCAAGTTCCTTTCCTAATCTTTCCTTTCTCTCATTTATTTCTTCCTTTTTATGCTAATAGAAAATAAGAGTAGAGAGAGAGAGAGAGATAGCCCAATAGGCCACCCGCACCCAGGCCAGCCCAACCACCCCTTACTAACCCTAGCCTGCACAACTTCCCTCTCCCTCGATCCCCTCTTCACCCCTCGCGCCATCAGCACACACAGGAGAGGGATCCCGATCCCCATGGCCACGCACCCCCGCGCCCGGTCCCTCTGCCGGTGACCTCAGCTGCCTTACCGCCTCTGCTTCTCCTTATCAGTAGGACCCCTGCGCCTCCTCCATGGCCTTGTTGCCGCTGTCGTCCCTCAACTCCTTCTCCAGCGAGGCCCCGTTCCCGATCCCCTCATGCCCAACGCCCGATCCCCCACGCTCCTTCCTTTCCTCTGCATCCGTCCCCGCTCAAGCCTCTCTGCCGGAGCTGCTCCGTCCGCCCCGCGCCGACACCGCGGGCGGCCACCCCGGCGAGCCTCCGACCACCTGTAGGCTGCCCCAAGCCCGCTCCTCCCTTGCCTCGGGTTCATGGCGAGAAGACCACGCCAGCCACCCGCTCCCGACCGATCCGGTGAGTCCTTGCATCGTCGGCCACCACCACCATCTCCAGCACCACCTCCCGCTAGTCACCTCCACCCCTAGACCCGTTGTTCCTCCTCGTCACCGAGCCGTGCGCCTTCTCATCGCCCCACCTCCTGACCGACCCTTTCCGCATGGCCCTGCTAGCCTTGCCTTTTCGTAGCCGCGCCCCCTGTCTTCGTCGCCGTTGACCCGAGCTCCACCGTGACATCAAGGCCAGGGACGCCCTGCCTCCATGTCCACTATGTGCTCCAGTGCCCATGACCGAGCACCATGTTTTTCTTCGCTGCCCCCGTGCACCTCTGGCTGCTTCCCGCTGCACCATCGCCTCCTTGTTGTTGCCCACTAGAGGCCCTTTTCTCTCGCTTGGTTTTGGATCAGCAAGAACGACATGCCAAGACCCGTACCCGAACCATCATGCATCTTCTCCAAGAATTTTTCCAAGTACCACGACGATGCGCCATGTACCGCAACACCCATGTTCGTCTACGGATGTGTAACACTACGCCGTAGACCTTGGATGCACCAAGTTCCACTACGAGATGTACCACTACTGTCGCAAGAACTGAGGCCGGCAAGTCCGAAGACCCCAAGTACCCCGACTACTCTCGAGGACATTGGTTCCATCAATTTCGACTACAACATGTGTACAACTACCGCCACCGTGATTCTCGATAAGACATCATGTACCTTTACTTCCACTACCGTCCCGATGATCACCGATGACCGATAGCACCGCTACTTCCCACTACGACCCGTGTACTACTACTTCCACTATGATTGTCCCGACAACACCTACTTCCCCTACACCGCATCGAACCCAATCTGCATTGAAAATGCATGCTTCAAAGGTATAATGACGAGACGACCACCCGTGACCGAATGCATGTGTGATGTATGAGATGCCCGTGTTTGCACCGTGTCCGAGTTGTCGCTTGCTTGGTCCTCCTCATTTGCCATGCGTCGACCCGTGGGAACCCGGTAATCGGGGTCACCCTACCATCCTTGCTTGACATGCTCCCATCACACTCCTTTTGCACCAGTCTCTCAACGAGTTACCAGAACCGATATGTTGTCATGGCATCATTTTTGGATTCGTCGTTGTGGCACCCCTTTCGTTCTGCCATGGTAACCAAATGCTTCATAACATGCTCATGTCAACATTTTCATTAAATTGCATAAAACTTGGATAGGTCATCCGCATCATGATAACAACATTTAAAATGTTTAAAATTGATGTTTCCTTTAAATTGCTAAATATGCATATGGGGTTTTACCAGAATTGTTGTTTGTTGTTCCGGCCTCATTTAAATTGCCTAAAAATGTGTAGTTTACTTATGCCTCACTTCTTGCCATGTTAACCAACATTTAATATTGTTGAGTACATAAACGAGAGTTAACTAAATAATTAAATGTGGTGTTTCTCCAATATGCAACCCGTTGCATATTGGGCTCCACTTAACTTGTAGTATTTTTTGTTACACTTTTCCATGCCATGCCTCATTAAACCGGACATGCATCATATTTGATTGTGCATCATGCCATGTTTATGCTTGTTGGGTTGCCATGTTGTTTCCTTCTTTCCAGTTGTGCTTCTTCTTGATAGTTCCGGTCATGTTGCGATTGTGAGGATCCATTCGACTATGTTGGCTCTTCTTCTTCATGGACTCGTTCTTCTTCCTAGCGGGATTTCAGGCAAGATGACCGTCACCTTGGATCTCACTACTATCTTTGCTATGCTAGTTGCCTCGATGCTATCACTATGTGGCGCTACCTACCACTTGTTTATCAAGCCTCCCAAATTGCCATGATAGCCTCTACCTTTTTCACCCTTCCTAGCAAACCGTTGTTTAGCTATGTTACCGCTTTGCTCAGGCCCTCTTATAGCGTTGATAGTTGCAGGTGCAGTTGTAGGTTGTTCCATGTTGGGACATGAATATTTTGGAATATCACAATATCTCTTATTTAATTAATGCACATATATACTTGGTAAAGGGTGGCAGGCTCGGCCTTATGCCTGGTGTTATGTTCCACTCTTGCCGCCCTACTTTTCGTCATACCGGTGTTATGTTCCTTGATTTTGCATCCCTAACACGGTGAGGGGTATGGAACCCTCTTGACAGTTTGCTTGGAATAAAACTCTTCCAGCAAGGCCCAACATTGGTTTTACCATTTGCCTAATAACAACTAAAACTTGCCTAGGGACTTTCCGGGCCTTGAGGATTTCTTAATTCAACCCCCGGGCCAGTGCTCCTTTGGGTGTTGGTCCGAACCGATTAGACTGCGGGGCCACCTCGGGGAAACTCAAGGGTTGGTTTTACTCGTAGGATGTCTCATCCGGTGTGCCCTGAGAACGAGGTATGTGTAGCTCCTATCGGGATTTGTCGGCACATTTGGGCGGTCTTGCTGGATTAGTGTTACCATTGTCGAAATGTCTTGTGCACCGGGATTCTGAGTCTGATCGGAGGGTCCCATGATGGAGGATTATCTCCGTGGATCGTGAGCTTGTCATGGGCTAAGTTGGGACACCCCTGCGGGGTTTAAACTTTATAGAGCGATGCCCGCGGTTATGTGGAAGATGGGAATTTGTTAATATCCGGTTGTAGTGAACTTGAAGTAAACTCAACTAAAATACACCAACCACGTGTGTAACCCCGGCTGTCTCTTTTCGGGTGCGTTCGAGAAGAGAACACGGTTGGTTTATGTTTGAACGTACGTAGTTCAGGATCACTTCTTGATCATTACTAGTTTGCGGCAGTTGCTTGGTTTCTCATCTTACTCTTGTACTCGCAATTTAGCCACGATACAATGCTTAGTGTTGCTGCAACCTCACCACTTATCATTTCCATACCCATTAAGCATTGCTAGTCTTGATACCCATGGTAATGGGATTGATAAGTCCTCGTGGCTCATAGATTACTACAATAACAGTTGCAGGTACAGGTAATGCGATGATCAGACGTGAGAGTGATGCTTGGTTGCTTTTGGTGTTCTTCTTCTTCTATCAAGGGATAGGTTCCGAGTCAGGAGAGCCTGGGCTAGCAGGGTGGATGACGTTCTTCTTTTTCGTTTGTTTTCATCCGTAGTCGGATCCTGCTCTTTTGTATGATGATTGCTATGTATTGATGAACTGTTGTATTGATGTTGTATCTCGTGGCAAGTGTAAGCCTCTATCTTGTATTCTCATCTATTCAGTACATGGTATGTTGTAATGATATCCACCTTGCTATGTGCTCGAAATGCGGTTGTGCCCCAATCATGAATTCATCACGTGATTGGGATAGAATCGCATCTTGGGCGCTACAGAAGAACCTTACCGGGTGGTACGAGTCACCAGACCCGGCGCAGTCTGTCTGGAGACCGGAGATGGCACTCAGTTGCAAAACTCATGGAATATTGAGCATCTCCACCAGTACTACCCGTAAGGCGCAAGGCTGTAGGGCACTGCCTGGTAGCCACCCTTTTGTAAAGTCCTTGCCTCAACTACATGTAACCCCTTGTACAAAGCCGGGGTGATAACCCCCTGCAAGAGAAAAGAAAGAAGCATTGTAGGGGGGGGCAACTAAGATTGCATGGATGCATGGGCCCAGCAAGATCATTGCATAAACATTTCATGAGCATTTTCATATGCATATAGATAGGATCGCATCCTGCATTCATTCTCATGTACATGAAGTTGCAGGTTCCTGCCGTGACCTTGGCTTCGACAAGGGACGAGAAGATTGCATGGCACACCGATCCACGGCAAGCCAAACAGATAAGTTTTACCTCCTGTCCATTAGTGTTCTGTAAAGCTATAACTTTGCATGAGAAAACCTCACCTCTCTTTTGAAACTTAGGTGCTCCCATCCATGACTCGAACGTTGCTTCAGTAAAGATGGTCACAGTGGCCTTTAGTATTAAGGAGTTGGCGGGGGGCTGGCCCCTCTGTCTGTTCCTCGGCAAATGAAGCTCTCCGGCAGACAAAGAGGGTGCCGGCAGGATATCCCGCCGGGCAAAACTCATTTATTTTCATTAAAGAGGCACTCCACCTCTGCATGGACATAAACATGCATGGGTTCCCAGCAAGGTTCATCTTTTTCATTCATATGCTAATACAAGTACAAGCATTACAGAACACAAAGGTGGACTCGAGAGATTACATTGTTTGAATTATAATTTGGCGATTGCCTACAAGTTTAAGATTGAAAAAAACTAAGTGCTCTGTAATGCCCTTTCTTGTTCCTCTCCTCCTAGGCATGGCCGTTGAAGGCGAGGTGGGCAAAAGGAGCGCCAGAATAGGAGTCCACTCCACTCCCGTCGGGCTCTAGGAGAGGTAGCCCAATAGGAACGGGAGCGCGAGGGAACGCCTCGATGGAGAGCACGGTGGAAGGCGGCCCTGTCAACCACCATCACCAGGGCCAGCAGGACTCGGCAAGGCTAACGGAGGAGCAGCCCAAGAGGAAGCCTGCCAGGGTCCAGCTGGAAGACTGCTGGAGGAGCCCGGCAGCACCATCCGCACCTCTGCACCCAACTCCCTGGCAAATCACATTGCCAGGGAGGAGACGCAGATGCAGATGATGGTGCTGCTGCTTGATGAAGATGGTGCGGGTGACGATCAGCCGGAGTCGGAGTTGCCGCTCCACCGATCACTGCCGTCGTCATCGCTGTCACTGTCCTCCTCGTCTCTTTCATTCGAGGAGGAGGTTTCGTCGTTGGTCGAGCTCTCCATGCAACACCCTAAGCGACCACCCGAGCACTGGCAGATATTAATAGAGAGCAAGCCACTCTCCATCAATTTGAATTGGAGAATGTGCCCCTCCGAGAAGCTATGAGCATGGGCGAAGGTCTTCTAGCCATGACGAAGATACATCACATGGGCTAGGGAAATCGACATCAACCCACATACGACCATTTCCACAACCCCTCATGTGCAGCCTCAAGGTACGTGGTTGCTCGAGCTCCATCTCTCAAGCAAAGGGAGTTGGAAGATGAAGCTGACCAAACAAGGGCTTGTACAGCCTGATGACGAACTCTCGAGGTTGGTCCCCGACATTGTCTTCTTTTAGAGGAGGAATCGCCGGTGAGGGTGCAGCCAAGGCTCTCCCCCGCCCTCCTCCTCCTCGAGCACCACGGCGGCCTTGGCCTCGCCCCCTCCTCCCTCCTGTTGTGGCGGGCATCGCCGCCTCAGGTTCCGAAGGGGGAGGGATGCGCTGCCGAGTGGAAGCCCTCGTCGCTGCCGCCAGAAGACTACTGCGCCCTCGCCCTCTCACCATGGTTAAGGGAGAAGAACTACAGAGAAGAAGGAGAAGTGTGTGCAGAAGAACACCACCTCGCCCCCCTTCTTATAGGGAAACGGGACTGGGGGCTGGCTCCTCATGGGGGAAACGGCCACCCTCTCCTCCAATGCAGACCCTCTGCACCCACTGTGACTCTGAGGGCCAAGGCCGACCCTCCACTCCAACCATCGATGCCTGGTTTTTAACTATGGCACTCCTCCCCATACCCTCCGCATCCACCACCTACCGTGCCCAATGCATGCGGAGCATGTGGCCGGTGCATGCGGGCCGAAGGGCGAGTGGGATGGCAGTTTCCGCCCCGTGATCATGAGGCAAGGCGAATCCACAAGCCATGATCAAAGTTCCCCTGCGACGTTACGCACGACATGAGGGAAAATCAGAATTCGTCCCAAAATCAAGGCTAATGATGCAGCAATGGAAATCTCAAGGGGCCAACCCCTTCAGCAACCCTACCTTATGAACTTATTAAGCCCTACCCCGACGATGCTCAGCAGCGCGTTCGGGGCAGGCTCGGGGGCTTCTGTTGGTGCAACAAAACCTGGGTCCGTTGCCCAGACTGTGCACAGGCACAAGAACAAGATTGAGGCACCAGCTTAAGTCAGAGATTGAAGGACCAAGAGATTTGATGAGCCAATATACAGTTCAGAGTCCAAGATCAGCCAGGGGAGCAAGATATCGGCAAGAGAAGGGCCTCCCTTGCCGGGCAGGCGAGCCCGGCAAGGGGCGAGGTCACCGCCCGAAGTAGGCAACCCAGGCACCCCAAAAAGTTCTACCGTGGCTCGAGGGGGCAGAACCACCCCACCAACCACTCAAGCACGACCCACGTCGTCAATCAGTGCGGTGTCAAGCCGCAGGGTGATTAAGTGGCAGCCATTTCTACAGAAGAAACCCACAGAGGACACCTGTCCTGCGACGTGTCAAGAGAACAGGTATGGAGCTGGCAAGTTAGCCCGGCAAGCCTTGTCGGGCAACCAGTGATGTGACACTAAGAGACAGAGAGAGAGAGAGAGATAAGGGAGCTGGCGGGTGGTTAGTTGTATGACACGTTCACGTCCATCCACTAGCTCGGAATAAAGCACACACGACATTTACAGCGACTGGGATTAGTTGTTTTCTGGGCGCATGGACCAACGCGAACTAGTGTACCTGGTCGCCTTTTTTCGAGCCCGCCTTCGACAAGTACGTGCGTGGCATGCATGCATGCAAATCTTGCATGACCAAACCGTGCGAAGCAGAGCGGTAGGCTGTCCAACTGCAGCCTGCATGTTGCAGCCATGTCATCCACATGCAACCTAAAGGCCAATTCATACTTTGCTGGACTATACTGTACTACTACTATGCATTATTTGGCATGACCATTCCTTGGAACTCGTGCTACAACTAGCGTACTCCACAGCCCGCTTCCCTTCTCCTTCCTCTTCCACCGCCCACACATGTCCGTGGGAAGCGACCGGTCAACCCTTATATAGGAGTGCTAGCACAAAAAGATGCATGCATGACCACTAAAATTTCCTTTCTCTTATCTCAATGAAATAAATGTGGCGTGAAACTCAAAGCCCTTTAAGTCTGAGTATAATGGAAATCAACGTCCTCCTCCGGCTCTGCTTTGCCCGTGTCATCGTGCTACTACTCCGACTCCGCGTCATTGTTCTCCTCCTTCGACTCCATGTGCTGCTCCACCTCCAACGCCTCCTCGTCCGGCTCCGGCTAGTCTGGACTCCGGAGGCAGGGCGGCTGCGATCCAGGCTTCATGCCGCCTCCAGATCAAAGTGTCGCTCCGGCAGGAGCATGGTGTATGTTGTTACCTTCGGCCGGGCCATGTCTATCGGGCGATGGCGACTAGAGAAGGGGCGGCGGAAGGTGAATGAATGCAGCTACTGTTTGGGTTTGCCGTCCGGCTTACATAAATGTGCACCATCATGTGTACCCGCGGGTGCACAAATTGTAACATACGGGTCTGCTTAGGGGGCGTCACGTAACTGGTATGTGTGTGAGATTCTAAGAGACAGAGTGAGTGTGTGCGACTCTACTCTTCGGACATGTACTCCACCTTTTGCATCAGGATATAAGTACAATGGTATTACACTTTAGCTTGTGATTTACATGGCCATGTTAACATGGTTGTGTAAAAAATATCACTTCCTGCTCATGATTTGTGTTATATAATTATGAGAAGTTTGCTAACTACTAAAATAAAGTGGAATTTGTCCATGTTATATAAGTAAAATAAGGTGATTGTTTATCATACGAGTAAGTTGGACGAAGGGTGTAGGAAAAAATGCTCCACCTAGAGCATGTGTGTGTGAGATGGAGTCTTAGTGTGTGTGTGTGTGTGTGTGAAGCGGAGTCTTCGGTGGCGAAAGTAATTTAAGTGTGTGTGGCTTCATCATAGAGAGGTGATGTGTATGGAAAAGGCCACCAATGAGGGGGTGTGAAAGAGAAGAGGTCTGTAAAGAGGGAAGAGAAGGCGTGTGTGTGTGTGAGAGGAGTCAACATCGAGATAACGTCTTTGTTCGAGAGACACCGAGGAAGACTACTATGTATTGATGGTGCATGTAGGCAGGAATTAAACAAAGGGATGGTCTTGTTGGTTTCGGGGATATAGGGGAAGAGTGAGAGAGGGGTATCTAGAAGGAGTTTGTTAAGTGTGAGTGTGTGTTTTAGGGAAGAGACCCATCCAAGCGGAAGTCATGTGCACACAAGAAGAGAATGATTCAATGTGGGGGTTAGGGCTGAGGGTAATTAATTATGTATGGAGACATAGGAGACCTTGAACGTGCATGTGTGAGAGGTATACATGTATATGTGGGATGTGTGTGTGTCTGAGTGCGTGCGCGCATGATCGAGATAAAATAAATAAGACATAAGTCATAAGATCAACAACATGGGAGAGACGGATCGGTATGACAATATGCATGCATGTGAGAGTGGAGGGAAGAAGGCCCGATAATTGAGCATGTGTTTTTGTCTTTAAGATATAGTGGTGTGGGCTGGAGCATGCATCTATGGCGAGCAGAGAGAGCGAGACACAACAATTGTGCAAAAGAGATCAACCAATAGATGCATGTATAGAGAGACAGATATAGTGTGCGTGATAGGAAGCAAGATTGCATGCGAGAAAGAAAGGTTGACGAAGAAACTGCAGATATATAGAGAGATAGAGATGCTATCTAGAGGGACATCGGCTAGTTTGTGTGTTAGAGATGACCGCCAAGTGGTTCAGAGGGGTGAAGTTATGTCTATGTGAGAGAAAGATAAAAGAGGGCGCATGACTGCATGTAGAGAGAAACATATATAGTGTGCATGACAGGAAGCAAGAGTGAAGGCGAGAAAGAAGGTTGATGGAGAAACAGGTAAATAGAAAGATAAAGATGCTAGCTAGAGGGAGATCGGCTAGCTAGTGTGTGTGTTAGAGATAAGAGTTGAGTAGATCAGAAGGCTGAGTTATGTGTGTGGGTGTGAGAGAGATAGAGAAAGGGTGCATGTCGGACACATACAAACAAATATTAGATAGAAATGAGTTCCCGAGAGACAAAGTTCTGTGTTTGCGAGAGAGAAAGATATTTCACTAGGAGGGTGATAGCTATAGAGACATATCAGGGAACACAAGATATCCCTAGGGGGAGAGTGTGTGCGAGCGACATACAAGGGAATGGTGGAGAGATAAGAGACCCTGGGACATAGAGTTTCTGTTTGTGTGTGAGAAAGAGATATTTAAGAGGGAGAGTTGTAGCTTCTCATACCTTAGGAGCGCAAGACATCTCTGTGTGAGAGGGGATGTGTGAGCGGCATATAGGGGAATAGTAGAGAGAAATTAGACCCCAGGATACAAAGTTTGTGTTTGTGTGAGAGAAAGAGATTTCATAGGGAAAATCATAGTTAGAGACACATAGCAGGGAGCAAGATATACTTAGAGAGAGATAGAGTGAAGGTCGAGGGAGAGTGTCGGTGCAACAAACCCTGGGTCTATTTACCAACCATGCACAGGCACAAGATCAAGATTGAAGCACCAGCTTAAGTCAGAGATTGGAAAACCAAGAGATTCAGAGAACCAACATGCAACTCAGATGGACCAAGCATTGAGCCTGAGGCGCATGGTATCGACCAGTTAAGGGCCTCCCTTGCCGGGCACGCGAGCCCAGAAAGGGCGAGGCCACCACCCAAAGCAAGCAACCCAGGCTCCCCAGTAGAGCTTGTCGGGGTCCGCAGGGGCAGAACCACCCCACCTACCGCTCAAGCACGACCCACGTCGTCAATCAGTGCAGTGTCAAGCCGCAAGGTGATTAAGTGGCAGCCATTCGCCACATGGCAGCCAATTCCTACAAAGAATCCTACAGATGACACCCGTCCTATGACGTGTCAAGAGAGCAGGAGCAGAGCTGGCGAGATAGCCCGGCAGGCCTTATCGGGCGCCCAATGATGTGACACTAAGCGGTGCATTTAATGCACCCTATCAGCCCGCAGACTAAGGTATGATAGCACTATTTGCTATCATATCAGTGGATAAAAATTACTTTGCCACTGTGGTGACCCCTTAACTTATAAAAGGAGGCCCATGGAACTCATCGGAGGGGAAGAAGGTTGGAAAGTTGACAACCCCGAGCCACCACATAGACGTAGTCGCCTCGGGCAAACCTTGCCGGGCAAGTGTACTAGGCACCACCACATCCATTCTTCCATCAATCCACTAAAGCAGGAGTAGGGTCTTACACCTCGCGGCGGCCCGAACCTAGGTAAATCAATTGTGTGCTCACTGTCGCGCGGTCGTACGATGGTCTGCTCTTTGTGCAAGGCCTCGTCCCCCCGCTAAACCAACAAGGGGCCGCCCGGTCCCATAGGTGGCCACAGAAATCCCGCGACATCTTTGGTGCGACGGGTAGGGGGAGCGCTTGCGCGAACCTGAAAGGGTACACCGCGTGTCATCTTCATCGATGTTTTCATCCTCGACGGCGTCATCGACCATGGCTCCCAATAAGAAATCTGGCACCTCAGCCCATCCATCCACTTCGAAAGCTCCTCAGCCCGCGGCCTCCAACATCGCGGGGGACACGGGATCTCACGGGGACGTGGACACTGTTGGGGGCGTGGTTGGAGCAGGTTGCACTTTTACCGCCTGCCCCACGGCTGACACGGGGGCTAGAGCTGCCGCAGGAGAACAACAGCAGCAGCGTCTCAACAGTCAAGCTCTGCAAGGTGCAGGTGAGGGGGTCACTCCATCCGCGCCACCTCTTCTCACCAATGAGCACAGCCGCAGCGACGGTGTTCGGTCCGGGGTGAGCCATCACCCTTCGATCGCCCCCATCACGGGATGTCCGCGGCGCTCGCGCCTCCTCCCGGACGAGCTAATGGAGCCGCTGCGCTCAATGGAGCTGCTGATCTTCGAGCACCACTGCCACGCGACCCCACTGCCCCGGTGGTCGCCCCATCGCAGTGTGGGCGTGGCATCGTCGCCGTCACCATAGGCACCATCCGGAGCCAGATGATGGTGCGGTCGACGTCATCAACATCCTTGCCAAGCACGGCCACAAATGCCATGGCGTGAGCTCAGTTGTTACTGAGGTTCCCGCCAGCCGCCGAGCAGTTGGATGAGTGGCGTGCCACCATCCAGAGCCTGCTCGGTTTCGCTGAAGCTGGGGGCTCACGACGAGCTTTCCCACGACAACCTCCCCAAGCGACCGCCATCTCCCGCGCCGCTAGCCGTACGAAGGGGGCCGTCCCCACAGTTCAGTCCCCACCACGGCAGCCGGCGAGGGCGCAGCAGAATCAAGACCTCGACGATGTCTCGATGGCCTTTTCTGACCCTCGAGAATGACCAGGCCAACGTCGAACCCCGGAAAACAGGCAACGGGAGGACGCGCGCGCCGTCACTGAGCGCCGCTGCAATGATCCCCGCCCAGCCGACACGTGCGATGGCCTCAACGTCGACGAGCCCGCACTTGGTGTTGGTGGGTGCCTACCATTCGAGGTTAGCTGCCTTGCCTTTACACGAGAGTTGCAGCAGGTCCGTTGGCCGTCCGTTCGCACATTCAAGCCAGAGATACCTGAGAAGTATGACGGGAGGCTGAACCCAGCAGAGTTCCTAAGTATCTACACCCTCGCTGTTCAGGCTGCCAGGGAAGAGATGAGAAGGCGTTCGCTAACTACTTCCCTTTGGCCCTCAAGTCCAATGTGAGGTCTTAGCTGGTGCACCTGCCGGAGAACTCCATTTTGTCATGGGCATACATGTGCCACGAGTTCATCGGTGCCTTCACCGGTGGCCACCAAGATCCCGGCAGGCCTAGCGACCTGCAGCTTCACCAGCAGAAGGAAGGAGAAACCCTCTGTAAGTATTTGCAGAGATTCTGTAAAGTTCATAGAAACATTCCAAATATCCATCCGGTAGCTGTTATAGCAGCTTTCCAGTCTAATGTGCGCAACCGCCGCATTCGTTCCAAAATGAATGTGTGGTTGCCCAAGATTGTGAAATAACTATATACACTAGTGGATAAATGTGCCCGGATGGAAGAAGGAAGGAAATTGCCCGAAGAGGAAGAGTGCATCAATGTTGATTCAGAGGATGAGGATGAATCAACCAGTCGGAGGAAGGGCAAGAAGCATAGTAAGAAGCCAAGAGATAAGGCAGTGATGACTGTGGAAGGTTCGGGCACACCTAGTACTGGCAAGAAGGCCAAGGCTGAGGCCCCCGGCAAGGAAGTTGCCACATGCTATGCCTGCCAGGAGGCTGCTGCCGCAGAAAAAGTTGGGAAAGGTGATGGGCCGTACTGCAAGATCCATCGGACCAAAGGCCATGACCTTTAGGAGTGTTATCAGGTTGAGTAGCTTGTCAAGAGACAGAGGGCAGAGTATGATAAGCGTGATAAGGAGAAAGGTCATAATGTTGCTGGCGGTAAGGGCCGAGGCGGTGATGCGAACCGCCCCAGTAGACCCTTTCGGAACCAAGGAAAGCCTGCCTGGGGCCAAGACAAGGAAATCTATGAGGATGTGAGTAATGAAGGGGATGAATAGAAAACTAGTGAGCAGGAATTTCAGAAGGCCACTGACGCCCTATGCATTGATGGAGGTGCATCTTTGCACACCTCTCATCACCAGCTCAAGTGATGGGCACGAGAGGTCAATGATGTGGAACCAGTGCCAGAGGCCCGGAAGCCGCTCAAGTGGTCCCGCACGCCCATCATCTTTGATGAGGAAGATCACCCTTGCTGCACCACGGCGGTGGGGTGCTTGCCGTTGTTGGTCTCCCCAATGATTCGCAACCTCAAGGTCACAAAGATGTTAGTGGATGGCGGGGCTAGGTTGAATCTGATTTCCCCAGTGGTAATCAGCAAGCTTCAGATAGGAGAAGAAGAGCAGGCCACTGGCACATTTCAAGGAGTTAACCCCGGCAGGAGTCATCCTAAGGGGAAGATCACGTTTCCCGTGACGTTTGGGGGAGAGCTGAACTTTCGGACTGAAAAGATTGTGTTTGATGTGGTTGATCTCCCCCTGCCGTACAATGGGATTCTTGGATGACCAGCCATGGCCAAGTTCATGGCAGCATCTCACTATGCTTACAACACCCTGAAAATGCCTGGGCCATTGGGAGTCCTCACTATCCCATCGGATGAGAAGGATGCAATTATCTATGTGGACAAGAAGTATCGGGACGCAGTCGCAGCAGAGGCTCCAGCGGCAGTAGTTCCCGCCAAGGAAAACAAAGGGAAGAAGAGGGATTGTAGGACCTGCGGCAAGGAGTCCAGAAAGCGTGCCCCCTCCGAGTGCACGGCACCCGTCGACAATGTGCCAGAGTGTTCCAACAGCAAGAGATCCAAGGTTGCTATACCCCAAGTGAAGAAGGTCCCGGCAGGGCTGGCTGGCATTGATGGTACTTTCACCATCAGCGCCACCCTCGATGACAATAGGAAAGCGCGCTTGTTTCCTTCCTGTGGGCGAATATCGATGTGTTTGCTTGGCAGCCATCTGATATCCCTGGTGTTCCTAGGGAGGTAATTGAGCACCACCTTGCTGTCTGCCCACATGCCCAACCTGTCAAGAAGAAAGTACGGAAGCAGGCCTTGGAGAGGTAGAAGTTCATTGCCGAAGAGATCAAGAAGTTGGAAGCAGTTGGTCAGAGAGGTAGTGCATCCTACATGGTTGGCAAATCTAGTGGTGGTCTGGAAAGCTAATGGGAAGTGCAGGGTTTGCATTGAATTCACAGACCTCAACAAGGCTTGCCTGAAGGACCCATTTCCCTTGTCGCACATCGACCAGATCGTGGATTCAACTTCGGGATGTGATTTTCTCTCCTTTTTGGATGCATACTCAGGATATCATCAGATCTTCATGTCCAAGGAAGATGAAGAGAAGACATAATTCATCACTCCATGTGGTACATACTGTTTTGTCCGCATGCCGTTCGGATTAAAGAGTGATGGGTCCACTTTTATAAGGGCAGTCCAAAGTGGTTTTGAGCCATAATTGCATAGAAATATAGAAGCCTATATGGATGATATAGTGGTCAAAACCAAGGACAAGGCCACCCTTATCCAGGATTTGGAAGAGACATTTGCTAATTTGCACAAGATCAATCTGAAGCTTAACCCAGAGAAATGTGTGTTTGGTGTCCCCTCCAGCAAGCTACTTGGGTTCTTCATGTCCCATAGTGGGATTGAAGCCAACCCCGACAAGCTCAAGACCATTAAGCAGGTCCAAGCGCCAATGACAGTTAAGGATGTGAGGCGCTTGACAGCATGCGTTGCCGCGCTGAGCAGATTCATCTCCAAGTTTGTCGAGCGTGCCTTGCCGTTCTTCAAGGTTTTGAAGAAGGCAGGACCTATGAAGTGGACCCCGGAAGCAGATGCAGCTCTGCAAGAGTTCAAAGCCTACCTATCGTCTGTGCCTACCTTGGTTGCACCCAGACCCCAAGAACCATTGTTGCTATACATGGCGGCAACCAACCAAGTGGTCAGTGCAGCTTTGGTAGCACAGCGAGAGGTGGATGAAGCAGAAAGTGGCCAGATCACGACAGAGTCAGAAAAGGATCAGGACAGCGGTGAGCACGGCAATGAGAGCAACCCCAAGGATGCGACAAGTAAGAAAGTGGTGCATCGCCCAGTGTACTTCGTCAGCTCCTTGTTATAGGGGGCTAGATCGAGGTACTCTAGCGTGCAAAAGTTAATTTTTTGGTCTCATTATGGCCTCAAGAAAACTGCACCACTACTTCCAAGCCCATGAGATCACGGTTGTCACTCGTTTCCCATTGCAGAGGATACTCCGAAACCCTGAGGCAACTGGTAGAATAGTGGAATGGTATTTGGAGTTATCTAGCTTTGGTTTGAAGTTTGAGAGCACTTCAACCATTCAGAGCAGGGCATTGGAAGAGTTTAATGCAGAATGGATGCCAACCCCTGATGAGAAAAGGACAGAGACAGCTCTCCTTGGCAAGGAATCCCTCCAAGAATGGATTATGTATTTTGATGGTGCTTTTTCCCTACAAGGAGCAGGGGCTGGCGTGCTTCTTGTTAACCCTCGGGGGAGCACTTGAAGTACGTCGTCCAGATGCACTTTGCCCGGGAAGAAGCCACCAACAATACAACAGAGTATGAAGGGCTCCTTGCTGGCCTTAGGATTGCATAAAAATTAGGAATTAACAAGCTAATCTTTCGAGGAGATTTACAGCTCGTGGTGGTACAAGTCAACAAATATTATCAAAGCCCATTGATGGAAGCATATGTTAAGGAAGTAAGGAGATTGGAGGAGTGAGGGAGTCCTGGACTAAGGGGTCCTCAGGCGTCCGGCCTGCTAGCCATGGGCCAGACTGATGGGATGTGAAGATGCGAAGACCGAAGACTATACCTGTGTCCGGATGGGACTCTCCTTGGCGTGGAAGGCAAGCTTGGCGACCGGATATGTGGATTCCTTTCTTTGTAACCGACCTTGTGTAACCCTAGATCCTCCCGGTGTCTATATAAACCGGAGGACTTAGTCCGGAGAGAGACTCCTTATCATAGTCATACAAGCTAGACCTCTAGGGTTTAGCCATTACTATCTCGAGGTAGATCAACTCTTGTAATACTCATATTCATCAATATCAATCAAGCAGGACATAGGGTATTACCTCCATAGAGAGGGCTTGAACCTGGGTAAACATTGTGTCCCTTGTCTCCTGTTACCATCGACCTTAGACGCACAGTTTGGGACCCCCTACCCGAGATCCGCCGGTTTTGACACCGACATTGGTGCTTTCATTGAGAGTTCCACTGTGTTGTCGCCAAAAGGTTTGATGGCCCATTCAATCGGCAATAATGACGCTGTCCAAGGAGAAACCTTCCTCCTCGGCCAAATCTTTGTGTTCGGCGGCTTCGCTTGCGGGCCAATTCGCTTGGCCATCTGGAGCAAATCAAAAGCTACACCCCTGGCCATCAGGTCAGATTTGGGAGCTTGAACTATGTTGCGGACATCCATGGTGACTTGATCTTCGCCAGATTCGAGACTGCGGCTACCACCCGCGGTCACCCCGATGATCATGACCTAAATCTGTCATCAGGCCGCATCCAGGAGATCGCTCCTATAACCGCTCTGGCCTTAGAGCCGGGGCAGACTGCACCATCCGAGGACGGGAGGATCAACCCCACGACGGAGGCCACAGACTCTACGGTGTTGGAGCCGCACATAGACTTAACCTCTCACGACATCTTTGTCACCGGAACTCCGGACTCGTCTCCAGTCATAAGTTTCGAGCCACGTGAGCCCGCGGATGCCGAACTTGATCATTTATCGATCTTCGAGTTCAGCGCCACAGACATCTTCCAGCACTCGCCTTTGAGTGATGAGCTAAACTCGTTAAAAAACATGTCCTTGGAAGAGGGCTCACAACCGAACTATATCCGGTTCGAATCAGGGGCTGACGGTGGAGAATTTTTCTTCCCACCCGCCACCCACTTCATAGCCACGGTCGAGGATTTGACCGGTGAACTTGATTACGACTCCGAGGACATCGACGGTATGGACGACGATGCCGGAGAAGAAGAGGTCGAGAACCCGCCGTTCACCGGACGCTGCATGGCCACTTCCTCGTATGATGTATACATGGTGGATGCACCAAAAGAAAACAGCGGCGATGACAAGGAAGATCCAGCTGAGGATAAACCTTCCGAAATACAATCCAAACGCCAGTGTCAGTGGCGCCGCTCTAAGTCACGCCGCAGTAAAGACAGCAATACATGCACAGGAGAACATAACCTCCAGAAGGTGTCGAAGACAACAAAGACCCCGTCTGTCGTGGTTTTGTCACAGCAGATGTCCTTAGTGTCAGGACTTGGTCGCGAGGCCAACGCATCTATGTGGTAGCTTGAGAGGGGTTGAGCGGAATCGAGAGGCGCAACACAAGACAAGGTTTTAGACAGCTTTGGGCCCCGGGAAACATCATCCGGTAATAACCCTACATGTTGTTTGTGGCTAGGTCTCATTATCATCACGAGGGAGACACCGTAAACCGACTCTTTGTCTAGCCCTAGAGATTGTTTCTTCTTTCCTCTCTCTCTCTCTTTGGGGAGCCCTGCCCCTCCTTATATAAGTTAGAGGGGCGGGTTACATGTGGAGTCCTATTAGGATTAGGACTAGTCTATCTCTAATACAAACCAGATACAAGTTCAGGTCTTAACTCCTTGTAAGACACATATTCCTCACGCCTTTCCTCTTAAACTGGCCCACCATAACATGAGTCGGCCTTCTAGGCCTTGGGCCTTGTCACCGTCTGTCCCGCCCGCCGGGTTAGTAGTGAACTAGGTTCAGTCAGGTTGCTTGTAAACCATCTGGTCTTTGTGGGTCGCCGGTGAATCGCCATGTGTCAGCGGGGTCTCAAATAAACCGCCAAGTCCGGCTGGGTTATACTTCCGTCCGGTTTATGCCCCGGGGTATATCCCTGACATTAGCCCCCAGTTAAATTTGGATTTATCCATGTTAAATTGATCCTATAAAATAAACACAAGAACAAACTTGACAGATTATGCTCCGGGTTAAGAATTCTTGTAAACCGGCACCTGGTCATCCTTAATTCCTTGTCATTTCCTTCTTCTAGAAAATCCAGGTCAATAACCAGCTTCATACTCAAATTGCTGACCTTGGTTTCTCATAGAAAAATATTGTGAAGAATAATCCACTTGAGTCGGCTTCCAAAACATTAGCTTAAGAAATATTGTTCTTGAAATACTCATATGATATTCAACCAGTTTGAAGATGTAAAACTTGCCGGTTTAATATTACCAAAGTTGCCGGATTGTAAATATGGATGGCACCGAGTCATAATTGTTACCAACGCCGGGTCATAATTGTTGCAGACACCGGGTCAATCTGGTTTGCTCATAACTGAGAATTTGAAGATTTTTCTCCCTTATATCCATATTACCTGTAGCCCCCAAGTCTTGAACAGAACAAAGTGATGGCTTAAGACTTATTTCCATATAATTATTGCTACTTTGAAGAAATCCATGTTGTTCATCTCAGTCACTAGTAAAAACTGAATACTCCATATATGTAGCCCCCAAGTCCCGGGTTGTCATGCTTGCAGCAACCAGGGACTTCGTAATTGCTCGACGTTCAAAAACTTAAATTGTTGACAGGAGCAATTGGTAGCCCCCAAGGGCTGGCTCATTATGATGCGATGAGTCGGGTCTTCAATAAGGCCAATAAAAATGACTTTGCATTAGCCCCCAAGTGTCATGGTGCATGCTTGGAGCGACATGAGACTTGCATGTAATCTCAATTTGAATAATGTAGCCCCCAAGTGTTGGGTCGTAAGCCTACAACGACTCGGGACTATTCCTTCCATTGTAGAATAAATCATATCCTTTGATAAAATAATAGCCATTGCGCTAAAGCGACTTTGAAAACCTCAATAGTACCGGTTATTAATAACCATAATAAAAATATAGCCATGTTGGCTATTCAAGATAATATACTCCGATATGAAAACAATATTCATTCAACATCATAATGAAAATTCAGCCAAGTTTGGCTATTTGAATAATATAACCCAATGATTTATAAGCGCATGATTCCAATGGCGCAATCCAAATATATACTAGCGACTTATGGTCGAAAGCCAGGCCGAGTTAACAAACACAGGATAAATTATCATCATACTGGCGACTTATAGTCGAAAGCCAGGCCGAGTTAATAAACACCGGTGATTTATAATCATGCTCTATTCAACCTATTTCTGCATACAACAACTTTAAAGTGTCCTGGCGGTTTACTGTCGGACGGGTCATAATGCCCAACATATAACCCGGGTTTATAACCAAGGCTGCATTTAAGAATAATCAAATATGAAATATATCATACCTGTGACATTGAATCACATCATTGGTTGGCCAACTTTATTGTAGTAAAGGTGATAACCCCAATCTTGAGTACTGATAACTCCTTCCATATTGTGCCGGTTTATGATAAAACCGTGCCGGGTTGTGATAAACACTGGATTAACCGTATATAATACTGGTGTCTTGTAGTCAAACCAGAACGGGCTGATAGTCTCCGGATTGTATTTTGATCGTGCACTGACAACTTGTAGTTGACAGTCTAATCGGGTTGACAAACACAGGTTTGAAAACATCATAAATCTTATGAAAACAAAGAAAACTTAGCAAAGGCAAATACAAACTGTTGTAGTCGAGGCTTTCACCAAAGAATGGAAAAGATTCCTCAAGAGTCTCGGGTCCCAGAAGCGCGTAGAGTCCACTCCTTCCCCATACTACTAGCGAAAGAGAAAATGTAAAGACTACCATTAAAGCAGCCCAAGCGAGACCCGTCGATATTGAAGTTCCCCAAGATGTGCTTCCCGATACTGTATTTGAAGCAGTTCTTCGAATTCCTGCCTAGCCTCGCCTACTCATTTTGTAGGCGAGCGAGTTAGCGAAGAGGCTTAGGGATAAGACACGGGCTGCCAGGCCCCAAATTCGAGGCTTTTCATGGGTTGCCAGGCCACTGAGTTAAACCATTTTTGCAAAGCCTTTTAAGATGGTCCTCAATCCTTAACCAATCATCGTTTTAACTTGACAAGTTCAGGGTCTTCATTTTAGAGTAACTTGTCAAAGTTCGAAGGGTCATACCAGGTTTACCTGGGCGGAGTGACTTACTTAAATAGGCAGTTTAACCCAGGGTTTTAGGTGTATACACCAGGCTTCCAAGCCATGGCTTGATAGCCCATTACAAGTGTAGATTATAAGTTCATTTCGATAGCAAAGAATCCCCAAGTAACATTTTGATTTTCGCTCAGTGGGTGCCTATGTTTGAGTTGTTGTTTTACAACACTCTCTTTGGCCCCGGAGTAATTTGGCTTTGAGCCGATCAAGAGGTGTGACTATGGTTCGGAGACGACCAAGCCCCCAAGTGATATTGTGGCATTGCGCCGATCAAGAGGTGTAGCTATGGTGCAGATACGACCAAGCCCCCAAGTGATATTGTAGAAAGCTTTGATAAGCTGAATCAAGGGGTAAACCGGACGCTGCTTTATAAGCAGAAGCCTCCATGTGATCAATAATATGATAGGACAATAAGACGGGACACCCATGTTTGAACCGCGCATCATGGCAACAGGTCCATTTCGGCTACCTTTAACTTTTTGCAAGAGATAAATTCTTCTTGAACTGGGATTTTGAACTAGATTCTGAGAGCTTCAAAGCTTTGTGGGAGACATCTTTCCCTTGAACCGGATTTTAAACTGGAATCTTCATTTTCAGCCGGAAATTTTCTGACGGCCTTTAAACTCGAGCTTGCGAGAAGTTAATTCCTTTTTAAACCGGACATTTTCAAACCGGATTTGAGAGCTTCAGAACTTTGTGGGAGAATAGATTTCCCTTGAACCGGATTGTAAACTGGAATCCTTTCTGATGACCCGGAACTTCTTCATTGAGCCGGGATTTTGTAACTGTCACATACTTTCTAATCCGGAAATTTTTTGACAGTCTTTAAATTTTCATCAATGTAACAGTAGCCTCCGGGACCTGGTTATCTTTCCCTCCGTCGTCCTGGGGTTCTTGAATTCACTGAAAACAGGCAAGATTTGCCGAGTCATGTCATCGTAGCCCCGAGTCTCAAGGTGACTCGAGGAGTTGGCTTGAGACTCTCCATATTTGACCATGATATAAACCGGCATAACTTGTATAGCATTGGTGTTGATAGCACGATGTGAATCCATAGAAGGTTGAGGTGACTGTGGCGGGTTATAAAAGATCCCGCACGAGCCATGTCAGCAACTCGGCCAATGGTTCCTTCCAACTGGTGATTTGAAGTTAACCAAAACTGTAGTGGCGGCGACTTGTGCGCCTGCCTGTTGAACCACCCAGTGCAGACGGCGGTTGATAGTATATGATAATTTGCCTCCATTTTGTTTGAAAGAAATTACTGGGCTACCCAAGCTAACTTGTTCATACTCAATAAATAGCTCATGCAGACAGGTGCGGCCTGGTATGTTGATGTAGACCAGGCCGCGAGAGACGGATGAGAAGGACGACCGCAGCATCAGAGGCAGCTCAGACAAATGAGTCGTCCGCGACATTGCAAGCCGGTGCGGATGGGGAAGATCGGCACCGGTGTCGTAAACCGGCATGGACGGGCGAGTTAATCGTAGGCGTGGTCCTGGCAAGCTGATGTAAACCGGGCCACAGGGACGGCGACTTGCTCACGTTCATTCACCGGGTGGTATGACATGGACGAAACGCCAGTGCAGAACGTTGCCAACGCGTGCTCCATACCCATGGTATAGACCATGTTTATAATGAATAATTGTCCTGCACATCAAAATATACAGTCCAAAGTAATTGTTCTTTTGACAAAAAACAATATGTGTCAAAAATAGACTTAGATAGATGTCACCTAATATGTTAGGCCGGAATTTATCCACCGCGGTGAAGCCAAAATCAACCACGGATGAGTCACCCGCAGGAGCAAACGGATGAACCGGCCGCAGCGTTGTAAGCCGGTGCGGACGGGTGAGTTGGCTGGCACGTCTGATGTAAACCGGACCGCGACACGCGTGCCTGTGGAGCCACACGGCACAGCCGAACATGTATCCGCGGTATAACACCACTTTTGTAATGAATAATTTACCTGTATATAACAACACTATAGGGCAGAGTTGTTGTTTTCACAAAAAAATTAACAAGTATTTACTGATAAAAAGTAAACTGGATGGTTATCACCTGGTGTATTGGTACGACAGATGATCCGTACAACACGACAGAGACGACTCAGATAGACCGGCAACTCAATATAGCCCCCCAGCGACTCAACATGGGAGAAGTGGCTTTGCTCTTCAACGGACTGTCTTGACAGAAACGGGCGCAACTGCGGTTCTGGAACAGGCGACCATGCGCAGGGGCGCAGAGTGACGGCAATTTGAAATAGCAGAGCCCTGCGGCGTTGGAAACCGTAAGTGTTTAACCTGCTGTATCTGACGGAATAAAAGGATCCAGGGCGGCTCAGCAGACGGCGATTTAGGCCAGTCGGTGATAGCGGATCAAGCGGTTGCCGCGAGGCAAACCCATGGCGGCGGTTTAGCACAGGCGAGCCTCAGTAGATGAGCGGCGAAGCAATGGACGCGAAGCCAACTGGCCGTAGGCGGCAACTCAGAGGTGGCTAGCGGCTCAGCGCACGGCACATGAGCCGGCCGGCGCGCCCACAACGGCGACTTGCGGGAAGCGACCGAACGACAGCAGCGATCGGCCAAGGCGTCTTTGACAGCGGAGGCACGCCGGCAGAAGCGCGCAGCTCAACGAGAGGTCCGTGCGGGGGCGGCTCTGGCCCACCTTTTGACATCAGTCTCCATATTAGTAGCCATCAATTAGTGCTCCCGTAAATCCACTGTGTCTTCTAGTCATGTGATTCTGATTAGTACCCATGTATTCACTTTGGCCAAGTAGTACTTTGGTCCCTCATGTGATTCTGAGTTTTGAAAATCATGCAACTACTGCTAGAAGAGAACAACTAGTACTGTATTTTAATAGGAGTACTAGTCCCATGATCGTCTCATGATGATTGCGTCCTGTATTTTGCAGAATAACCAAAAGAATGATCTGGGTGTATAACTGGTAATGCTTGAGTCCCGTGCATGGCGGCATCTGTGATCAATACTTTGCCACAACGGGGCTGTACTAAGGACAGCAAGTGCAGAAGCCGGCCTGAGGACTCGTGGCATGCGCGGACAGCGTCACGTCAGAATTGGATGTTCGATTGCTATCCGGTTGTCCGTACGACGGTTGGGCAGCGAATTCAACTTTTTCCTTCGAGTGGCTGCTCCTTTTATTGACCGGTTTGTTCAAAGCACATCAGTGGACTCCTTGTAGGATCCATGCATGAGTACCACCACATGGCAGATCACGATGACAATTACGTGTTCTTCTTCCTGCGAGTGGGAGCCGACAACTTTTGACGAATCGCATGAGGTGCCGCACAGATGAAATCGATCTCCTGTCGATCTTGATGGATTGTAGATCGCAGTGGTGGTACACAGACCCAACCCTAATTTCTATTGATCTTAATCTCTTATACGCCGGGTTATCCTGAGTGATTGCTCCATGCTGGCTCTTGCTTCATCTGTCCAATTGCAAGCTTCTGGATCCCTGAAGGGCTCCCTCCAAGAACTCAACACCACCGTGCGCTAGCCCCACAGTGGGCGCCAACTGTCGTGGTTTTGTCACGGCAGATGTCCTTAGTGTCAGGACTTAGTCGTGAGGCCAACGCATCTATGTGGTAGCTTGATAGGGGTTGAGCGGAATCGAGAGACGCAATGCAAGACAAGGTTTTAGACAGCTTCGGGCCCCAGGAAACATCATCCGGTAATAACCCTACATGATGTTTGTGGCTAGGTCTCATTATCATCACGAGGGAGACGCCGTAAACCGGCTCTTTGTGTCTAGCCCTAGAGATTGTTTCTTCTTGCCTCTCTCTCTTTGGGGATCCCTGCCCCTCCTTGTATAAGTTAGAGGGGCGGGTTACATGTGGAGTCCTATTAGGATTAGGACTAGTCTATCTCTAATACAAACCGGATACAAGTCCAGGTCTTAACTCCTTGTAAGACACATATTCCTCACGCCTTTCCTCTTAAACCGGCCCACCATAACATGAGCCGGCCTTCTGGGCCTTGGGCCTTGTCACCGTCTGTCCCGCCCGCCGGGTTACCAGTGAACCAGGTTCAGTCAGGTTGCTTGTAAACCGTCTAGTATGTGTGGGTCGCCGGTGAATCGCCAAGTGTCAGCGGGGTCTCAAACAAACCGCCAAGTCCGGCCGGGTTATACTTCCGGCCGGTTTACACCGCGGGGTATATCCCTGACATTGAAGGGAGAAGATAACACTCCAGAAGGTGTCGAAGACAATGAAGACCCCATCGATACAGCTAATGAACAAGATGAACGGGAAGGTGGGTAGGTTAGCCCCGGTAAACAGGCCATGAATGAAGATTCGGAGGACGATAATTACCTTTTGCTCTCCGAGGACGAGGTGAGCCTTGGCACCGAGGATTTCATCGTGCCTGAGGAACCGCTTGAGCAGGAGCGCTTCATGTGACAGCTAATCTCCACTGCAAGGAGCCTGAAAAAGAAGCAACAGCAGCTTCAAGCTGACCAAGATCTGCTCAATGATAAATGGAACGATGTCCTAGCAGCCGAAGAATACGGCCTCAAGCGCCCAACCAAAACTACCCAAAGTGCAAATTGCTACCTCAGTTTGACGAGGAGGCGCCAGAATACATACCTCCATCGTACAATGCGGCTGACCGACCACCACGTGGTCGAGACAAAACGGCAACTCACGCCAAACACCAGCCAGCCCCGCCTCAGCGCACAGGTAGAGGTAAATTAGCCCATGGTCATACATATGACCTCCAGCAAAAGCTGAACAATAAAGCAGGACATACTAGATCAATGTATGGATCGTGAGGACGTGCCTCGACACATGATGGCCACCTATTCAGACATGACAATCTTAGTCATGCGCGGGCTGAAAACCACAGACGGACTCCATCAGAGCTACGTCGCGATACGGCCGGATATAGAGGCGCCGCACACCCTCATTGCTTCACCGATGAGGTCCTGGATCATGAATTCCCAGAAGGGTTCAAACCCGTGAATATAGAATCATACGATGGAACCACGGACCCCGCGGTGTGGATCGAAGACTTCATTCTCCACATTCATATGGCCCGCGGTGGTGACCTCCACGCGATCAAATACCTCCCTTTAAAACTCAAGGGGCCAGCTCGGCACTGTCTCAATAGTCTGCCTGCAAATTCTATTGGCAGTTGGGATGACTTGGAAGAGGCCTTCCTTGATAACTTCCAAGGCACATACGTTCGACCTCCGGACGCTGATGACTTATGCCATATAGTTCAAGAGCCTTGAGAGTCCGTCAGGAAATTCTGGACTAGGTTCTTAACTAAAAAGAACCAAATCGTCGATTGTCCGGATGCCGAAGCCCTAGCAGCCTTCAAACACAACATCTTCGACGAATGGCTCACTTGCCACCTCGGCCAAGAAAAGCCAAAATCCATGGCAACCCTCACGACACTCATGACCCGCTTTTGTGCGGGCGAGGATAGTTGATTGGCCCGTAGCAAAAACAATGCAAGCGACACAGGCACCCCTGAAGCTAAAACTAGCAAAGACAAGTCTCGACGCAACAGATACAAGCACCAAAACAACAGAGATAACACCGAGGACACGATAGTCAATGCCAGATTCAGGGGCTCTAAGTCCGGTCAGCGGAAGAAGCCGTTCCAAAAGAACAATTCAGGCCCATCCAGCTTGGACCGCATACTTGATCGTCCGTGCCAGATTCATGGCACCCCAGACAAACCACCCAATCATACAAATAGAGATTGCTGGGTTTTTAAATAGGCCGGCAAATTAAACGCCGAAAACAGGGAAAAGGTATCGCAAAGCGAGGATGATGACGAAGAGCCCCAGCAACCGAACACAGGGGGATAGAAGAAGTTTCCCGCTCGGGTCAAAATGGTGAACATGATATACTCTACCCACATCCCCAAGAGGGAGTGCAAGCGTGGGCTCAAGGACGTCTACGCGATAGAGCCAGTCGCCCCAAAATTTAATCCATGGTCGTCATGCCCGATCACTTTTGATCACCGGGATCATCCGACCAGTATCCTTCACGGTGGCTCAGCCGCACTGGTCCTAGACCCAATAATTGATGGGTTCCACCTAACTCGTGTCCTTATGGACGGAGGTAGCAGCCTCAATCTGCTTTATCAGGATACAACGCGAAAAATGGGCATTAACCCATCTCGGATCCAGCCCACCAGGACTACCTTCAAAGGAGTCATACCAGGTGTAGAGGCCCGCAGTATGGGCTCAATGACACTAGAGGTTGTCTTCGGATCTCTGGACAACTTCTGAAGCGAGGAATTAATCTTCGATATCGTTCCTTTCCGAAGTGGCTATCACGCACTGCTCGGACGAACTATGTTCGCTCGATTCAACTAAGTACCACACTATACTTATCTCAAGATCAAGATGCTTGGTCCATGAGGTGTCATAACAGTCAACGGAAATATGGAAGGCTCCATCCATACTAAAGAGCACACAGCTGCCTTAGCAGCAGAATTAAAGAGCGGCCTTCTCAAGCAGAACCTTAATTCGGCTGCCGAGCCCACCGACACCGTTAAGAGGGTCCGAACTACTCTGCAGTAGGAGAGCTCGGCTCATCAGGAGCTCGACTAGCAATCTAGCCTCCGTCTCAGTCCCGATCAAGTGGTGGCATTCGTGCCGCACGTACATAACTACGCACTCAAAATCCCATGGGCATCGATGGAGGCATAGCTAGCTTGTGGTCCGTAGTACGGCTCAATTGACATCGGATACACACATACTTTCATGTTTACTTGTTTCCTTTTAGGTCTCAATCCCACAGGCACCATCTGGTGGTCTGGTCATCGGTCCTCTCGAAGGATAAACACACCAAGACGGCGAGAAACGCAGTCATATGGGGGACTTTTTAGGTGATTCCGTTAACGATAACTCTACCTTTTTTTCAGGATCCGCGTGCAGCTCTCCCTTGGTTCCGGCATGTGAAATAGTCTATTGCTTATCGCACTACCTGTATTAATGCGCCTTGACGTACTAATTAAATTACAATGAGAATAGCTTGCGGCTGGAGCTGTAGGACTCCAGCTTTTTACCTTTGTATCTTTTCTGTTTTCTTTCTTTTTTTTCTTAGCTCCCCTATGGATAACCCTATCAGGTAGCACCCATACACTTTGGTATGTTTCATGTTCTCCAGGGGCTGCATAGCACCCCACACTATGGCAACAAAAGTCTAAACACGTTTTATAAGTATAGTTTGGCACCCCGAATTTAGCATTATATGCATTAGCTCCGAATCATGTCTTTGGTCAATAGTTGGGTTGCCCGGCTCCTGTGCTTGCTACCTTACGTTCCGCTATATCGGCTAAGGTAGTAAAGGGAGAACTACTGCGATTGTGCCTTGGTTTATCCAAAGGAGCACCTCAGTAGAGAAAGCCGAAAACTAACTGTCATGATGCGGCGAGAGCCGGTTAGCTATTCGGAGGTTGCAAATCATTGGAGATTTCTTCCGCATTACGCGAAGGATTGGTACTTCCCGATCAGACGCTTATAGCACTCTAGTTCGGATACTAGGGGTGGCGCCCATGTTTTTATTGTCGGACTCCTATGACTAAGTGAGGGCGTTACAGCCGCATAATCTGGTTGCCTGGTTCGTTGTCCTAAACATCTCCTTCAAGGACCATCTAATTGGACCAAGATTGTTTATATTCCATCTTGAACACCCCCGTACTTCCTACATGGGGGCAGAAGCTGACGACTGGTTAACCCTCAGATTTCATACAACACGGCCGCACATGAAGTAAAATTTTAAAAACATAACAAGCATTATATTGCATAAAACACTTTGTTTTATCATACAAGGCAGAGGGAGCTCACATGCATTCATTCAAAGATAGTGTCTTTCGCACAGTGATCCACAACAATGCGGGATCCCTCCAGGACACCATCAAAATACAACTCGGGTCGGCGATGCTCCTTGCCCTCAGGTGGCCCCTCGGTCATTACCTTCTTGGCATCCATCTTCGCCAGTGCGTTTTGACACGGGCAAAGGCCATCTGCGCACCTTCGATACAGACCGGCCGCTTGATAACCTCAAGCCAGGGGCAGGCATCAACAAGCCACTTCACAAGTCTGAAGTAGCTACTCGATATCGGCGCGGCAGGCCATAGTCGGACTATCAGCTCCTTCATGGCTAGCTCGGCCGCCTTGTGCAGCTCGACCAGCTGTTTCAGCTGGTCGCTAAAGGATACCGGATGTTCGGGGCCAAGATATTGAGACCAGAACAGCTTCTCCTTAGAACTCCCTTCCTCGGCTCGATAGAACTCGGCAGCGTCTGATACGCTGCGCGGCAAATATGTAAACGCCCTTGGAGAGCTCCAAATTCGGGTAAGTAAAAGGAATGCTTCCTTCACAGACTTGGTTTGCATAATGAAATCCTTACCCGCAGCAATCTTCCGGGCCGCTTGGATTTCCTGAAGGGTGCTCTGGGGTTCGGCTCGAGCCTCCTGCGCACTTTGGAGGGCCTTCGCAAGTTCAGACGCTTGCGTCTTAGAATCACGCTCCAAGGACTCGCACTTCTTGACGGTGTCCTAGAGCTCTTGCTGAACCTCGCCGACCCGGGCCTCGTGCTTCTCGCGGATGGTGTGTTCCTTGGCCGCTTTGTCCTTGGCCTTCTCTAATGCCTTCTTGAGGGCCGCCACCTCGGTCGTGGCCCCTAATAAAGTTCATGGCACTTTAGTCAGCATGAACCATTCATCTTCCTAAAACATACACGCAGGTTACTGCATACCTTTGCTGTCCTCCAGCTGCTTCTTCACTAGGCCGAGCTCTTTCTCGGCTTGCTCCAGGTTCTGCTTCATTCCGGAGAACTCTGTAGTGTGAGTGGCAGCAGCTAGTAGTTACGCCTGCTATTCACATAGACATATTATGTTAGACTCCTTCGAAAATTATTTTGATCCCCTGTTCAGCTTTTCCTTTCCGGACACCGAACAGAGCATCAGGGGCTACTGTCCACAATGTGATACTTTTTCTACAATTGTTACCTCAAAGTCTATTAAAAGGCTAGTGCAGGCTTCAGTCAGTCTGCTTCTGGCGGACTAAACCTTTTAGATCACCGTACCCATAAGGACACGGTGCTCATCCACAATGGAGGCGCCTTGCAGCGCTTCCAGCAGATTGTCCAGTGCCTCTGGTTGGACAGAGGTCATCGGTGGAACAGGCACACCTCCTACTTTCGGGAAAGGCCGTTCGCTGGACTCCGGAGACGTGTAGGTTCCGGAATGGTATCTGACTGAGGGCCAAAGAGAACTTGGCCCCCACTGCCAGTCCCCATGGGGGCTTTTCCCCCATGTGTCCGAAAGCCGAGGAGTCATCCTGCGGCGCCACCTTAATGATTTCTTGAATCTCCCCTGGTCTGGGAAGATCCTTTGGGATGCCACCTCGTCATCACCCTTGGGTGAGGCAGAATGAGCGGGCGGCGGAGACATGCTAGCCATCTCCTTTGAGTCTAGCGAATCCTCTGTCGAGGATTGCGGGGAGCCATCGTGGGCCGGACTGTAATGGCATAACTTAAACATGTTAATATTATAAACTGGAAAGGCCAGGTATTGGGAGGTGCATATGGTTTTGGTACTTACGAGGCAGCCCGAGGCTTGGTTCGGGGCATTCACTCCAGACTGCTTTCGACATCCCATGTGGAGTTATCCTCAAGGGAGCCCTTCCCCCTCTTGGGCGCCTTCGCCTCCAGATTCGTGGAGGCCTCTCTTTTCTTATTTCCCCCCTCCAGGGGCAAGCCGCCTTCTTCTTCCTCCTCGCTGTCGTCTTCGGCGACCGAAGAGTCAGTCTTGTCATCAGATGACATGTCCGAAGCACCCTTTTAGCGAAGGCCACTCCTACTCCCTTTGGCCGTCTGCTTGGCCTTCTTCTCCGGCACATCATAAGGCGCCGGAAAAAGTATCTTCGTTAGGAGTGGGGTGTCCTTATTTCTGGGAAGTGGAGCTGGACAACTAATCCACCCCGCTATGTCGATCCAGGCCTGAAAATTGATAGGAAGGCTTAGACTCCTTCCCAAAATATGCCAGTAAAGGCTATACCTTGAATACATGAAGGAACTTACCGAATTGGCATGGCGCTTTAAGCTGAGCCCGTGATCTTTGGGCGTGGGGGTGGTGTCTCGCCGGCCTTAAAGAGCACTTTCCAGATATCTTCGTGCATTGTGCTGAAGAGCTCTAGTAGCATCTGGTGCTTGGCCGGATCGAACTCCCACAAATAGCAAGTCTGGTGTTGGCACGGAAGGATCCGGCGAATGAGCATAACCTAGATCATGTTGATGAGTTTGATCCTCTTGGTTATCATGTTCTGAACACACGTCTGGAGCCCAGTCAACTCGCTTGAAGAGCCCCAGGCAAGGCCCTTCTCTTGCCAGGAGGTAAGCCGCAGCGGAGTGTCGCGCGGCTCGGTGATGTAGAACCACTGCGACTGCCACCCCTTCACCGTCTCCACGAAGGAGCCTTCGAGCCATGTAACGTTGGGCATATTGCCCACCATGGCGCCTCCGCACTCTGCTTGTTGGCCTCTCACAACCTTTGGCTTTACATTGAAAGTCTTCAGCCATAGGCCAAAGTGAGGCGGGATACAGAGGAAGGCCTCGCAAACGACTATAAATGCCAAGATGTTGAGGATAAAGTTGGGGGCTGGATCATGGAAGTCCAGCCCGTAGTAAAACATCAGTCCGCGAACAAACAGGTGGAGAGGGAATCCCAGCCCATGGACGAAATGTGCGAGAAATACAACCCTCTCATGGGGCTCTGGAGTAGGGACGATCTGTCCCTCGGCTGGGAGATGGTGAATGATCTCCTTGGCCAGGTATCCGGCCTCTCGAAGCTCCTTAATGTCTTTCTTCTTAACAGAAGAAGCCATCCACTTGCCACCTGCTCCAGAACCGGACATGGTTGGAGTGTTTTCACCGGTGAGGGGAGCTAGGAGAATGAATGGGCAGAGGAAGGAGAAGGCAGGGGTGAGTGAGGACGAATCCTTATCCCCTTATAAAGGCCGCAAATATCAAACGCCTCCCTGCTCACCTTAAAACTCGCCTATTCCCAAGGGCAATGTAAATGGCACGGTTGTGTTACCCACTCTTTATTGATGAGAATCCCGTAATAAGGGGACACGATCTCTACCTTGACAAGACGTGCCAATGGCAACCGTGTCTTGAAACATGGAGCGGCAGGCAAATAGTGGTTTGAAATTATGACCGGATGGACGTGATGTCATATTGTAAAAGTTTTCAATGGATTGGACTCATGTATTATTATATTCTCTCTACGGTTGTGTGTGGTGTGTGTTACAGGTCCGAACACGATCAATTTGTCCAAAGACTATTTTGGAGTTCGGAAGGATGAACTGCCTTGCAATGTCGAAGACAGCACTACGCGCCAGATACCTTGTCATTGAAGCCAGGTTCAGGGGCTACTAAGGGAGTCCTGGACTAAGGGATCCTCGGGCGTCCGGCCTGTTAGCCATGGGCTGGACTGATGGGCTGTGAAGATGCGAAGACCGAAGACTGTAGCTGTGATGGATGGGACTCTCCTTGGCGTGGAAGGCAAGCTGGGCGACCGGATATGTAGATTCATTTCTTTGTAACCGACCTTGTGTAACCCTAGATCCTCCCAGTGTCTATATAAACCGGAGGACTTAGTCCGGAGAGAGACTCATTATCATAGTCATACAAGCTAGACCTCTAGGGTTTAGCCATTACGATCTCAAGGTAGATCGACTCTTGTAATACTCATCTTCATCAATATCAATCAAGTAGGATGTAGGGTATTACCTCCATAGAGAGGGCCTGAACCTGGGTAAACATCGTGTCCCTTGTCTCCTGTTACCATCGACCTTAGACGCACAGTTCGGGACCCCCTACCCGAGATCCGCCGGTTTTGACACCGACAAGGAGCACTTTGACGGGTTGCAAATAGAGCACGTACCCCGTGTAGAAAACAACATAGCTGATCACCTGTCAAAGTGTGCTGCACAGAAGCTTCCTGTGGAACCATGAACTTTTGTTCTCCATCTCTCTCAACCCTCCATATCACCAGCCACAATTGCCCGAAAGAGGAGAAAGATGGACTACGGTAAGCCTCTCCCAGCAGAGACCCTGCCGGAAACAACTCCTCACATCCTGCCGGACCACCCCCTCCAGCCGGGCCTATGGACCCCGCAAATGAGGCTAGTGCTGCCGTAGCCGAGGAGGTGCCGCTAGTCCTTGTTGTCGAGCCTCAGGCTCCAACTTGGGCAAGGCACATTGTCCGCTCCTCCAAACCGGAGAACTCCCTGGCAATCATGATGAAGCTGAAATAGTAGCCCGGAGGGCCAGTATGTATAAGTTTGTCGATGACACTCTGTATAGAAGAAGGCCCAACGGCGTGAAATTGAAGCATGTTTGCCTGGAGGATGGAAAGGAACTGTTGGCTGAGATTCACAGAGGAATGTGTGGCTCACACATTGGATCAAGGGCATTAGTTGGGAAAGCATTTCGACAAGGATTCCATTGGCCTATAGCCCTCCAAGATGAGCTCGTCATGAAATGTGAAGCCTCTCAGTTCCATTCCAAGAGAACACACCTGCCTGCCCAAGCCTTTCAGACAATCCCTCTATCATGGCCTTTTTCGGTCTGGGGGCTCGATATCCTTGGCCCCTTCCCTTGAGCAATTGGGGGCTTTGAATTCTTGTTCATTGCCATCGACAAGTTTACAAAGTGGGCGGAAGTGACTGCCGTGAGAAAGGTGATTGCTCAGTCAGCTATCATGTTCTTGAAAGAATTGGTGTGTCGTTTCAGAGTGCCGGCAAGGATTATCACAGACAATGGCACCCAGTTCACGAGCCACGCCTTCATGCAATATGTTTGTACCCTCGGATGCAAAATCTCATGCACTTCTGTGGCACACCCTCGAAGCAATGAACAAGATGAGAGGGAGAATGCTGAAGTTCTTCATGGACTCAAGACAAGAACTTTCAATACGCTGCAGAAGCATGGAAGGTGGTGGATCGAGGAGCTGAAGGTAGTTCTTTGGTCCCTCAGAACGACACCTAATCGAGCTACCGGGTAGAATCCCGTCTCCCTGGTCTACGGGGCAGAAGTAGTTATCCCCACGGAACTCATTTACGGGTCCCCTCGAGTGCTTGCCTACGATGAAGTAGCGCAAGATCAGCACTGGTCTGACGATGCTGTGCTACTTGAGGAGAACCGTCTCCGGGCTGCTATGCGTGTTGCACGCTCCCAGCAAGCCTTGCGTCGCTATGATAGCCGCAGGGTTCATGCCCGGTGTTTTGAGGAAGGTGACCTTCTCCTTAGGTGTGTTTAGTCCGCCAAGGGTACAAACAAATTATCACCAAAGTGGGAAGGCCCTTACCGAGTGGTACGAGTCACCAGACCTGGTGCAGTCCATCTGGAGACCGGAGATGGCACACAGTTGCAAAACTCATGGAATATTGAACATCTCCGTATGTTCTGCACGTAAGGTGCAGAGGCTGTCAGGCCCTGTCCGGCTGCCACCCATTGTACACGGCATTGCCAAAGTTGCATGTAACCCCCTGTACAAGACGAGGCGATGACCCCGTGCGAGATAAAATAAAGAAGCGCTGTAGGGTGGCCCGACTAAGATTGCATGCATGCACAAGCACATCCAGATCATGGCATACGCATTTCATGAGCATTTGCATATGCATATAGATAGGATTGCATCCTGCATTCATTCTCATCTACATGGAGTTGCAGGTTCTTACCGTGAACTTGACTCCGACAAAGGACGAGAAGGTTGCACGGCACCGTGGTCCCCGGCAAGCCAAACAGATAAGTATACCTCTTGTCCATTAGTATTCTGTAAGCTATAGCTTGTGCATAGAGAAACCTCGCCACTCTCTTGAAACTAGGATGCTCCCATCCTTGGCTTGAATGCTGCTTCGGCTTGGATGGTCGCAGTAGCCCTTGTTGAAAATGGGGGTGGGCGGGGGGCTAGCGCTTGAGTCTGTTCCCCGGCAGACATGGTTCTCCGGCAGACAAAAAGGTTGCCGGCAGGATATCCTACCGGGAAAACTCGTTTAACTACAATAAAGAGGCACTCCACCTCTGCATGGACGTATACATGCACGATTTCTCGGCAAGGTTTATATCTTTCATTGACATGCAAATACAGGTACAAGCATTATAGAACACAAAGATGGACTCGAGAGATTACATTATTTGAATTAAAATTTGGCCATTGCCTGCAGATTTAAGATTAAAAAAGATAAGTGCCCCGTAATCCCCTCTTTTCGTTCTCCCTCCTTCAGGCTCTGCGGTGGAAGGAGGGAAAGACGAGAAAAAGAGCACCTAAGAAGGAGCCCACCCCAGTCTTGTCAGGGCCCGTCGGGCATGGCCTGACAAGACCGGGAGTGGCAAGGCTGTGAAGGAGGAGGGCAAGGGACGTGACGGTGCCTTGTGGTCGCCACCTCCAGAGCCAGCAAGAAGCCCCAGCTTGAGTGCCAGTGGAGTCATCCACCAAAGCTCAGCTGGAAGACTGCTAGAGGTGAGGAGAAGGCACCAAGAGGACATCCCTCCCCGGCCATCGCCTGAGGAGGCTAGAGATGACGATGCTGGGGAGGGATGGGAAGGGCGGAAAGATGAGGCGGCAGGTCGACGGTCGGAGGCGAAGGCATCCACCCATTGTACTCCGACCTGACCCCCTGCCACCCGTCTTCTCCGTCTTCCCTCGCTTTCTCCTCACCAACACTGCTCCGAGGAGGCGCCAAGACTCCGGTCCGATGCCTCCAGCGGAGAAACAACGAGCGGCCAGGACAGCCAGGAGGCTCGAGGCGTGCAGCACACCACCTTGGCGGGCAGGAAGGCGCGCCTCCCATCAACATCAACTCTAGGACCTCCGGGAGGGGCGATGCTGGGATTACCAATGATCTCCAACCCCTCCTCCCGGGCAAGCATTGAGGGGACCAAAAGATTCGCCATGCCAAGGACCAGGCCCACTCCCCGGGCATCAGCACCAGCATGGGGATGCCTCGAGCCAGGACCCGGGGGCTGGCCCCAGGCTTCCTTCTCAAGCATGACCAGTGGAAAAAGAAGATGAGGAAAGGAGGACCATGGAAATGGATGACTCCGCCCTCCTTCGCCCCTCCCTTTTATAAGTTGAGCGGGGAAGGAAATGGCTCCGTCCGCGGGGGATCGCCGCCCTCCTCCGCCAATTCAAGGCAGGCACGCCCGTGGAGCCATTCGCCACATGGCAGCCATTTCCTACAGAGAAGACTATAAATGACACCCGTCCTGCAACGTGTCAAGAAAGCAGGAGCGGCGCTGGCGAGATAGCCTGGCAGGCCTTGCCGGGCGCCCAGTGATGTGACACTAAGTGGTGCATTTAATGCACCCTATCAGCCTGCGGAGTTAGGTATGATAGCATTGTTTGCTATCATATTAGTGGATAATGACCACTTTGCCACTGTGGTGACCCCTTAATCTATAGAAGGAGTCCCCATGGCACTCGTAGGAGGGGAAGAAGGTTGGAAAGTTGACAACCCCGAGCCACCACATACACATAGTCGCCTCGGGCAAACCTTGTCGGGCAAGTGTACTACGCACCACCAGATCCATCCTTCCATCAATCCACTGAAGCGTGAGCAGGGTCTTCCGCCTCACGGCGGCCCGAACCTGGGTAAATCGATTGTGTGCTCTCTATAGCGTGGTTGTATGCTGGTCTGCTCTTTGTGCAATGCCGTCCCCCTGCCGAACCAACAAGGGGCTGCCCGGACCCATAGGTGGCTGCCGAAATCCCGCGACAGAGAGAGTACCATCAGTGTCTTATGAAGATAAAAGATAATTGTTGACATACAAATAACATGAGAGATACCCGAGAGACGATGAAGGCGTATAGGTCTAGAGAGAGATATAAGCATCAGTGATAGCTATATGAGACGAATATCTGGATTGAAGGGGATTCAAATATTTAAACTAGAGATCACCGATAATATCATAACAAAAATTGGTCTATCAAACATGCATATTCATTTGAATTTGGGGACATGTGTAATGTTATATAGTTTATCAATATTAGTGATCCATAGATTCTTTAATTAGAGACAATGCATGGTTTATATGTAATTAATGTCTAAACGAGATTACACTACATGTTGCATGTGTCAAACACATTATACGTGTTTGAGAAGTAAAAAACCCCGCATGAAACACACATTAATTGGAGACAGTTAGCGAGGAATGCATACATTGGATTTCAACATAAAGCGGTTTCAAATATTTGAAAATACTAATTAAGATGGATCTAGCCTTACGAATCTGAGATCATGCCATTTGTAAACCATATTTATGTATAAATGGTGTTGCGCTATAGAAAGTATATATAAAAAATGATGTATATAGATTTGTATTCGAATACAAAATGGATCCTACGCAAAAAATACAAACTGGATTCGAATTGAGTTGGCACGGTAAAACATGCACTCTTTCTCTGCAAAAATTTGAACGAAGCGGGGAAACTCGCAGTAATCGCCCGAAACCAAAATCTATGAGATGGAAATTACGGCCTATCCCTGACACACAAAGCCTATCGGCTTGATTTCTATAGGTTTCAATAGGGGTAGGCTTATAATTTCACTCAAACCTATCGGCTTGATTTCTATAGGTTTCAATAGGGGTAGGCTTATAATTTCACTCAAACGTGACATAACCGCCTCCACCTCTCACCTCCCTGGATTCATACACAGTGGGCGCCAAAACATAGTTTCCCCTCGGTCGAAATCGCCTCTCACCTCCCTCCCCGATTCATACATGGTGTGCGCCAAAACAAACTCTCCTCGGCTGAAATCTCCGTCGGCAAATATTTTCGGTGTATGCGAGATTACCATCCTATCCCCAACCGACTAATATTGTTGTGATGTAGGAAATTTTAAACAGGGGCTAAGTTTGTAAATTTCCACACATTTGAGACAAGCGCACCCTGAAGACATGGTTCCCCCTACCTCTCTCCCTCCATTTCCCCATTCGTACTCCATGGGCGCCAAAACACCCTCTCCACCGCAGTCTCCGCCGTCCGCCACCCCATCCACCATCGTCCTCCTCCACCATGTTGGAGCTGCTACCCCAACACTGTCGTCCATTACAAGAGATCGACCTCTCTCATCCACGGCTTCGGACCAGGATACTTGCATCACGTCCTCTCGCTTCATCCGCACCGTCGTCCACCTTGTTGAGGCCACTCGTACGACTGGCTCGTCCACCACGTTAGGATATTTCCCTCACCGCCACTATCTGCCCTCCTAGATCTGCTTCCATGCTGCTGACAGCCATCGCTACCATAGCACCCTCAACGCCTCAGCAGATGCTTACACGGCGCCACACCAAAGGTGGTACTCTTCCGTATCTGCTCAAGCTATTTTTCTCAGCAAGAAAATAGATCGCCACTGCTTTACTGTGATTTCTTGTCCATCACTTAGAATCTTACTTGTTAGTTGAAACCAAACATTGGTTGCAAAGTTGCCTTTGTCCGGTTTGCACCTTCAGATCCGCCATGGCATGCGCACCACTATACTCGCAATGCTTATGGTTTTCCCCTTTTATATTAGACATTAGCTTAAATGACAGTCTACTAAATTTCAAATTGGGCTCAGTCCATTTTTGGGAGTTCGCCGGAGGGAAGGAAGGGGCTCGCCGGAGGGTTGCCCCATTATCTATCTTAGTGTTTCGGGTGGGGACAGCGGTTGTGGGGGGTTGTCGCTGGGCTATGGTGGGGCCTCGCCACAGGCAAAACTCGACGTGGGTGGGGGTGGGGTTAGCTAGAGGGATGGCCGGGGCGGCGGAAGACCGGAGGTGGTGGGTGGTTCAGGGGAGGGCAGTGGTTGGTGGTTTGGCCGGCGGCCCGTGCGGTGGTCTTTGGGGAAAGAATAAGAGGCGAGGAAGAAGAAGAGTTAGGAGACGTAGGATCTTCATCCAACCGCCTGAAATGGTCGACTGACCCAAATGATGAAAGTCAGGCGACTTGCATGTAGACATTTCCATATATTGAGTACCATCATCATAGGTGCTTCGAGACCTATGTGCAAGAAGTGCTCCTCAACCCATCAAGCTAAACAGAATGCCACTCATAATTCCACACTTAGTTGCTCAAATAGGAATCTGATATGATGCTGACATGTACTAAAATAGAGAATGTTTAATTGGTCAGCTAATGTTCCTACTTTACTTTCAAAAATCACATGTGCCACATATCGAGGGACGGTAGGGAGTTGCGTTCTTTATGCGCTCTGGTTCATCCTGTGTGGGCAACTAACATTTTATTATCCAAAATCTGCTTGCTCTTCTTTAGCATGCTCCTCTTCTAATCTTGTTTTGTAAGTACTCTCTCCGTACCTAAATATAAGTCTTTATAGATATTCCTCCATGGACTACATACGGAGCAAAATGAGTGAATCTACACTCTAAAATGTATCTATATACATCCGTATGTGATACATAGTGGAATCTCTACAAAGAATTGTATTTAGGAATAGAGAGAGTATAATAGTTGTACAATATGTTCTTTGTAGTGAAGAGGAGCAGGGACATTTGCAGTGTACAGGTCTATTCGGTCGTTTGTCATGGACGCTTTCAACTCTTCGTGTCGGTCTTCATGTCGATTGTCATGAATGCTTTCAACTCTTCGTATTTGGCCGTATGTGTCATGTTTGAGAGTTAGACTGATAGTAACAGTACTATGCCTTCAGTTGTAGAGAGCTGGTATTCGAAGCCTTTCTAGCCGTACCGATAATACTAGCACATATTTTCCAGCAAGTTCCACTTTCCTGATTTTACTCCTGATGCTTGGGGTTTTCCAATTATATCTACACTATGATTTGTGTAGGTGCTTTGTGACCTACTAGCAACTGCCACCCTTTAAAGCTAAATAACACACCAATCATACATCCTAAGGTTCTTAAAATACGAACGTGATATGATACTGACATTAGCTAACATACACACATTTAATTGGTTAGCTAATTATCCCACTTGAGTTTCCAAATGCCCGTGGCCACATATAGAGAGACATCATGGAATGGCATTTCTTTGGCACTCTAATTCATCATGGGTGGGCAACCAACATTGTATAGAAGAAGGGTAATCTCAATAATATGCTTCCCCTTCTATTCTTTAACATGTTCCTCTTCTCTTCTTCTTTAGTAAGTATAGTATGTTTCTTGTCAGGAACGGGAGCAGGGACATCTGCAGTCGACAGCTCTATTGGGTCGGTTCTGCTACATGATTTCGCACTTCGAGTTGGCCTACCATAATATCCCAGAAATGGTGGGAGCCGCGCGGTCTTTGATAGACTAGACTGATAGTAACAGCAGTGCGCCTTTAGATGAATAGAACCTGCTTGTAGGTGATTGATAGGTTGCATATTAGTAGCGGCAAAACCCTGTATTTTCCAGCAAGTTCCGCTTTCCCGAGTTATTTACGGTGATTATGGTGTACCCCTTTTATCTACAATACGATCTACCTAGTGGTTGTGTGCTCTTGTTATCATGTTTTGGCAATAAACTTTCTGTATGGTATATCATGAACCTATCATCTGCCAACTATCCTTACATCTGGAGCTCCCAACAGGGAGCCTACTTTTTGTGTAGTTGTGCCAGATTATATTAATCTACTCACCATATTACAGCACACATGGGCTCTCTCATCAGAATCCAGTGATAGCACACAAGGGTTTATAGGGAGGTCCTATTATATTACAATATCCTCTGCATTACAAAGATAATTTTACTACTATTTATGTTTTCATGCTTTTAGATATTGTATGTAATCACAATGAATATAAGAATGCACACATCATAAGAATATTGCAGAACAGTTCAATGGGTAACAAACTTGGCATCAAGGGATTGAGGTCCATTGTGGATGCAATGAAACCCACATGCTCCCGACCTATAGATTCGTATTCAGAATATGATCCTAATCACTACTCCGAGCTCAGGGAGTCAAAGGCAGATGACCTATCATGTTCACCCAATAAGGTGTCTGTTCTAATTTGGCAAGGTTTTATTGGTTGCATGTATCTTGCATAAGGTGTCTTGCATTTCTTTTGCTTCGTTGCACTGCCATCTGCTTAGCTTACTCATGATATATGTGAAGATGCCATGCCCATCCATTATTAATACTTATTCCATTCGACATCATACCATGTTTTTCCATTCAAATGTTGTTCTTGTGTTTCAGACATCCAAAAGGAAGAGGGTGATTGCAGAACCTGAAGGAGTACAAGCAAAGTCCTTGAAAAAGGTGGTTCTACCAGAGAAATCAGATAGCACCCCACGTATATTGGCGATAGAACTAGCTCCGCAAAAACTAGGATATCGCAACTATGATGGTTGCTGCTTTGCTGTTGTGAGTACCTATTGTCCTATCATTGTACTTACATTCATACCTGGTGGATTATGTGACATCATTGTGAATTATAGCTTTCTTTTCCACTGTTCACTCCAAATTATCAGATCTATATTAATGCTTACATTAATGTAGAATAAACCCAACTCTTATGAAGAAATTTAGTTCTACATTGTTCTTGTAAGTATCTGTTGTCCTTCATCACTTTACTCATATTGTCAGCTAGTTCTTCATGTACACTTTGCAGCTTACTTTCCCATGCCCTCCATTTTC